>NC_080544.1:85043210-85643210 GCF_028640845.1 Ahaetulla prasina
AGTGAACTGTTGTAAGTCAAGGACTACTTGTACAATATTGTTGATATTCACAAGTATTTCAAAAATGCTGATTTTAGAACCATTTCACATGTACAAGTCCCAAAAATATATGAAGACATAATTATTAGAGTTTGATGCCATCATATTTTGCTGAGTAGTCACTGATTTTATCTTATTCTGATAGTGAATAGTGTATTTAAATTAAGTTTATATTTAAATGAATATCTTTGATTAACAAAAAACTTTATTCCATGGACCAATGGACCATAGAATGGACCAATAAATAAAAAAAGAAAATCACAATCATGAAAAAAGAAAAAAATAATGATTTTAAACAATCGCATCACCTAAAGTGTTAAAGAACATTACAAAAATAATAATTAGGTTCCTCACCTGTTGGAAGCATATTGTTGAGTCTTTCTTCATTGTAGTAGTTACAATCATTAAAATAATTGTAAGAAAGCAAATTAAGACAAAGAACCTGTAATTTCCTTGAAAGTTAGTAACATTTTTCCTACTTACCACCAATATCCAAATCCACCTTGAAATGAATATTATGGGTATGAATTGCTCCCAAGACCCATTCTTGGACTCTATTGCCAAAGTCTTCGGCATCATCAAAGTAAAATGAAGTTTGAATGTACCCAGTGGCATGGACTCGAACACCAACAGCTCCATTTTGGTGGAAAATAAAATCCCAGACATAGTCATAGTTGGCAACTGTAGATATAGTCCGAAACACCAGATTTGAATCTGCCAACCCGCCATAAAAAGGAGACTGGATGCTTTCATAATGTCGTCGTATAGGTAACTCAGCATTCTGCTCAAAGATGCAGATAGACCTTTTACGGCTAACAGGTAAGGAACTATCATAAAAAAAGTGCCAGTCTAAATAACTGGATAAATAAGGACAATCTACTCCCTGGGTAAGTGGAAAGATATAGGATCCAAGTCCAAAGCTGGCATCCAAGTATCTGGTCAACATAAAAGTAGGACCGTTGGAGCCATAGATAGCACTTGCTTCTTGCAAACTTAACTCATAGATTATCCTTTCTCCATTAAACCTGACATCAAAGATACGTGGACCCCTGCTTGCATCAATTCCAAAGGCAAAACTCCAGTTCAGAAAAGTGACATGATTATTGTGAATCCTATAGCGTGGTCCACGAGGTTCATACTGCAAAGGGCCTGGATCTTTTGGTGGTACCCTCTGCTTCAGTGAAGAATAGCCCCCATCAAGAGGAGCTTCTTTAACCTTATCTACTCTAACCTGTCCCATATTGAATTGTCTCTCAAGCTCTTCCATGTCTTCAAAGTATTGTCCATTATAGAATACTTTTATTACCTTCCACTCAGAAACATCCAAGCTACTATGATCCACTTGGACCTCTAATCCAACTGGATGCAAATAGGAGCCAGTCACATTCTGAAAATGACTCACCCACATTTTCCGATCTTCTGATTTCAGCCCTGGTGGCATTTGACTGCTATAGTGAAGATTGCTTCCATTGTAATTTAGAACTTTTTGCATGAAATTTGGAGCCTTCGTGTATTCATTTCTCTTTAAGAAATTACGGATTTCACGAAACTCATTTGTCAAAACCATCCTTTGAGAATAAGGCAATTTCCTTCCATATTTTTCTACTGTGATGTCTTCATGATATGTTGGTTCTGGAAGTGGACCCACCAGATATTCTGTCACATTGGGCTCCACCTGATTTCCAAAATGGACCACAGCCAGAGCTTCTCGTGGTGGCTGAGATCCTTGATCATCTAGGAATTGTAATACTTGTGCTTTGGGAGGGAGCTGCAAAGTTATGAAATAAATGCAGTTGTCTGATGGTTTGGTTTGAGGTGTCTCCACCAGTGGCACTCCCAGGTTGGACTGTAAATATCTCTTTACTTGCATTATCTCTTCTGGGGTTAAATCTTGAAATACTTGGCTGCCAGTATTCTGACCACCTTCCTCTTGCCCCTTTTTCTGGGAAGAATTCTCACATTCTGTGGGTTTTTCTCCTCTATTTCGGAAACTTAAGGCTAAGATAATAGTGATGATGATGCCTATTGCTATGAGAGAATAAATCACTTTCAACTTCATTTTCCAAACCTATGGACTAAACATAGAGAATATGGTTTGTTAAATTTCAGAATTTTATATTTTTAATCCTGGACACAAATATTAAAGACACCTGTTAAGCATGTATGCTTCAAAAGGATAAATTTCTTGCATTTACAAAGCAATCAAGAACAGTGATGGCTAACCTTTTTCTCACTGGGTGCCAAAAGCACAAACACATGCTGGGGCCCATAATGCAATGCACCCCCCCCTGCGCACATGCACTCCATGCTCCCACACACATGCACAGATGCCCCCTGCCCCCCCTTGCACATGTGCATGCAACACCCCTGCCCCCCCCCCCATTTTGGGCCTAGCAGGCCTCCCTGCAGCCTTCTGGGCCCTAAAATTATTTTCAGGCATCTAGTATTCCTATATATGTAACATCAGCAATATTAAAGATTTCCTAGGCTGAGTAATTTTTTTGAAGATGTTTAAAAAATAAAATAAATGAATTCATATTCCAAATTCATTCTTTAGTAACTGGGTGTTAAATTTCATTTGTTACATACAATCATTATTTTCATGAGCCCTAGACTTCATACAAGTAATATATAGTAGTATTACATTGATAAAATTTGAAAGTTAAAGAGAGCCATGGTTGAGCTAGACAAAATTATATGAGTTAAATAACTGTTAGGGATCTGTTTGATTGAATCATAAACTCACTGGTTTAGAAGATGCCTTGGTGGCCTTCAGGTCCAACTGCCCAGAGAAATAATTCTCTAATCTTGAATTAAGATTCCAAGAGGCAAGCTGCTACTCTCTGAGAAAATTACTCCCTGAGGAAATTCTTCCTTATCTTCCATTCGGATCACTCTCTGCAGAGCTTCTACTCATTGTCCCTCCTAACCTGTCTTCTGGATAATAAATCCTCATCTTCCTTTCTGTAACAATCCCTCAAATGTTGAAACACAACTATCATGCCACCTCTTAGCCTTCTCATCTTTAGGCTAGTGTTGGTGCACAATCTGTGGATCCTCCTGGACTCCAAGCTCCTGATCAGTGAGCTGTCTGCAGCCATAGCCAGAGAGACTTTTGCACAGGTTCCTTTTGTGTAGCAATTTCCCTCATGCCTGGACTATGATGCCTTGATCACGGTATCTCATATCTTTAATATTCTGTTTGGACTGCTATAATGTGTAACGTCACTGCTCAATTAGCTGCTGAGCTGATTCCCAATAGGCTTCTGGGTGCAATTCAAGATGCGGATGATCACCTACAAAAGTCTCCATGGCATAGGACAAAACTATGCATCAGAACACCTTTCCACTGTAGTTTCTGCCCACCCACCAGATCAAGAAGAGGGGACATGCTCTGGGTACCTTCTATTGAACAATATCATCTCATGGGTCTCTAGAGCCATGCCTTCTCAGTGATGGCACCACTTCTTCTAAATATCAGGGAAATAATTAAGTTCACTTGGAAACGGAACTCCTATTTACACGGCTGATTCTTATTCTTATTATCCTTTTTAAAATAGTAATTTTATTAGTATTTTTATTACTATTACTTTTTAGTTACAACTAAAAGGTAAAAATAAATTAATTTAATGTTAACAAATTAAAAAGTAAAGAATAAAAAGAAAGTGTGTCAATTGAAAAATAATCGAAAAGAAACACTAAGATTATAGAAAAGAAAAAAATAAAGATGTCTCCTCTCTCATACCAAATACAACCAAGTTTAGTACCTTATTGCCTTCTCTTAAAATAAAATAACTCTTTTCCCCATATTCCATCTCTTATGCATAAACAAATCCTTAAAGCCTGTCATTCACCATTTTGCTAAACTTTTACGATCAGCAAAAGTTGCACTAAGTGTCACCAGAGAAAACAGCACTTCATCTTTGACTTTGACCAAATATACTGACCTTATATTCCTTCTTTTTACTTTTTAACAATCATAAACTTTAATATCTTCAAATAATTTCATAGAACTTGATTTCTTTTCATTTTTTCTTTGGCCCTTCTTAAAAAATTCTTCAAAGTTTTAAGAAGTCTTTTTTGTAAATCCAATATAGGAAAGTTATGCAGGTTTGCTGCTTGTATATCTTTTTTAATTATTAGGGCTTCATTTGTATGCCCTATATATCATCAGTTTCCATATATACTTGTAGCTTGTAATTTTTAATCCACTTTCAAGTCAGTCTCAGTCTTGTGCAGTTCCTCTTCGATAATGACTCAAAACTGGAAGAGGCAGATTTTATATCATGTGTAACTCAGCGAGGAAAAAGGGAGAATCATCTGCGTATGCAGAAAAATAAATGCCTAACGACAGTTGTTCAGGCATTCCCTTCATTAAAATAAGTTTGCTAAATGATTTGATGGTGAGATAAAAAATTTTAAATATTTTATTGACTATATTTGAAGAACATGCCAAACCAGAAATGGCATCTTTTTGGGCTGGTGACATCTGAGAGTTTGAGAACATGCTTAACAGACAAAATAGTTGTTGGAGAAGAATAGTGCTTTTATAAAAGATGCTATATAAAACTCCATGAGTTACAGATCACCATAAATTGTCTTTACTAGCTCTGCTGCTTATCTCTCTTTTCTTTTGCACAGGTATCTTAAATTACAAATGGAATCATTTGTAAACACAAGGGATCGTTACATGACTCCACAAATTCACTTCATTTAGGAAGGATGTGTGGGGCTCAATAGTTGGTTGTAACCAAAGCCCCTCTGGAAGAACCGCACATCTCCTGCTTCTTTCTTAATAAATAACCGCTGGTTATAAATGAACTTTGGAACATATTCATACTGATGTAATTTAAGAGCAGTTCTATACACATTTCCTCATACATGTCCCCTAACTTCTTTTACTGGGTGGTTCTGTTTACTTTTTCTGAAGAATATCTAGATCAGGGGTCTCCAACCTTGGCAACTTTAAGACTGGGTGGACTTCAACTCCCAGAATTCAGGGAGTTGAAGTCCACAAGTCTTAAAGTTGCCAAGGTTGGCGACCCCTGATCTAGAAACATGTGTGGCCAACATATATGAAATCCAATGGTTATTTTGAAGTGCCAGTGAATTTGATATTTCATAGTGGGGAATGACGAATTTTGCAAAAGGAAAAACATTCTCTACATTAATTTCTTCTGCTTAGTTGTCAATAAACTCCCCTTAGCTGGTAGTTTATCTGAAAATCTTTATAGAGCCTGTATTTACATATCTGTAATTAGTTCATTTTTGCCAACTTCAGTTCCTTTCTTGGTATAGTTTTGTTCACAAAACAAGATGGGCTTCTTTCCATTTCCTTTTCTCCTTTTGCCTCTGGTGGCTCAGCAGACTAATTCTGTCTGTTATTAACACAGCTGCTTGCAATTACTGCAAGTCCAAGTCCCACCAGGCCCAAGGTTGACTCATCTTTCCATCCTTTATAAAGTAGGTAAAATGAGGACCCAGATTGTTGGGGGCAATAAAAGTTGACTTTGTATATAATATACAAATGGATGAAAACTATTGCTTAACACAGTGTAAGCTGCCCTGAGTCTTCGGAGAAGGGCGGGATATAAATTCAAAAAAAAACAAAAAAAAAAACCTGGCAGATGACCTAAACATGTTTTACTGCAGGAACTACAGCCACCTATCTCCATAACCCCCGTCTCAGACACTCCAACAACAGCCAAGCCTCCTACAACTGACCTCATCCCATTGGGTTCACAACCTCTAGTGATCACAGAAAAGGCAGTGCAGGACCTATTTCACAGACAAAAGCCAGGAAAAGCTCCAGGCCCAGACAAGATAAGTCCTTCTTGCTTAAAAGTCTGTGCTGATCAATTGGCCCCCATCTTCACTCATATCTTCAACAAATCACTAGAGATGTGCTATGTTCCATCTTGCTTCAAACGTTCTACCATCATCCCAGTGCCGAAGAAGCCCACCATCAAGGAACTGAATGACCACAGACCAGTTGCTTTAACATCTGTAGTCATGAAAGCCTTTGAAAGGCTAGTGCTTTCCTCCTTGAAAACCATCATGGATCTGCTGTTAGACCCCTTGTAATTTGCATACCGAGCAAATAGATCAACAGATGATGCTGTTAATATGGCTCTGCACTACATCTTACAACATCTTGAATCTCCAAAGACCTATGTAAGGGTCCTCTTTGTAGACTTTAGTTCAGCATTCAATACCATCATTCCAGACACTCTTCTAACTAAGCTAAACCAGCTAAAAGTACCTGAACAGACTTGTAAGTGATCTGGATTTAGGAGATATAGTGAAAGAACCGGTGTCATGGTCGGATCATTTCCTTCTTCGCCTAGACTTTCGGACTGCCGCTCACCGCCGCAGGGAGACGGAGCCAATGTGTTGGTTCTGTCCCAGGCGCCTGATGGACCCGGAGAGGTTCCTGACGGAGCTTGGGCCGTTCCCTGAGGATCTTGCCCACGGCACGACTGAAGAACTGGTTGCGGCTTGGGAACGGGCCGCGGCTGGGGCTTTGGACCGTGTCGTGCCTTTGCGACCTCTGACCCGGCGTAGATCTCAATTGGCTCCCTGGTTCTCCGAGGAGCTGAGAGAGATGAAACGCCGGAGAAGACGCCTAGAGAGTATTTGGAGGTCCAGCCGTTCCGAGGCTGATCGGACACTAGTGAGGTCTTTTACTAAGACCTACCTAGTGGCAATGAGGGAGGCGAACCAATCGTTGGTTCTGTCCCAGGCACCTGATGGACCCGGAGAGGTTCCTGACGGAGCTTGGGCCGTTCCCTGAGGATCTTGCCCACGGCACGACTGAAGAACTGGTTGCGGCTTGGGAACGGGCCGCGGCTGGGGCTTTGGACCGTGTCGTGCCTTTGCGACCTCTGACCCGGCGTAGATCTCAATTGGCTCCCTGGTTCTCCGAGGAGCTGAGAGAGATGAAACGCCGGAGAAGACGCCTAGAGAGTATTTGGAGGTCCAGCCGTTCTGAGGCTGATCGGACACTAGTGAGGTCTTTTACTAAGACCTACCTAGTGGCAATGAGGGAGGCGAAACGTTCCTACGTTTCCACCCTCATTGCATCGGCAGATAACCGCCCGGCCGCCCTGTTTCGGGTGACCCGTTCCCTCCTTCAACAGGAGGGGCGGGATGACCCCCTGCGGGAACGAGCTGAGGAGTTTAATGGTTATCTATACGATAAAATCGTTCAGCTTCGTGATAGCTTGGACCAAGATTGCGATGATCCAACCGAGATAGCGGAGACACGTCTTGTTGAGGTTATTTGGGATGAGTTTGATTCTGTGGCTCTCGAGGACGTGGACAGGTTGCTGGGGAGGTTGCATGCAACTACATGTTTACTGGACCCGTGTCCTTCCTGGCTGGTGCTGGCTGCTCAGGAAGTGACACGAGGCTGGCTCCAGGGGATTATAAATGCTTCTTTGTTGGAAGGGGTTTTCCCCGCCGCCTTGAAAGAGGCGGTGGTGAGACCTCTCCTGAAGAAGCCTTCCCTGGACCCAGCTATTTTGGGAAACTACCGTCCAGTCTCCAACCTTCGCTTTGTGGCGAAGGTTGTAGAGAGTGTGGTTGCATGGCAGCTCCCCCGGCACCTGAAGGAAGCTGTCTATCTAGACCCGTTCCAGTCCGGCTTCTGACCCGGTTACAGCACGGAGGTGGCTTTGGTTGCGTTGGTGGATGACCTCTGGAGGGACAGGGACAGGGGTTGTTCCTCTGCCTTGGTCCTATTAGATCTCTCAGCGGCTTTTGATACCATCGACCATGGTATCATGCTGCGCCGGTTGGAGGGATTGGGAGTGGGAGGCACCATTTATCGGTGGTTCTCCTCCTATCTCTCTGACCGGTCGCAGACGGTGTTGACAGGGGGGCAGAGGTCGTCCGCGAGGTGCCTCACTTGTGGGGTACCTCAGGGGTCGATTCTCTCGCCTACCCTGTTCAACATCTATATGAAGCCGCTGGGTGAGGTCATCAGTGGTTTCGGGGTGAGTTATCATCTGTACGCTGATGATACTCAGCTGTACTTTTCCACCCCGGACCACCCCAACGAAGCGGTCGAAGTGCTGTCCCGGTGCCTGGAAGCTGTACGGGTCTGGATGGGGAGAAACAGACTCAAGCTCAATCCCTCCAAGACGGAGTGGCTGTGGATGCCGGCACCCCGGTACAGTCAGCTGCATCTGCAGCTGACTGTTGGGGGCGAGTTAGTGGCCCCAAAGGAGGTGGTTCGCAACTTGGGCGTCCTCCTGGATGGACGGCTGTCCTTTGATGAACATCTGGCGGCCGTCTCCAGGAGGGCCTTTTACCAAGTTCGCTTGGTCCGCCAGTTGCGTCCCTTCCTTGACCGGGATGCCTTATGCACGGTCACTCACGCTCTGGTTACGTCTCGGTTGGATTACTGCAATGCTCTCTACATGGGGCTGCCCTTGAGGTGCACCTGGAGGCTGCAGTTAGTCCAGAATGCAGCTGCGCGAGTAGTAACGGGAGCCGCGCGTGGCTCCCACATAACACCACTGCTCCGTAGTCTGCACTGGCTTCCTGTGGTCTTTCGGGTGTGCTTCAAGATTTTGGTCACTACCTTTAAAGCGCTCCATGGCTTAGGACCCGGGTACTTACAGGACCGCCTGCTGTTACCCTATGCCTCCCACCGACCCGTACGCTCTCACAGAGAGGGTCTCCTCAGGATGCCGTCCGCCAAACAATGTCGGCTGGTGGACCCCAGGAATAGGGCCTTCTCTGTGGGAGCATCGACGCTCTGGAATGAACTCCCCCCTGGCCTACGTCAAGTGCCTGATCTTCGGACCTTCCGTCGTGAGCTAAAAACATACTTATTTATTCAAGCGGGACTGGCATAATAGTTTGATTTTAAATTGGGGTTTTATTAATATTTTAAATATTTTAAATTTTAATTTTAATTATCAGCCATTTTCGTAATTTTGCTATATTTTAATTCGTTTTTAACTGTACATATTCTGTATTTTATTTTTGGCTGTACACCGCCCTGAGTCCTTCGGGAGAAGGGCAGTATAAAAATTTAATAAATAAATAAATAAATAAAATAAATAAATAAATAAAGTGGATCACAAGCTTCCTAACAAACAGGAAGCAGCAGGTAAAGCTAAGCAAGATCACATCAAATACCTGTACAATTAGCACAGGGGCCCCCCAAGGCTGTGTGCTCTCCCCACTTCTCTTCTCTCTGTATACCAATGACTGCATCTCCAACAATCCATCTGTTAAACTACTGAAGTTTGCAGATGACACAACACTGATTGGTCTCATTCGAGACAATGACGAATCCGCATATAGACATTAGGGCGAACGATTAACCTTGTGGTGCAACCGTAACAATCTGGAACTGAACACACTAAAAACTGTAGAAATGGTAGTAGACTTTAGGAGAAACCCTTCCATACTTCCACCTCTCACAATACTTGACAACACAGTATCAACAGTAGATACCTTCAAATTTCTAGGTTCTATCATATCGCAAGATCTAAAATAGACAGTTAATATCAAAAATATCATCCAAAAAGGACAACAAAGAATGTTCTTTTTGCACCAACTCAGAAAGCTCAAACTGCCCAAGGAGCTACTACTACTACTACTACTACTACTACTACTACTACTAATAATAATAATAATAATAATAATAATAATAATAATAATAATAATAATAATAATAATAATTATTATTATTAATAATAATAATAATAATAATAATAATAATAATAATAATAATAATAATAATAATAATAATAATAATAATAATAATAATAATAATAATAATAATAATGTTTTAATTTGTATACCGCCCTTCTCCCGAAGGACTCAGGGCGGTGAACAGGCAGATAAAATACAAACATACACAATAGTTAAAACAACCCTTAAAAAACTGATTTAAATTTGCCCAAAAATTTAAAATAACAATACACCCCATAAAATTACAAAAATTTAAAAACCCATCAAATTCAATTAAAATTTAAAAGTAAAATCAAGCTAGTCCAGCCATACGAAATAAATAGGTTTTAAGTTCGCGGCGAAAGGTCCTAAGGTCAGGTAGTTGTCGAAGCCTGAGGGGAAGTTCGTTCCACAGGATCGGAGCCCCCACAGAGAAGGCCCTCCCCCGGGGGCTGCCAGTCGACACTGTTTGGCTGACGGCACCCTGACGAGTCCCTCTCTGTGGGAACGCACCGGACGATGGGAGATAGAGGCCGGCAGTAGACGGTCCCGTAAGTAGCCCGGTCCTAAGCCATGGAGCGCTTTAAAAGTGGTAACCAATACCTTGAAGCGCACCCGGAAAACAACAGGTAGCCAGTGCAGTCTGCGCAGGATAGGTGTTACGTGGGAGCTCCGAACCGTTCCCTCAATAACCCACGCAGCCGCATTCTGGACTAGCTGAAGTCTCCGGGTGCTCTTCAAGGGGAGCCCTATGTAGAGAGCATTGCAGTAGTCCAGGTGAGAAGTTACAAGAGCATGAGTGACCGTGCATAAGGCATCCTGGTCCAGGAAGGGACGCAACTGGGGGATCAGGCAAACCTGATAAAAAGCTCTCCTGGAGACGGTCGCCAAATGGTCTTCAAAGGACAACCGACCATCCAGGAGCACGCCCAAGTTGCGTACCTTCTCCATCATGGCCAGTGACTCACCCCCGACAGACAGCCACATCTGCAGCTGACTGTACCGAGGTGCAGGCATCCACAGCCACTCCGTCTTGGAGGGATTAAGTTTGAGCCTGTTCCTCCCCATCCAGACCCGTATGGCTTCCAAACACCGGGACAGTACTTCGACAGCTTCACTGGGGTGGCCTGGGGTGGAAAAGTACAGCTGAGTATCATCAGCGTACAGTTGGTATCTCACCCCAAAGCCACTGATGATCTCACCCAGTGGCTTCATATAGATGTTGAACAGGAGGGGTGAGAGAATCGACCCCTGCGGCACCCCACACATGAGGCACCTTGGAGTCGATCTCTGCCCCCCCTGTCAACACCGTCTGCGTCCGGTCAGAGAGGTAGGAGGAGAACCACCGATAAACGGTGCCTCCCACTCCCAACCCCTCCAACCGGCGCAGCAGAATACCATGGTCGATGGTATCAAAAGCCGCTGAGAGGTCTAATACTGATCCAGTTCTACAGAGGAATTATTGAGTTTGTCATTTGCACCTCTATAACTGTCTGGTTCAGTTCTGCAACCCAACAAGAAAGACACAGACTTCAAAGGATAATTAGAACTGCAGAAAAAATAATTGCTATCAATCTGCCTTCCATTGAGGACCTATATACTGCACGAATCAAGAAGAGAGCCGTGAAAATATTTACAGATCCCTCACATCCTGGACATAAACTGTTTCAACTCCTACCCTCAAAACGACGCTAAAGAGCACTGCACACCAGAACAACTAGACACAAGAACAGTTTTTTCCCGAAAAAATGCTAAACAAATAATTCCCTCAACACTATCAAACTATTTACTAAGTCTACACTATTATTAATCTTCTCATTGTTTTCATCACCAATCTCTTTCCACTTATGACTGTATGACTGTAACTTTTTATTGCTATCATTAAGGATTAAATTGCAACCAGACCATCATTTGTGTTGTAAATGTACCTTTGATGTATTTTTTTTTCTTTTCTTTTCTTTTTTCTTTTTCTTTTATGTACACTGAGAGCATATGCACCAAAACAAATTCCTTGTGTGTCCAATCACACTTGGCCAATAAATTCTATTCTATTCTAATAAGAGCAGAAACCTCAAGACTCTTCATTGGCAACAGTCACTTGTTAACCTAGATTCCAGGTGACTTAATCCTTGACTTGAAAGCTTGTGACTGTGATTCTGGACCTAGATTAGCTGGTGACAAACAATTGGACCTTAGAACTTCCCCTGACCACACTTGTATCAGTTTTGGATTTGGAATCTCTTTCAAGGCAAGTTTGCCGGACTTCTGGGGGACTTGATTTCTCTTCTCTCTGTGTGTATACGCTTGTGTATTTGCATGCATTTTTGCTTTCTCCCTTGCTCATTTGCTTGAAAAGTTCCTAGTGAAGTTTCCAAACCTCCCTGTGTGTTTGTGAGTGTTTGGATTGAGACAAGACATTTATTAAAAGAAACAGACTGATTGGAGGAACTGGGAAGGAAGTGGTGTGATCATTTGCTACGAATGGTAGTAGAAATTTTTGTTACACTAAATCTTATTAGTTAGCTTTAGCTTTAATAACTGTATAATATTTGCATTGTGATTATGCATATTTTATGCAACATGTTGGACATATTCTTCTTAAATTTAAAATACCAAATAATTATTTAATTAAATAATTATTTTAATTAAGTTAATATTATAATATTATTATAATATTAATTATAATATTATTTAATTAAATAATATTATAATTATTTAATTATTTGTTTATTTTCATTGTTGCATCCTGATGAAGGGGGATGTTACAAATAATGATAAAAATGTATGTTTGCTTGCTTGATTTGACTTTTGAGAGTCACACAGGATGTAGTACCAACATGAACTTTGTATTACTTGCTAATGCAGTTATTTTGTATTTTAATTTGACTTATTTATCTCATTTTTAAATGATGTTAATAGTTTATCAGTGGGACACGGTGGCTCAGTGTCTAAGATGCTGAGCTTGTTGATTGAAAGGTCGGCAGTTCAATAGTTCGAATCCCTAGTGCTGAGTAATAGGGTGAGCCCCCATTACTCGTCCAAGCTTCTGCCAACCTAGCAGTTTGAAAGCATGTAAAAAATGCAAGTAGAAAAATAGAGACCACCTTTGGTGGGAAGGTAACAGTATTCCATGTACCTTTGGCATTTAGTCATGCTGGCCACATGACCACAGAGATGTCTTCGGACAGTGCTGGCTCTTCGACTTTGTAACAGAGATGAGCACCACCCCCTAGAGTCAGGAATGATTAGCACATGTGTGTGAGGGGAACCTTTACTTTTAATGGTTTATCAAACCACTGCAGATTGGAATGTAGAATGGATTGGTTGATAGCTTCTAACATTCCTAAACTGAGAAGATAAAAACTGTTTTTGTTCCCCAGTTCAGAATAGGATGGGACCATGTTTGCTTTAATAAGAAGCCTGGAGTTGGTCTTCTGAGAAGAGAAAGCTTGTTAACACTAATTAGTACCAGGTTCCTCTCTCCATGAACTCCAAACAACCTTTTGACTTTGTTTCCTCATTAGCGTCTTAAATTTTACATCCCTGCTTTTGTCAGATTTCATTTAAATGAACATGTGTGTTGTTAATATGTTGGACTGCATGTAACTGTTTTTCTATGCAAAGGGAAAGTTCCTTTTGTCCTGTCCAATCAACTTTTATAATTTGCTTTGATGTGTTAAATATAAAAGGACTAAAAGCTGAGAATCGAGGTTCCTTCTTCGAATTAAATAACCCTTTCTAATCAGAAAGAAAGGTGTTCCATGCACCTTCAGCATTTAGTCATGCCGGCCACATGACCACAGAGATGTCTTCGGACAGCGCTGGCTCTTCGGCTTTGAAACGGAGATAAGCACTGCCCCCTAGAGTCAGGAATGACTGGCACATATGTGCGAGAGGAACATTTACCTTTACCTAATCAGAATATTCTGGGGGGAAAATGGTAATAAAATAATCTTCCTACTTTGGTCTGTTTCACTGGAAAATTTTCATGCTGAGGCATAAGCCTAGAAGCCATATTTTGGCCCCAATTATCAAATTTGGCCTTCTATTGGATTATCCTGTGTCAGAGAAAGATGCAAAAGGGCTTTCTGGGTTACAAGATTGTTATGGTCTGCCAGCAGCCTGCGAAGCTGGCAACAGAGTCAGACAGCGATGAGGCTGAGGAAGAACATGGGCTAGTCCTGGAGGCTGGAAAAGGCCCGGATGAGGGCTCTGCATCGGAGGCAGAGGTGGGGCCAGGGCCGTTGGAGTGATGTGCAGACTCCAGAACCTCCAGAGCTGCCCGAAGGCAAGAGCAGCTAAAGCAAAGAGGACAACTCGGGAGTAGGGCCAAGAGATGATTGGCCCCTCCCCTAAGGCTTAAAAGACCATTTGGGCTCTTTATCGGAAAACAACATTGATAGCCTTGCTCCTTGTCTTGCTGCATTTATTTCTTGTCAGCTTCTTCTGCTTTTGAACATTTGCCAAGAAAAGCCTTTGGCAGTTTGCCTAATTAGACCAAGGTTGGTGATTAGACTGAAGAATTGGGTTATGAAGAATTTGCTTTGATTTAGTTTGGACGAAGCTGAGAATGAGTTAATTCTCAGCTGTTCTAATAAAGTCTGTTTGTTTTTGAACTGATTGCATTTACTACTATCTACTTGGGCCTGGGTCACAACAAAGATTCCTGCTGCAACAACATCTTGCAGTCCTGAATTTTTGTTAGTTTGGATCCCTGGCTCATTCTATCCCATCCATAAAATCATCCCACAGTTCTGATTTAGTCTTCATACCAATAATTGGCTGGATTTCTCTGGATCTTCCCATCCTGCCAAAGGTGTCCATGACTAAAGTCCAACAATATTTTTGAGAAGTCAAGCAGACCTGGACCTAATCAGTGCCTGCCTACATGGCAGAGTCCTTCCAAAGTGTTTTATCTTTTCAGCAGTTTTAATCGAGAAAACAAGGTTGGACAGAAAGGCATCAAATTAAGTAGATGAAAGAAGCCTCTTTCCATTATTTGAGGGTTTTTTGTAAGGGGAAGACAATATCCATATGCCAGTTCACATGCCTTATTTCTGAAAGAGACATAACTCTAGATAATAAGGGGCGTGCATAAGAGCACCAGCGTGCCTACCGTTCCTGTCCTAATGTTCCCTTTGGTTGCATTCATTTTGTATGGTTATTTCATGCTTATACTTATATATATTGTTGTGTTTGACAAAATAAATAAATTATAATATAATATAATATAATATAATATAATATAATATAATATAATATAATATAATATAATATAATATAATATAATATAATATAATATAATATAATATAATATAATATAATATAATATAATATAGCAGGGATTCCTTATCCTGGGAAAACTTGAAATATGCCGTGCTTTAGCTTGGATATCTTCATAGATAACTCAAATGTTTCTGAAGTGGATACTTTGAGGTTTGCTAAGTAAGATAGCACACATTCCACAATAAAGTTTTCAAAATGTCACCATATATACATACTTTTAAACAGGAGATTAAAAACGTATAAAAAGTGAGAGGATAAAAGAAAAAAATTGACAAGAAACTAAAAGAAAAAAGAAGATAAAGTAAAATAAAAAGAAAAGACACAATAAGTAGCTTTTGATCATGTAAATTACTATAAACATAAGTACAATATTAATTTACCTCTTATTCTATGGATGCAAGTTTACTCTCTCCTTTCTATAACACTATTAACAAATTTCAATTTAATTTTTGTTCCATGGTACAAATTGTGTTTTCCTAATCCCTAATGCATAAAATAAATAGAAAATAGCTATTGTTCCACAAAAACTTTGCTTCTGTGGTCAGGACAATGAAAATTTGAAATTAATCCGTTATTGGGAACATTCTCGATTCACATTCAATGCTGAGTATACTTCCTGAATATTCTTGAACTGCAAGAACTGCCCAGAAGTTTCTAGAATTAGCCAGACTCTTCTAGAACTTTCTGAAATCTTTTAAATCTTTCTAGCACTTTTTTTTGAACTAGCCTGTAGTATTCATAGAAGTATAAAAATACAGGTGCCTTTAGACAACCTTTTAGTTTGTCTAAATGCTGAATAAGAGAATAGTGAATAGCAATATTTCATTTAAATGGCATCAAGAACCCAGCAGATACATGTTTTGCTACATGTGTGGACAATTTATCGAGACAAGAATGAAAAAGTACTCTGTGTAAGTTGTGTGAGGCCTACAAAACATACTTTGGCATGTCTGTCAGGGATCAAAACAAGCCCTGGGCACCTCATTTCACATGTCAACACTGCAAGAAAACTCTTGATGGTAAGGTAAACAATTTGCTGCTCGCTAGATGACATTTCAGTCATTTATTACAATTTAAGAGTTGTAATTAAGAAATTTTTCACTATTTTCAATATTCTAGGAAAATGCAGGCTACAATATACATTTTGTGCCCTATGGTAATATTTTGCACAATATTAAGTAATAGAATAGAATAGAATAGAATAGAATAGAATTTTATTGGCCAAGTGTGATTGGACACACAAGGAATTTGTCTTGGTGCATATGCTCTCAGTGTACATAAAAGAAAAGATACGTTCATCAAGGTACAACATTTACAACACAATTGATGATCAATATATCAATATAAATCATAAGGATTGCCAGCAACAAGTTATAGTCATACAGTCATAAGTGGAAAGAGATTGGTGATGGGAACTATGAAACGATTAATAGTAGTGCAGATTCAGTAAATAGTCTGACAGTGTTGAGGGAATTATTTGTTTAGCAGAGTGATGGCCTTCGGGAAAAAATGTGTGTAATATCATTTTTTAATATATATATATATATATATATATATATATATATATATATATATAATTCTGCAATGTTTACCAGCTGGTACAGGGGAGAAAAGAGGGCCATAAAGTTTATTATCCCAAGAATTTGGCAGGAACCAAGTGACTTCTCAAGCAACTGTTACTTCTGCATGGTGGACTGTTTACTATCATGTATCCAGACATTCCTTCATCGATCGCCAAGGTACCACACTGCCCTGAGGTCTCTGTTCCCACTCCTTTGAAAAGGGATAAGCCACTTTCAGGAGCGAGAAGTAAGTTAGACAGCGAGGAAGATATTGCAGATACAATTACAATTTTCACAGATGCAGATGAGGAGAGGAAGCCATACTTTCCCAACCAGAAAGACTTCAATGATCTGATCATAGAACTTGGTCTTACCAAGTCCCATGCTGAGCTTCTGTCATCTAGATTCAAGGAATGGAACTTGTTGGATAAAAATGTACAAGTCACAGATCAGAGAAAGCATCACCAACATTTTCCAAACTTTTTCAGTTGGCAAGGTGGGCTGTGCTTTTGCAACAATGTGGCCAGGCTATAGGAGTCACAGGTGATTGGCACATATTATTATTATTTTTGCATTTATATCCCGCCCTTCTCCGAAGACTCAGGGTGGCTTACACTATGTTAAGCAATAGTCTTCATCCAAGTCAACTTATTGCCCCCAACAATCTGGGTCCTCATTTTACCTACCTTATAAAGGATTGAAGACTGAGTCAACCTTGGGCCTGGTGGGATTTGAACCTGCAGTAATTGCAAGCAGCTGTGTTAATAACAAACTGTCTTAGCAGTCTGAGCCACCAGAGGCCTATAAACAGTTCATCTAGGAGGCTCAAAGCCATGCTGCTTCATAAAGGGAACATGTATCTGTCTCTCTCTGTGGCTCATTCTGTGCACCTCAAAGAGGGCTACACCATTACAACAGTGTCAAGATGTTGCTGAGTGCCTTGAACAGAGGTGGGCATCACATACTATAAGAACCGGTTCACCCAGAACCAAAAATATGTACGCACACCTTCCGCACATGTGCGCAGCATCAAAAAAATGGCAGTTATATAGGATGGGATAGCACCAGGGTGGTGGGTGGGCCCAATCTCTGGCTGGAACTACCAGTTCGCCTGAACTGGTCCGAAGCGGCAGCAGCCAACCTCTTGCCTTGAAGTATGATGACTATGGCTGGGAGATCATTGGAGACTTCAAAATGATGTCATTCCTGATGGGCCTTCAAGGTGGTTTCATGAAGTTTCCTTGTTTTCTTTGCCTCAGGGCTAGGGAGGACACTAAGGTGCATTATCATAAAAGGGACTGACCAAAGCAGACCGAGTTCAGAATATCTCTTGGAAAATTACTTGTTCTTATAAATGTTGAATTTATTCTATACACTTTATCCATATATGTCTCCATATCTTTCCTCACCCCCACCCCCGCCCAACATAATTCCCAAGACATCAGTAAATTTTTCTCTCTAATATCTTCTTCAGAAATATTACTTCTAATAATCCCATATCTTCTCAGAGATGGGATTACTACTAGGTCACAAAGAGGATATCACCATGCATTTTATGATCTTTTTCACCAAAGACACCCCTATTGTCCTCTAATCAGTGGCTCAGAAAGCTAATTTTTAATTCTAACCTCAGTGTTTTAATATTGTAAAAGGAAGGGAGGATTATAGCCAATAAATGCGAGCATATATCTTTCTCTATGTCCTCTGTCAAATTAAAAATATGAATCATGCATGCTTTCTTTCCTATAGCAAAGAAAAAGTTCTGCAACCTTCTTCTTAATCCCCAAATAATTCCATTTTATGGTTTCCTGAAGAGAGTGGACTAATATTCAGACAAAAAATATCCATTAATGCTTCAGAAAGAAGAAAAAGTATTAGCTGCCAGTAATCCAGACCATTGTTTCCAATTTCTAATTCACCTGTCAAAAAATAGAAGACATTAGAGAGTTATGTTTTGAAAACCTTCATAAGTAAAAAGGGGGAAAATAGGCAGACACGAAGCTAATTTTGCCAGACATGCAAGTTGATTGGCCTCACAGGAAAGGAAATTCTTGTGGTGGAAGTAAATACTATCTGGAGAATATATGGAAGGATCATCATCAAAATAATTGTAGGGTCTCAGGAAGAAACCAACTACATTCCCAAGAGTTGCAGTAGTGGGTATGTCCTCAGCGTGTGGAATATGGAGAAAGCCAGTGTTGATCCAGGCAACTAGATCCTATGAAAGGAAAAGGGACAATATTTTTGTACTATCTCAGGGAAAAGACCCGTTAAACAGAAAAGTAGTACAGCAATGGATTCAGAGAAGCTAAGTTTGTTAAGTGAAACAGCAGATGATGTAGTAAAATCTGGAGGGTAATCTGATAGTGTAACTTTTTGCTTTCCTATTCAGAATTGGGGATGTGTAGAAATGGAAAACTGGAGTAAAAAATAATTATCAAAGACCTTATATCCATTCTGCAAAATTGTTTCAACTTTGATACTAAAAATCCATTAAAAATGCAAAAGGTAAGGAATAAATCCCATGCATAGTTTCCAAGATCAAATTATCTCAATTAACAAAAATGCAAACAGGAAAGCTAATCCCGGTATGTGAGAACTTAAGCTGTCCTCTGAACAAGCATCCTAAAGATCACCATGATTGTTCCTTTTTCCCCTAAGAGGAAGTGCTGCTAAAACTCTTAGCAGCACATGCCTACTTCCAGAGTAAGCCTTGGGTGACAGTCCAATAGGCAACCTTCAAAATCTGATGCCTTCCAAGTTAGTTTGACTTCAACTCCAATGCATTTGGACAGCACCAGATTGTGGGATAATAACCTGCAAGGTGCTTCAGAGCTAAGTGGGATTCAGCTTCACTTACCTCACTGACAATGTTCTCATTGTTTATGAAGTCAGCAAAGGCCACGGGAGGATTCCATGGGTCAACCTGATTGTAGGCAGTGGTGCTGAAAGGCTCATTTTCTTTCCTCTTGGTAACAGCTAGCTTATAACTTATAAGGCAAAACAAGAAGAGTTGCAGAGATTGAGATTTATTCATTATTATTTATCTTCTTAAGATTTTCAGAGATGATTGTTCCAGTCTTGAAAGATACTATAATAACAGGACGCTATTATGTTACAGCTCAACTATAAAAATATAGGGACAATTGTTGTTGTAACTCAATTATTAAACTACAAATGAGTTTTGAGTTGATTTTACACTTGAACTGCCATATGTAATTCTGTAGATGAGTTGCAGAATCCCAAAACCACTGCGGTGATCTCTGCCAACTTAGCAGGTATCATGGATCTCCATCCTGGTAGATAGTCCATTAAATATACTGACTCCAAATTCAGGAGATTAAAGTTTACGAGGAGCATCTCAAATTTGGTCCAGAACTTCAAGAGTACAAATTTACAATAAAATGGCTCAGATTTCTTCAAAGTTCAACCACTACGATTGAAAAGACACAGTGAAACCAACAATGTTTCTTAAGGGGACTTGGGGGTGGGAGCGGTATTACAAATATAAGTGATAAAAATATGCATGGCCACCAATAGAAAGGTCTATATGCTCCGGATATAATTATAGTTGATATGAACTTTAAAATAAATATTTTGGGCCACAAATTTATCTTTACTTTATATTGTTTGGATTTGCTAAATGCCAGTCTCTCTTTTTTTCCCTATAAATTTAATTTTTATTTCTGTGCATCTCAAAACTGATCTGGTTGACTTCCTGCTGTACTTAGCACCTTCAGAAGCAGGAACCATGAGCTCCGCAGTCCCTTTCTGAGTTCTGTCTGTTGGAGGGCTTAAATCTGAGCCATAGCCACTCTGGAGGACTGGTGAAGTAAAGGGGGACTGCCTGGCAAGTCAAGGAGAGCCACATCTCTCCTGTCTGATCAGAAGCCCTCTGCATCCGAAAACAAAGAGCAGCGGCAGAAAAATGGTTACCACAAAGCTTGGGACAGTCAGAGTACCTAAGACTGTGAATGGTGAGAAAGTGAATGGTGAGCAAACTGGGTAAGAAAACATTTTTAATTGCAATCTGACCCCAAGAAAACTAAGGGGAATATATATTTAAAGATATTTGTGAAAGCAGTGACCAAGCATCTAGAAAAATACCCGGACACTGAAGAAGGGGGGGAAAAAAAATTTTTCAATACAAATGAAATTTGGATTTTCAAAGATAAAAGACGTGATATGGAGAAGGCATTTTAAATGCTAGAATTACAACTCCAAACTTTTGTTTCATTATTATTGATCATTTATTGGATTTACAACTAAAAATAATTGAAATTGGATCTTTTAACAATATAGCAGAGAGGCTGGAGCAAACTGAAGTAAGAGCGCCATCTGCTGATAAAAGATGAACTAAGCAACTTTGGAAACAAATACTTAAAAAGATTGAAAATATTTGCTGAATAGGTTTCTACCTTAAGATCACTGGAGATTTAAATAAAAAAAACTCTTAAATATTACTGAACATATAAAAGTGTCTTGAAGAGGATGGAAAACTCCCTGGTGCACCAAAATTGAATAAACTGTGTATTGAGGAAATACTTAAAACTGTGATTTGGAAATCTTGTAAGTTAAATGGAATGGAATCATCTCAAAGTACTAAGGAAATACTTGATCACATGGACCAAATGTTTGATCACATAGCTCAAAGATTGGAAAATATAATGCAAGAGATAATGAGCAAAAATTTGGACAATGAGTGGAAAATGGAGTTATCAGAAGAAATGGGAGAGAAAGCAGAAGTGAGAAGCAAACAAGATGAAGATAACAACAAGAAAGAGATACTACTGAAATTAATAATGATTAAGAAATTAAAACAGGAGGGAAATAATGTAGAAGTTTTAAAGAGGGAATGGGAGAAACAGGAAGAGAATTGAGGGAAAAGAGAAGGGGCACGAAATAGATAGTTTTGAAATTAGAGGGAAAAGGTAGAGGGAGGGGAAAAAACTTAGATTATATAGTCAGAACATATATTTTGATAGAGGGAGAAAAAGGCTTAAAAGAAGAACAACAGAAGCAAGTTAGAAAAAAAATAAGACTAAATCTTTGGAAGCGGCCAAGAGATGATGGATAAGAGGTAAAAAAAGTTAAAAATTATTGTTGAATATATATTAATAATGTACACCATTATTAGAATTATATAGGTGGAAAAATTACTTAGTAAATTAGGTAACTAGAATTTGTATGAGAGTATTATTAAATATGTATAAAAATGTGATCAGCAGTGAAAAGCTAGAATTAAATAATTTGAGATCAGACAATGAAAGAATATATTTTAATGAAAACATGTGTATAGATAGTAGAATTATAAGGATTGAAGGATTAGAAAGAATATGAATATGAATATTAAATGCTTGAATGATTGCGACTGGAACTAGAAGTGTATACTGAAATACTGAATAATGAACAAAGGAAGAATCACATCTTTGAATATAAGAGTATTAGAGGGGGAAAATGGTTAAAATAGAGGTAGAAATAAGAGGGGAATAATAGTAAAAATAAATACTAAAATGTTACAATGTATGCAAGAACTATGAGAAGGTTTAGAACTGAAGGACGATAGTAAAGATTATTTGTCAACAAAATGGGAAATGAAAAATAATTATTAGGAATAATAATGTTATGTTTATTTATATTGAAAGGTATGCTACCCAGATACCACACCATTCACGCAATGAGATGTATAAAATAAAATAAAAAATAAAAAACTAGGGGGAAAAAACTGATTTGGTTCATGATTTTCTTGGTTTTTGGGGAAACACTGGAGAAAAGAAAAGATTGTGAGACTCATTTTATTACTAGATAGTATTAACCTCCAACAATCTGTAGGATTGGTTTTAGGTCAAGATTAAAAATACCTCTCAGATTGAGGATAATTTCCCCAAAATGGAACAACATAACGTGGAAAGTATTTTAACTACTCTTCCAATTATGATTATAGATCATAATCCAAACATACTACGTTTGTCAAAGGAACTGTTTCACTCTATGCCAAAGGTGTCAAACTCAATTTCATTCAGGGCCGCATCAGGGTTGTATTTGACCTTGAGGGGCCGGAGTGGGCGTGGCCAGGGTGGGTGTGGCCACCTTGACATCATTCGTGTTGGGCACCTGTGGTAGACTGAGCACTCTGCCAGAGAAAATGGGCTCCCAAACTCTGTTTTTGCTGGCAGGGGCACCACGGGCCAGTCTGCTGTTTTCAGGGTGGCCCCGCGGCCAGATCTAAACATCCTGTGGGCCGGATCCGGCCCCCGGGCCTTGAGAACCCCTGTTCTATACAAAAGAAATTCTGCACAGTCTCAATAGCATTTTTTTTTCCTTTATACTGTATATTCCACAGTTAAGTCTTGGAAATGGAAAAGTTTTCCTTAGCAAATATTTGAGATATTTAAATTCTTTAAATAGATTTAAAGAAATCGATCTCTTTAAAATGAATAAATTTAGCAGTTGCTGCCTATCTTATTCAAGCTGCTGAAACCCGAAGACCTGGGTGAATCTATTTTATTTCTACACTTAGAAATAATCACTTACCGACCCCAGCTGAGGCCTGGCTCCATTGGATCTGACTCTAGCAGATGGTCTCCAGGAAAGCTGACTATCTGGATTCGATAGCCTTGCTCATGGCCCCACTTGTTGGTGCAGTTGGATGAAAAATAAAGGTATTTGGGCATGTCATCATGGAGATGGAACGCCGCCTTATTCTCGGTGTCCAAAATTTCCCTCACCATCTTCAGTCGATGGATCTCATCTTTTGGGCTCCAAGGGGCCTGTATGGTCTCAAAAGCCATGTCATTGCCAACCAGGGTATTTTCCACACCTCAGAAAGAAAACAAGTACAACCGTTAGTGTTTCAGCAACTGCTGAGACCACTCCTATTGCACATTCAGCTTCTTAAAATCAAAGTTGCTTCTACATTAAACTTTTGCTGACCCAGAGATGAAATTATGATAAGAGTATGCATAATTAGTTTTTCAGGCAGAGTATCAGCAGTGTGTTCATGTGTTTGCTGCATCAGCATGCAAGAAAACCACACTACCAATTTTCTGCAATAAGGTGGGTGCAGAGGATGCAAAAAAAGGGCGATAGGATGTGTGTCCAACACAAACAAGAAATACGGAGATTTCATGAAAGGGATGTTTATAAATGCAGTAAGAGCATCCACATTGTGTTATTAGCAATATAGTCTTATGGGATCATTGTCCAGAAAGCAGCAGCATTTAAAATGAGTTAAATGAGTTACAAAGAATATGACAGGGAGAATGTGTCTATGTAACAGAGAGAAACAAATAGAAATAGAATTGGACCTAACAAGTATTATGATATAATGTTAGTTTGGAAATGTTACATTTATGTTCAGTTCTAGTTGGTGGCACAAATATGAATAATATGTGACAGATTTTCACCTTCAACTAAATCTTCAATCCAATCAAGCTACCTAGAGAATCTCCTAACCTAGATGGCCACTCTTGAAGCCTTCTACACCTGAAGAAGTCAACATCCAACATTTTTTCTGATGACAATTTTTAGTGGAGACTTTTAAAGACATATTTCTCCATATCCATATCCCTATTAACATTATGAAGAATTGAACAACAGAAAGGAAATGAAGCTGAGGGAGCTTGAGCCATGAAGTCTGGACCTAAGAAGCTCTTGGATGAGAAGTCAAATGTTTTCAAGGAAAAAAACCTAAGAAAGTACAGTTGCCTTTTAGAAAAGCATCTTTGGGACAATCATGATTTGGATGACTGAGAATCTCTAGAGACACTTCATTATGATACCATTTTTAATTTAAATTCTCAGGAGTGAGGGTGAGGAAATAATCTATTAAGCTTTTTGATTTTATTTCTTTGCCTGATAACAGAGTCCAGTTCTAAAGCTACCTGAACAACAACCAATGTACAAATTCAGCTTTAAGTAATAATGCAAATTTGTTGACATCTGTAAGAATTACAAAAATGCTGATTCTAAAACTACATGTTCAAATCCCAAAATATATGAAGACATAATTACACAATTGATGTGTAATTATATTTTCTTATTATGACAGGACTTGAATTAAGTTTTGTGACAAGGCATTGAAATAAATATTCTTAATTAAAAAAAACCTCAATTGAAGTTCAAGAACATTATTAGGAGAATAGTAACCATATTCTTGAGTTTGTCTTCATTATAGTTCTGACAGTCATTAGAACAATTCTGAGAAAGCAAACAAGAGCTTATAACTTCCATGCAAATTAGAAACATTTTTCCTACTTACCACCAATATCCAAATCCACTTTGAAATGAATATTATGGGTATGAATTGTTCCCAGCACTTTTTCTTGGACTCTATTGCCAAAGTCTTCGGCGTCACCAAAATAAAAATCAGATATAATATACCCAGTGGCATGGACTCGAACACCAACAGCTCCATTTTGGTGGAAAATAAAATCCCAGACATAGTCATAATTATCGACTGAAGATATGGTTCGGAATATCAGATTTAAATCTGGCAAGCCTCCATAAAAAGGAGACTGGACGCTTTCGAAATGTCGTCGTATGGGTAACTCAGCATTCTGCTCAAAGATGCAGATAGACCTTTTACGGCTAACAGGTAATGAACTATCATAAAAAAAGTGCCAGTCCAAGTAACTGGATAAATAAGGACAATCTACTCCCTGGGTAAGTGGAAAGATATGGGACCCAAGTCCAAAGCTGGCATCCAAGTATCTGGTCAACATTAAAGTAGGACTGTTGGAGCCATAGATAGCAGTTGCTTCTTGCAAACTTAACTCATAGATTATCCTTTCTCCATTAAACCTAACATCAAAGATACGTGGACCCCTGCTTGCATCAATTCCAAATGCAAAACTCCAGTTCAGAAAAGTGACATGATTATTGTGAATCCTATAGCGTGGTCCACGAGGTTCATACTGCAAAGGGCCTGGATCTTTTGGTGGCACCCTCTGCTTCAGTGAAGAGTAGCCCCCATCTAGAGGGGCTTCTTTAACCTTATCTACTCTAACCTGTCCCATATTGAATTGTCTCTCAAGCTCTTCCATGTCTTCAAAGTATTGTCCATTATAGAATACTTTTATTAACTTCCATTTGGAAACATCCAAGCTACTATGATCCACTTGGACCTCAAAACCAACTGGATGCAAATAGAAGCCAGTCACATTCTGAAAATGACTCACCCATGTTTTCCGATCTCCTGATTTCAGCCCTAATGGTAATTGATAATTGTACTGAAGATTGCTTCCATTGTAATTTAGAACTTTTTGCATGAAATTTGGAGCCTTCAGGTATTCATTTCTTTTCAAGAAATCACGGATTTCATCAAACTCATTTGTCAAAACCATCCTTTGAGAATAAGGCAATTTCCTTCCATATTTTTCTACTGTGATATCTTCATGATATGTTGGTTCTGGAAGTGGACCCACCAGATATTCTGTCACATTGGGCTCCACCTGATTTCCAAAATGGACCACAGCCAGAGCTTCTCGTGGTGGCTGAGATCCATGGTGATCTAGGAATTGTAATACTTGTGCTTTGGGAGGGAGCTGCAAGGTGATTGAATAGATGCAGTTGTCTGATGGCTTTGCTTGAGGCGTCTCTGCCAGTGGCACTCCCAGGTTGGATTGTAAATACCTCTTTACTTGCATTATCTCCTCTCGGGTTAAATCTTGAAATACTTGACTGCCAGCATCCTGACCACCTTCCTCTTGTTCCTTTTTCTGGGAAGAACTCTCACAACGTGTGTGTTTTTGTTCTCCAATACAGAAAACCAAGACTAAGATGAAAATGATAGTGACACATATTGCTATGAGAGAATAAATCACTTTGGAATTCATTTTCCCAACCTATAGACAAAAACATAAAGAAAAGTTCATGAAATTCTAAATTATAATATTTATAATCCTGGACACAAATAATAAGACACGTAAATTTCAGAGCTATAAATTCCTTGCATTTACAAAACACGCCAGAAATTGTGCAAAGATAGCAATGATATGGTCACAAATTCAAGAAACTTACCATCTAGACATGATATTCCTGTTTTCATTAACTAAAACTAAGAACTCAGACAACACTGGTTGGACACTTCTAAACTGACTGGAACTTAAGAGCAAGTCAATTATAGATTGGTTAAAAGGGAGGAGATCTTTTATGCAAATGTATTTTTATAATCTTCTGTTTTGAGGAAATACAATCTAGAAAGCTTCATAAACCTTGTTTGCCAGCCTTTAGTCATTTTTCAATTTGTCAGCATCCAACATAATTCTCCAAACTAAAATATGATTGGACTAGATGCTAACTTCTTTGTACAACAATTAAATGTCTCCTCGTCCAAATATTTAAAGAATAACATAAGCACCAGGACAAGACTCTCACTTGATTGCCTTTGATTGCTTCTTAACTTTTTTTTTTTAATGAACCCGGCTTTTAAAGGAAGTTGTTTGGTTGGCATTTAATCAATTGTTAAACTACTTTTTAATAAATATACAGTGCTAATTCAGTATGTTTTGAAAATTTCTACAGTTTGAAAACAACTCGTGCAACATCCCTGATTGCAGTGGGTTTGCAACTTTCAAAATTTGTTCTAAATTAAATCATTTTATTATATGCTCTGCAGCATTACCACCACACGGAAAAGGAAGCCTCCAATCTGTTGACTACATTTCAAATGTTTTTAGGGGAAGAATTATTCATTTTAGCATCAGGGCTAGAATGATATACCAAAGATAAAATATATTATATCAATTCTCTCTGAGCATAATGTTCCAAGTACATTTAATATTCTTCTTCCACTTATAAATTATGACTAGTAAAACTGTCAAATTCGATCAAACAACTCAATATTCCTCCTTGATTCAGCAGTTATGTCACTACCAAACAGCTTGTTGAAGATACTGAAACTAATCAAATGTAGAACAAATCAGAATAAACGATTATCTCTCGTCTGAGGAAAATTCTTGGATCCTTCATGTTTATATAAATAACCACTGAATAATGTAGCAAGATGGTGAAAGCCCAGATTATTATTTTCCTATATTTATTCCAAATATTCAGATACATCGCAAGATAAATGACAGAAGCATAAGAAGAGATCATCCATTATGAAATCCATGTTAAACCTCTAGCACCGTGATGGCAAACCTATGGCACACATGCCAGAGGTGGCACACAGAGCCTACTCTGTGGACACCTGCACCATTGCCAGCTGCTGTCCTGGTTTCTGGTGCATGCAGGCACACCAGCCAGCTAGTCTTCAAGGATGCCGGAGCTCCGGAAAATAGCCTGAAAAAGGCCCCAAAACTGCCCCCAAAACAGGTATGCATGTGCCAGCCAGCTGGTCTTTGGGTTTCTGGCGCTCTGGCACACACACATACACGTGTGTTCCAGTTTGGGCACTCAATGCCAAAAAGGTTCACTATCACTGCTCTAGCATGATCATACAGTCTAAAATTTGGAGCTGTGAAGCCACCTCATTTTCTTGAGTTCAGAATTTTTTTTTATGACAAAGAAGTATTTATTTTATTTATATACCACCCATATCACTATCCAGAGCAGGGGTCTCCAACCTTGGCAACTTTAAGCCAGGAGGACTTCAACTCCCAGAATTCCCCAGCCAGCAAAACTGGCTGGGGAATTCTGGAAGTTGAAGTCCGCCAGGCTTAAAGTTGCCAAGGTTGGAGACTCCTGATCCAGAGTGACTGTGGGCAACTTACAATGGCATAAAATAATACTATATAGATAAATAATGGTCTAACCTGGATTGAAAATCTACAGCAAAGCAGCACTTATGTCTCCAAGAGGCAAGTGGTAACTCTCTATAATACTCACATTCAAGAAATTCACCTCATGTCTCTCCTTCATAAAAATTGGTCCTGTGTTGGTCACTAGTTGCAAATTACCAATAAATAGTCTTTACTAACACTGCTACTTACCTCTTCCCTTTCTTTTGCATAAGTAATGGGATGTCATTCATAAAAAAAACCAAGGGATCATCACGTGACTCTACAAATGCAGTGTATGTGTAAGGCTCAATAGCTAGTTGTAGCCAGACACACACACACACACACACACACACACACCAGAAGAACCACACATCCAGTGGTGGGATTCAACCAGTTCGCACCACTTCGGGAGAACCAGTTGTTAACTTTCTGAGTAGTTTGGCAAACTGGTTGTTGGAAGAAATCATTAGGGCAGAGAACCGGTTGTTAAATTACTTGAATCCCACCACTTGCACACATCCCTTTCTTGTCTCCTAATAAATGTCCACAGGTAATAGATGAGAAGAACTTTGCAGTGTATTCATATAAATTTAATTTAAAACCAGTTCTATAGTGCATTGACTCTTAAATGTCCACCAACTTCATGAATCTAAACTTTTTCCAGGTGATTTTTTTTCCCACTGCATCAGAAAGTTATCTAGATATAAGATGGAAATATTCAATGAAATCCCTTGGTGTTTTGCACTTACCATGAGGGAATATGTCAAAGTAACATAGATGTAGACTTTGTTCTGTACCAACATCCAATTGATCAATGGTTCAGACAGGATCTGAAGCTTGGAAAGCTCCTTAAATTTACGGAGAGCTGGAGGAGTCATTCCACTTGTCTTCTGAATAGTCTCAGTTGGCAAGAAGATGTGGAAGGGACTTTGTGATCAAATGGTGAAGTACCAGCTAAGAGAAAGGAGGACTATCATGTCCAGTGCTGTGATGCAGTCCAAATAGAACAACTACTTTTGGCTTCCTCATTGTTCAAACAGTTTTTGTTTTTTTGTATTTATTTGCTAGGTAAGAAATATTTTTATAAAGTATATTTTTCCTCTTGATGATTTCCAATATTTCTAAATTTATTTTTGCTTGAATTATTTTGGAAGTTGGATTGACTTTTTAAAATAAAGAAAACAAAACACAGTTGTGTTTTGCTGGATTTGAACTCTTATTGCTTTTTAAGAAATGTTATTATTTTTAAAAAATATCTGCCAAAACTGTTTGTATTGAGGATTTGATTTTTTTTCCTGCTTCCGATGTTGTTGTTTTTCTCTTTATCTATCTCTCTGGGGATTGGATCCGTAAAGAGTTGTTAATTGAATATTTCCTCTCTCGATTATTTCCAGGGCAGTCTTACTGACAATATTGCTTTTTGGTCAGCAGAGGGTGCTATTGCTATTTAATTATGTCTCTAGTTCGTGGATAACAAAAGAAGGGACTTTTGACTTAAAAACTTCTATGGAAGATTTTCCAACAAAAATAACCCATTTTTTCCATTCATGATTAGGAGCGTGGAAGAAAAATATAGATTTAAAAATGGATCAATTGATTGCTGAAGCTAAATAGATTAAGGAAACAGAAACCAACATGGGTTTGTCAAAAGTAGATCATGCCAATCAAATTGTATTGCATTTTTTGTCAAAGACCACAACTGATTTGAGTTGTACAGAGAAAAGAGTTTTACACTTTCAGCAATTTTAATTAATAAATAAAGTTTAATTAATTTAAAGAAAGTTCAAATTAAATGAAAGAAACCTCATTCCATTGTATGAGTGGGATTTTTTAATTATTTGGGGTTGGGTGTTGTTGTTGTTTTTGTTATTCTATTAAATGTTGCATCATCCACATTTCAGGTCATACAACTTATTTATAAGAAGCGCATAATTATAAATAATTTGATAACAAGGGGTTCCTCTTTCTGCAAAGATTTGAAGATTTGAAATATGTCATGTTTTTTCTGGATATATTCATAGCTAACTCAAACATTTTAGAAGTGGCTCCTTTAAGATCTGAGTAATATAATACATTCCACTGTAGTCTTCAATTAAAATGTATATAATTATATATACATATATCAATTTATTTATCTTCAAGAATCCACTTCAAACATAATTTATAATAAATGTGTGAAATATATTAAAACATAAATATAATGCACATTTTATTTAAAAGGTAAAAGTTAATAAAAACTAATATAAAGTGAGAAAAAAAGATATTGTCTTTTCTTTTATCAAAGTTAATTTAGCCATCTCAGTAACTTCCATCTTCTTCATCAACCATTCTTACATTTTGGGTAATACCGAATCTTTCTATCTTTGTGCATACAATAGTTTCAGTACAGTTTAGTACAGTATTTATTTATTTATTTAATTTATTTATTTATTTTGTCATAACAATATATGTAGGTATCATACAAAAAGATTATATAATATATAAACACATATATGGGTAAATATAAGGAGGTATAAGCATATATGTATATAGGAGGAAGAAAAGAAAAACAATAGGACAGGAACGGTAGGCACATTTGTGCGCTTATGCACGCCCCTTATGGTCCTTTTAGGAATGGGGTGAGATCAATAGTAGACAGTTTTTGGTACAGGCTAAAACATATGAAGAACGGTTGCAGGAACTGGGTATATCTAGTTTAATGAAAAGAAGGACTAGGAGAAACATGATAGCAGTGTTCCAATATCTCAGGGGTTGCCACAAAGAAGAGGGAGTCAAGCTATTCTCCAAAGCACCTGAGGGTAGAACAAGAAGCAATGGGTGGAAACTGATCAAGGAGAGAAGCAACTTAAAACTAAGGAGAAATTTCCTGACAGTGAGAACAATTAATCAGTGGAACAACTTGCCTGCAGAAGTTGTGAATGCTCCAACACTGGAAGTTTTAAAGAAAATTTTGGATAACCATTTGTCTGAAGTGGAGTAGGGTTTCCTGCCTGGGCAGGGGGTTGGATTAGAAAACCTCCAAGGTTCCTTCCAACTCTGTTATTATGAAACAGTTTCATGTATAAAACAAAATTCTGTGATTTTTCTCCAACTGTCCAAAAACCTCAAAAGAGAAAATCATTTTTACCTTTTTACAATCTTAAGTATTGTCTTTTCTGTAAACAAAGATGTCAATTTGGCCATTTCATTAAATTCTACCAACCATTCCTCTATAATGGAAATAAAGAAACTTCCCATCTTTGTGCATATGGTGCATCTTGTCATAAAAACAAAAAACAAAATTCCATGATTTTTACCCCAACCGTTTGCTTATCAGTCCTAAAAGAAAAACCTCTAGAATTAATTGTATAGTAATCTTTTAAAACTTCTAAATTAATGTACGAATTTGAATCCAAAGCTTTCTGGGTTTGGGGTTGTTGTTTTTTTTGGTAAATTCACAAATATGGTAAAATGTCACTTCTTGTTGTTCACTTTTCCAACATTAATTTGAGGTTCCTCTATACATTCTAGACAATTCTCTGCTGACATACAAATGATATATAGTTTTATAATTTTTTCCTTAAAATTTTAACATAACAGAAATTGCAATTCTTTCAACCATATGTTTCATAATGTTTCATCTGAATATTGTAATATATTATAAATATTATAACCATTTTTAGTCCACTTTATTATATTAGGCCTCACATGTTGTTCTTCTGTTTCAAATTTTAATGAAAGTTTAAACAGTTTAGCAACTCCAAGTTCATCATTTTACACAATTCTTCCTCAAACTCAGTCTTAAGAATATTCAAAACCTGATTTTTTGTAAGAAAAAGTTTTTAATAAATGTACATAAGAAAACCATTATCAAGCATATCTCTCTGTCACCAAATCTTCTCTTGTTTTTATCTTACATTCTCCTTGACAAAATGGTAGTATCTCACAAAGGCCTTTTGTGTTTGCTTCTTGTTTGTTATCCACAAAATGCTTCTTGTTCTGAAAAAAAATATATTTTCAGGCACAACCTCAAACTCTTATCTATTCCACATCAAAATGGTACTCCTAACCTTTTTAAAAATCTACTTTAGCCTTAATTTTACTGTAGCACATGGCATCCAAAATCTCAGGTCATGTCCTTCTGGCTCTAGAACCTTCAATTTTTCAGCAATATTCCCTGTTTTTTCAAAACCAAACAAGCTGCAAAATGCAATTTCAAATCAGGTAAGTAATCCCAATCCCCTTCTTCCGTTCACATCTTGTAACACCTTGTATTTAAATCAGGCAACTTTAAGTCTGGAGGACTTCAACTCCCTGGCTGGGGAATTCTGGGAGTTGAAGTCTACCAGGTTTAAAGTTGCCCTGATTTAAATCGTTAATCTCCTACCATACAAACTTAGATATAGCTTTCTGCCATAGTTTTAATAGTGCGTCGGTTGTTAAAACAGGTGCTGTCTGAAACAAAAAAAACTACATTCTATGAAAACATTCAGCTTAATGACAGAAATTCTTTTTTTTAAAAAAAATTTTTAAACCTTATTCCATGTCTTTAAACAATCATTTTCAAATAACATTCAGTTCATATTGTCATTGATCAATTCTACTTCTATTTTCATACTTTTGTTAACATCTTCATCTTCTGCTTGTTAATCTTTCTGCGGTCATTGGCATCACCTTGCATTTTTTTGACCCCTCTCACCGCAGATCCTCCTTTAGAAGAGTTCCTGCATCAATCTTCTAATGTTCCTTCTTTCTTCTAATGTTAGAAGGAATAAATTATAGTCAATATATTCTTCTGGAGACCAACTAGACATAATAGTAAAGGTAAAGGTTCCCCTCGCACATACGTGCTAGTCGTTGCCGATTCTAGGGGGCGGTGCTCATCTCCGTTTCAAAGCCGAAGAGCCAGCGCTGTCCGAAGACGTCTCCGTAGTCATCTGGCCGGCATGACTCAATGCCAAAAGTGCACAGAACGCTGTTACCTTCCCACCAAAGGTGGTCCCTATTTTTTCTACTTGCATTTTTATGTGCTTTCAAAACTGCTAGGTTGGCAGAAGCTGGGACAAGTAACGGGAGCTCACCCCATTACACGGCAGCACTAGGGATTCGAACCGCTGAGCTGCTGACCTTTCAATCGACAAGCTCAACATCCTAGCCCCTGAACCACCACGTCCCTTAGACATAATAGATGACTGCATATACCTTGGCCAACAGATCTCAATGGAAGATGATACAGTGAAGAAAATTGAAAGGTATGTTAAATGTAGTTAGTGGGCATTCAGCCAGCTAAGCAGAGGTGGGTTTCAGCAGGTTCTGACCAGTTCTGGAGAACCGGTAGTGTAAATTTTGAGTAATTCAGAGAACCGGTAGTAAAAATTCTGACTGGCCCCGTCCCCATCTATTCTCTGCCTCCCAAGTCCCAGGTGATCAGGAGGAAATGGAGATTTTACAGTATTCGTCCCCTGCCACTCCCACCAAGCCACGTCCACCAAGCCACACCCACAGAACTGGTAGTAAAAAAATTTGAAACCCATCACTGCAGCTAAGCATAATTTTCAAGAACAGTCTCTCTCTATGCCTGAAGAGAAAAGTTTTCGATCAGTGTGTGCTACCTGCTCTAATATATATGCTGGTGAAACATGGACACTAACTTAACTTAGGACCGTATTGGTTGGAAAAATGTGGAAAAGGCTTTCATTTTGCAGTGAATAGACAATGGCTAAAAGTGTGTTTGTGTGTGTGTGTGTGTGTGTGTGTGTGTGTGTGTGTGTGTTTCTAAATATCATGTCTTAAATTAAAAATATCAATTGTGCATACCAAGTGATACAATTCCCACCAATAAATTATCTTTACTATCTCTGCTGTTTATCACTCTCCTTTCTTTTGCACAGGTATCTTAAATTATAAATGGGATGCTATTCATAGGAAACGGAAGAGATCTTGACATGACGCAACAAATTCTGTTCAATCAAAAAAGATGCATGGAACTCAATAGCCGGCTGTAATCACACTCCCATTGAAAGAACCGCACATCTCTTCCTATACAGGTGCTTTTTCAAGAGGCAACTGGACTTCCTTGTTTTTCTTTGAAGACATTTCGCTTCTCATCCAAGAAGCTTCTCCAGCTCTGACTGGCTGGTGGGGAATGGAAAGATTTTTATTCTATTCCTAAAAATCCTTCCATTCCCCACCATCCAATCAGAGCTGAAGAAGTTGCTAGGATGAGACGCAAAATGTCTTCAAAGAAAAACAAGAAAGTCCAGATGCCTCTGAAACAAGCACCTTTGAGACAGTCATGACCTGGAAGACTGAGACTCTTCATGCTCACACGTCCTTCTTTCTTCTTTTTTAATAAATACCTACTGGGCAGAGGTGGATTTCAGCAGGTTCTGACCAGTTCTGGAGAACTGGTAGCGGAAATTTTAAGTAGTTCGGAGAACCGGTAGTAAACATTCTGACTGGCCCCGCCCCCATCTATTTTCTGCCTCCCAAGTCCCGGCTGATCTGGAGGAAATGGGGATTTTGCAGTAACCTTCCCGTGGAGTGGGTTGGGAATGGAAATTTTACAGTATCCTTCCCCTGCCACGCCCACACCTGCCAAGCCATGCCACACCCATGAAGCCACACTCACAGAACTACTGGGTATAGATGAACTTTGCAACACATTCATATTGATGAAATTTAAGAGTAATTCTATAATTTCCTCATAAATGTTCCCTAGCTTCTTTTTCTGGGTCATTTTCTTTATTGTTTCAGAAGGATATCCAGATTCACCCGTGGCTGGTATTTATCTAATCCAATGGTATTTTGAATTACATGCAAGTTTCATATTCTATAGTGGGGAATAATGAATTCTATATTAATTTCTCCTACATAATTGGGCTGTATCAGTACAATTGTACATGATCAGTGCCAAAGAGCAGAAATATTTGATTGCAATCAATGCAAACTTTTTATACCGGCAGCTTGTCTGAAAATCCTTGCAAAGCCTGCATTTACAGAGCTTGTATTTAATCTCCTATAATTAGCGGCTCATTATTTGCCAACATCTGTTTCTTCCTTGGTATGGTTTTGTTCATATAACAAGACAGGGACTTCTGTCCATTTCCTTTTCTCCTTTTGCCCCATGTCATTTGCATACACTTCAAGATGAAGGTCTTCAATTATAGAGTTCTTTTTCCTCCACCTCATTCTGGGTTAAACTTCAGAAAGGTTGTGTAGGAAGGGAACTTCACCTAGGCAGTGTTGGGCAAAAGGAGACCAAGCCAGGGAGCATCATAATAACAAAAGACACTGACTCAGAATTAAATCCGGCCAGGGAAAACCCCACAAAATACAGAAACATCAAGACTACTTTATTTATTTTATTTATTTATTTTTCGTATTTTTATACTGCCCTATCTCCCTAGGGACTCAGGGCGGTTCACAGCCAGATAAAATATACATATAAATACAAAATAAAACATCCATTAAAAAACTTAATACAAATGGCCGAATAATTAAAAATAACAATACACATAATAAAATCCCCATTAAAACCAATTCAAATTTAAAAATCTAGTCCAGTCCTGCGCAGATAAATAGATGTGTCTTAAGCTCGCGGTGAAAGGTTCGAAGGTTAGGAAGTTGGCGGAGTCCTGGGGGAAGTTCGTTCCAGAGGGTGGGGGCCCCCACAGAGAAGGCCCTTCCCCTGGGTGTCGCCAGCTGGCACTGCCTGGCCGATGGCACCCTGAGGAGTCCCCCTCTGTGAGAGCGCACGGGTCAGTGAGAGGTATTCGGTAGCAGCAGACGGTCCCGTAAGTAACCCGGCCCTATGCTATACTATACTTAAGAGCAATTTACTGAAGACAATACCAAGGCATACAGGAAAGGAAATAATCAGGTCACAGACATAGCAGATCGAAAAGAGCTCAAGTAAAAGACAAGATTCAATCACAAACAGATTAACTCCAGGCAAAGCATATGAAAAATAACCGGAGGGAAAACACTTGAAGAAATCAAATCGTTAGGATGAACAGATTAAACCGGAACACACACCCGAACACGAAACCCACCCACATTAAAATAATCAGCAAGACAAAACGCAGAAAACTTTAGCAAGCACATACACAAAAGGGAAAGCCATCAAACGTTTCCGAAAGCAAGCACATACACAAAAGGGAAACCCATCAAGTGTTCCCGAAACAAAGAAATGTAAAGGGAAAAAGTGAATAAAAAGTGTACACTTACTGTATATGGTTGTCAGCTCACCCAGGAACGCTGGTCCATGCAGCTTGCTGGATTCGTCTTCCTGCAAAATAAAGAAACCTTGCTTTCACGCAGCTCGCTTCGATCTCAATTCTTCTAACACATCGGCAACGCTCCAATCTGCTGGAGAGGCTCTCCCAGCCGGGAAATTCAAACCCATTCGGGGAACAATCTATCAGTTGGAAAACCTGTTTATTTTCATGGCTAGCTCAGACTCTTGTAAGGAAACCAACAGAGAGCAGCCAATCCCAGAACTGCCAGGCAATCCTGAGCAGCTGCAGGCAGAGGAGGTTACGCCGTCAGACATCCAAGAGACACAGCTGCCACCTGTCTCAGAAAAAGTGGAGTCTGAGATGCCGCTCCCTGTGCACCTGCCAGTGCAAATGCTCACCATGTGCAAAGGAGAGCAGAGCAAGGGTACTCTGCAAGGCTCCTTGAAAGAATTGTTGCCAATGATTGTCTTGTCTTTCCAAATAAGCAACATTGGAGTTCCTTGTATTTAATAAGAGCAGAGAGCTCAAGACTCTTCATTGGCAACAATTACTTGTTAACCTAGATTCCAGGTGACTTAATCCTTGACTTGAAAGCTTGTGACTGTGATTCTGGACCTGGACTGGCTGGTGACAAACAATTGGACCTTAGAACTTCCCCTGACCTCACTTGTATCTGCTGTTTTGGATTTGGAGTCTCTTTCAAGACAAGTTTGCCAGACTTCTGGGGGACTTGATTTCTCTTCTATGTGTAGGTATGCTTGTGTATTTGCATGCACTTTCCTTTCTCCCTTGCTCATTTGCTTGAAAAGTTCCTAGTGAAGTTTCCAAAACTCCCGGTGTGTTTGTGAATGTTTGGATTGAGACAAGACATTTATTAAATGAAACAGATTGATTGGAGAAAAATAGAAAAGAAAGAAAAGATACAGTAAGTAGGTTTTGGTATGTAAAAGTAAATCAGTATAACTAGTTATATATTCAATATTACTTTACCTCTTTATGATTGCAATTTTAATCTTACTATAATCTATTTTGTCATCAAAATCATAAGTTCATTTTTTTTTGTATTTCATGCAAAAACTCTTTAATGGGTTTCCAGTCAGCAATTAATGTGGATATTTTCTCTAATCACAGAAATCAGTTTGGCAAGTTTCTGCAAGTTCAATCAATTTCACCAACAATTCCTCCATTGTGGGAAAATCAAATCTTTCCATCTTTGCACATTTAATAATCTTGGTGTAGATGTCATGTACAAAACCAAATTCCATGATTTTTTCAAACTGTTTGTCAATTGGTTCCTTTCACAAAACTCCTTGTTCTTAATTGTATGTTGATCTTTAAATCCTCGAAATTAGTGTATCTGTTTGAATTCAAAACTTTCTGGATTTTTTGCAAATCCACCCAACATGGGTATATTCATATTTCCAACATAAGTTCATAAATTCTAGATAATTTCTCTGGTGACATGAACCAAAGATACATTATTTTATAAAAATTCATAGTATTATAATTTACTATGTATATAAATTTCAATCCTCATTGTCCCATCTGTATATTATAACCAAGATTTTTAGCATACTCTGTCATATGTTCTTTTCATTCTACTTTTATTTCCAATTTTCAATAAAAATTTATATATTTTAGCAATAGCATTTTTGTCATTTATAAACAATTCCATTTAAACTCAATTTTACAATGTTCAAAAATGTAATTATTTTATCTACATTAATTTTTTTCCAATAGTTGTACACAAGAATATCATTATCAAACATATATTTCTGCCATCAGATGTTTCCTTATTTTTATCTTACCCTCCCATTGAAAAAATCTAACATCTGTTTTTTGTGTTTGATTATCATTTCTCATCCATAAATTTCTTCTTGTACTGAAAATAAGTTTTTTTCAGGCACAGCCTGGTTTTCTATCTATTCCATATTCCCAGAATGGTTTGCCAAACCCTATTCAAAATGTACATTAGCTCTAATTTTATGGTACCACAAGTATCTATGCAACCCAAATCTCATATTGGGTCCTTCTAACTCCAAAAGCCTTCTATCTCAGCAACATTCACTCTTTCATCAAAACCATGCCATGCTGGTCTAGAACCTTGATGATCTAAGAATTGTAATACTTGTGCTTTGGGAGGGAGCTGCAAGGTGATCAAATAAATGCAGTTGTCTGATGGCTTGGCTTGAGGCGTCTCTACCAGTGGCACTTCCAGGTTGGACTGTAAATACCTCTTTACTTGCATTATCTCCTTTCAGGTTAAATCCTGAAATACCTGGCTGCCACAATCCTGATCACCTTTCTCTTGCTCCTTTGTCTGGGAAGAACTCTCACAATCCATAGGTTTTTCCCCTGGATTTTGGAAATTCAAGACTGAAACAATAATGATGGTGATGCCTGTTGCTACAAGAGAATAGATCACTTTTGAATTCATTTTTCCAAACCTATTGACAGAATCATAGAGAAAAGACTTTGTTAAATCTCAAATTATCAATTTTTAATTCTAAACACAAATATTAAGACACGTGTTGAGCATGTAAATTTCAAAAGTATAAATTCCTTGCATTTACAAAACATTCCAGAAATTGTGCAAAGATATATTCACATCTTCAATAATCTTACCATTTAGTCATGATACTTCTTTCATTAGCTAAAACCAGGAACTCAGACCAAAACCCTGGTTGGACACTTCTAAACAGATTAAAAGTTGAGACCAAGGAAATTATACATAGGTTAAAAGGGAAGAGATCTCTTATGCAAATGTACCTTTAAACTGTAAACTTCTCTTTTGACAAATGCAATTTAGAGAGCTTGAGAAACCTCATTTCCCAACCTTTAACCATTTTTCAAGTTGTCATAATTCATCAAAATTCTCCAAATTGAAATATATTTGGGCTAGATGCTACCTTCTTTGTGCAACAGGTAAATTTATGTCTCTTTGTCCTAGTATTTAAAGGATGATATAATTCCAGAACCAAACTCTCATTTTTATTCCCTTTGCTTGCCTCTTGCTTTTTTTTAAATGAACCTTGCTTTTAAGAACTGTTGTTTTGTTGGTATTAAATCTGTTGTTAAAATTCTTTTTAGAAGTAGAATACAAATTAATAGAACACTAATAGGAAAAAATATTCTGTTATTTAATGGGGGGAAGCTTACATCATCCTGGTAATTAAAATAAATAAAATAGAATAATTAAAGAGCAAAGTATATATAATATCTATTTATATTTATATTAACACAGGATTAATTTAAGCCTCATATTAAATTTAAATGATTTGGACACATATTGAATTTTCTTGTTACAGTCTAAATAATCAATAATGCATTCCACTAATTATACAAAAGTTAAAATATGAGTTCTAGAAATGAAATTTTGGATATAGTACTATGCAGCTCCATGTCTGACATTATTATCCAAGAATGGTTTCCAGTTTGAATTAAACTCTGCTTCAGATTTACTTTTTAAAACTTGCTAGAAGGTTATTTTAGACCTCAAGACATAGTCCTATAATTCAGTTAATTATTTGTTCAAAGAGGGAATTAAAAGTATTTTCCTATAAAAGGCACATAAACTCAATGAAGTCATTAACATAAAATATACAGTTCAGTATATTTTGAAGAGTTGTACAGTTTGAAAACATTTCATGAAACATACCTGGTTTCAAGTCTGGTGGCATAAGAGATTCTATTGTGAGTAGAGGAGTGGAGTACCCTTCTCATGAAATACCTCTGGACCCACTCAGTCATGTTAATGCAGTGGTTCTCAACCTTTATAGTGCTGCGACCCCTTTAATACAATTCCCCACGATGTGGCGACCCCAACCATAAAATTGTTTTTGTTTTGAATTTATCGTGCCTGAAGCCGTATTCGCTAGCGATCTGAACTGCTTGCGATTGCCTTGAGGACGGATGCATTAAAGCAGAGACTCCTCATCTGCTGCGGTTATCTCCCTCATTGCGTCGGCAGATAACCGCCCGGCCACCCTGTTTTGGGTTACCCGCTCTCTCCTTCAACAGGAGGGGCGGGAAGACCCCTTACAAGGGCGTGCCGAGGAGTTTAACGGTTATCTATACGATAAAATCGTTCAGCTTCGGGATGGATTGGATCAAAATTGGGTAGATCCAAGCGAGAGTTTCGAGACTCGTCTTGTTGAGACTGTTTGGGATGGTTTTGACCCTGTGACTCCCGAGGACATGGACAGGTTACTGGGAAGGTTGAATGCCACCACATGTTTACTGGACCCATGCCCCTCCTGGTTGGTGCTGGCCACACAGGAGGTGACACGAGGCTGGCTCCGGGGGATTACAAATGCTTCTTTGCGGGAGGGGGTCTTTCCCGCTGCCTTGAAAGAGGCGGTGGTGAGACCTCTCCTCAAGAAGCCTTCCCTGGACCCAGCTGTTTTAGGAAATTATCGTCCAGTCTCCAACCTTCGTTTTACGGTGAAGGTTGTAGAGAGTGCGGTGGCATGTCAATTACCCCAGTACCTGGATGAAACCGTCTATCTAGACCCGTTCCAGTCTGGCTTCCGGATGGAGACGGCTTTGGTCGTTGGTGGATGATCTCTGGAGGGCCAGGGATAAGGGTTACTCCTTGGCCCTGGTCCTATTAGATCTCTCGGCGGCTTTCGATACCATCGACCATGGTATCCTGCTGTGCCGGTTGGAGGGTTTGGGAGTGGGAGGCACCGTTTATCGGTGGTTCTCCTCCTACCTCTCTGACCGGACGCTGACGGTGTTGACAGGGGGGCAGAGATCGACCCCGAGGCGCCTCATGTGTGGGGTGCCGCAGGGATCGATTCTTTCGCCTCTCCTGTTCAACATCTATATGAAGCCGCTGGGCGAGATCATCAGTGGTTTTGGGGTGAGATACCAACTGTACGCTGATGATACACAGCTGTACTTTTCCACCCCAGGCCACCCCAATGAAGCTATCGAAGTACTGTCCCGGTGTCTGGAAGCCGTACGGGTCTGGATGGGGAGGAACAGGCTCAAGCTTAATCCCTCCAAGACGGAGTGGCTGTGGATGCCGGCACCCCGGTACAGTCAGCTGCAGCCGCGGCTGACTGTTGGGGGCGAGTCATTGGCCCCGATGGAAAGGGTGCGCAACTTGGGCGTTCTCCTGGATGGGCGGTTGTCTTTCGAAGACCATTTGACGACTGTCTCCAGGAGAGCTTTTTATCAGGTTCACCTGATTCGCCAGTTGCGCCCCTTCCTGGACCGGGATGCCCTATGCACGGTCACTCATGCTCTCGTGACCTCTCGCTTGGACTATTGCAATGCTCTCTACATGGGGCTCCCCTTGAAGAGCACCCGGAGACTCCAGTTAGTCCAGAATGCAGCTGCGCGGGTGATAGAGGGAGCGTTTCGGAGCTCCCATGTAACACCCATCCTGCACAGACTGCACTGGCTGCCTGTTGTCTTCCGGGTGCGATTCAAGGTATTGGTGACTACCTTCAAAGCGCTCCATGGCTTAGGACCAGGATATTTACGGGACCATCTATTGCCATCTTTATCTCCCAGCGACCGGTGCGTTCTCACAGAGAGGGACTCCTTAGGGTGCCGTCAGCCAAGCAATGTCGACTGTCGGCCCCCCGGGGGGGGGGCTTCTCTGTGGGGGCTCCCCTTGAAGAGCACCCGGAGACTCCAGTTAGTCCAGAATGCAGCTGCGCGGGTGATAGAGGGAGCGTTTTGGAGCTCCCATGTAACACCCATCCTGCACAGACTGCACTGGCTGCCTGTTGTCTTCCGGGTGCGATTCAAGGTATTGGTGACTACCTTCAAAGCGCTCCATGGCTTAGGACCAGGATATTTACGGGACCATCTATTGCCATCTTCTATCTCCCAGTGACCGGTGCGTTCTCACAGAGAGGGACTCCTTAGGGTGCCGTCAGCCAAGCAATGTCGACTGTCGGCCCCCAGGGGGAGGGCCTTCTCTGTGGGGGCTCCTACCCTGTGGAACGAACTTCCCCCTGGACTTCGTCAACTATCCGACCTTCGGACGTTTCGCCGCGAACTTAAAACCTATTTATTCCGTCTAGCTGGACTAGCTTGATTTAAAAAATTTTAATTTGCTTTTATGGGTTTTAAATTTTTATAAATTTTTATAGGGTGTTACTGTATTTTAAAATTTTTGGCCAATCGAATAAGTTTTTTAAGGGGTTGTTCTTAATATTATATGTACTGTTTTCTTTATATTTTATTCTGGCTGTGCACCGCCCTGAGTCCTTCGGGAGAAGGGCGGTATACAAATTAAAATATTATTATTATTATTATTATATGTGGCGACCCCTTTAATACAATTCCCCACGATGTGGCGACCCCTTTAATACAATTCCCCACAATGTGGCGACCCCAACCATAAAATTATTTTTGTTTTGAATTTATCGCGCCTGAAGCCGTATTGGCTAGCGATCTGAACTGCTTGCGATTGCCTTGAGGATGGATGCATTAAAGCGGAGACTCCTCCCCTATTAAGTTTATCACGCCTGAAGCCGTATTGGCTAGCGATCTGAACTGCTTGCGATTGCCTTGAGGATGGATGCATTAAAGCGGAGACTCCTCCCCTATTAAGTTTATCGTGCCTGAAGCCAGATTAGGCTAGCGATTGGGAGTGATTGCAGCTGGCTTGAGAGGGAGACATCAGAGCAAAGATTTCTCTCTTTTTTAATTCATCGCGCCTGAAGCCGAATTCGGCTAGCGATTTGAAGAGCCTGCAGCTGGCTTGTGGAGTCAACCATTGGAGCGCATTCTTGCCAAATACACGACCATTCTGACACATAGTCAATGCCACTTTGTAGGGCAGCAGCATTGTCAGTGGCGTTAAATAATTTTACATCATCAGCAAATAGGACACAGCTGCTTTTAATCATATAGGTCATTGATGTAAAGTGTGGGTCCTAAAATGCTGCCTTGGGAGACACCGTTGTTAACAGGTGCTGGATTTGATTGGACCCTCCCTATTTTGACTATTTGTTGCCTGTTGGAAAGGATCCGGAGATGCCATAAAAACTTAGTTTCAACAGTAGTTTGTCATACACAATCTGGCACAAGAAGAAGAAGTAGAAGAAAGGCCAGAAGGTGGAAACCGATCTCACCATAGTGGCAAAGTGCTCCAGAGAGCAGGTGGCATGATAGAGAAGTCTCTTCTCCATGACCCCGTTAGCTAAATTCCTTGATTGTTGAGGTCCACAGAACCAGAGAGAATAGAATGGACCAATCCCATTATGGTGAGATGGTTCCTCAGATAATCTAGCCCCATGCCATGAAGGCTATGGAAGCGATAACTAATACTTGGACTTGGACTCAAGACCAAACCAGCAACCAATGCAGCTTGCATAACAGCATACATGCACCATCCTAAGGGCCTCCAGAACTATCCATGTCTCTGCCTTCTGTAACAGCTGTAGCTTCCAAATACTCTTCAAAGGTAGCCCCATGTAAAGCATATTTCAGTAATTCAAATGCGAGATGACTAGGGCATGAGTGATAGAATGGAGGGTGTCATGGTGCACAACATCCTGCTCTCCCCAGAGATCATCTTCAAGCACAAAATACAGTTTTTTCTCCTACAACCAGGCCTGAAACCCTACTGAATGGAGTCCAGATAACCAGTTTCATCTGGGATCTCCAGGAGCTGCTGTATAATCACTTTTTCACCTTAAAAGGAATGTGAGAAACTGGATGAAAATTTTCCAGGCAGGCAGGCTCCAGGAATGATTTCTTATTGAGGGTGGGGAACCAATGTCTCCTTTAATAATGCCAGGAGCATCCCCCCTGCAGTGATGTGTCGCTGTATGTGTAGCATCAAGAATATTAAAGATTCTCTGTTTTTAATTTTTTAACATACTTTTTAAAAATAGATGATAAATTCATATACGAAATCCATTTAGATTTTCCATAAAAGCATTAATTTTATTGTAGCACAAATAGCCATGCTATCCAAAATCTCAGAAGCCTTCTATTTCTCAGCAACAGGCACTCTTTTTTCAAAACCAAACAACAAAATGCAATTTCAAATCAGTTAAATCCTGTCCTTTCTTTCATTCACATCTTGTAACATCATGTAATCATGTTTTATTCCCGTGCCAAAAAAAATCCCTGCTATTTAAATTATGGTTTTCTGCCATAGTCTAAATGCTGCATTAATTGTTAAAACAGGTGTTGTATTCATAACTAGGTATAAAAATGCTTCCCAGCAAAATCAACTATAGTTTCTCCCATCTAAACATATCTCTTTAAACTTTATTCCATGTCTTTAAACAATCATTTTCAAATAGCATTCAGTTCATATTTGTCATAGTAACAGTAACAGAGTTGGAAGGGACCTTGGAGGTCATTTAGTCCATAATATCAACTGAGTTTACCTTCTTCTTAAAGGTATCTTATAAAACAGATAAAGAGTAACAATAATTAGAAAAAATGTCCATTAATTATGCAGAAGGAAGAAGAGAGAAAGTAAAAGAAAATTGTAGAACACTAGCAAGTAAGATAAAGTATGCCCATGAATTTTTAAGCAAAAACCAAAAGTATTATTGAGATACAGATTAATACAATATATACACACAGTCTAAAATTCTGATTTCAAAAATACTGTGCAGAAACCCCTAGGTGTTAGCTGATCGTGGTACAAATTTATTGTTTATTTTCAATTTCAAATTCAATGTCAAAAAGTAAAAGACATTAGAAAGTTGTCAAGTTTGAAAAAACCCATAAGTGGAAGGGGGAAATGGGCAATAATGAAGCTAATTTTGCAAAATGTTATTGATTGATCTCACAGGTATTGGGATCCTGTTGACCGATGAAGAAAACACTGTCTGGAGAACACATGGAAGGGTCGTCATCAAAATAATTGTAGGGTCTCAAGAAGAAACCAACCACATTCCCAAGGGTTGCAGTATTGGGTATATCTTCAGAATGTGGAATATGGAGAAAGCCAGTATTGATCCAAGCAACCAGATCCTGTGAAAAGAAAGGGGATAATATTATTGCGCTATCTTAGGAAAAAGACTTATTAAACTAGAAGGTAGCACAGGAGTGGATTGAAAGAAACTAAGTTTATTAAGCAAAACAGCAGATAATTTAGGGGGTAATCTGACAATATGATTTTTTTGTTTGTCTACTCAGAATTAGGGATGTGTAGAAATGGAAAACTGGGAATACAATATTGTTAGCAAAGACCTTATAACCATTCTGCAGAATTTTGGGATAATAACCTACAAAGTTGTTCAATGGTAGGTGGGGTCCATCTTCACTTACCTCAGGGGTTGGCAACCTTAAACAATCAAAGAACCACAAAGGTTCTAACCAGAAGCCCCTTGTTCAATTCTGGAGTCCACCAGGAGTCTGGTTTCCCCACCATAGAGTCTCCTCTTAGCATGGCGTTCTTTTTCCTCTGCTGACCAGAAGTCTGGTTCTCCCACCATAGAGTCTCCTCCTAGCACAACATCCTTTTTCCTCTACCTATCCTAACTGAAGGCCCTATCAATTGTGGAGCCGACCAGTGACAGGGAGCCACAGAAAAGGGATGAAAGTGCCACATGTGGTTCCAGAACCATGGGTTGCTAACCCCTGACTTACCTCATTGACAATGCTCTCATTGTTTATGAAGTCAGCAAAGACCACGGGAGGTTTCCATGGGTCAACCTGATTGTAGGGAGTGGTGCTGAAAGGCTCATTTTCCTTCCTCTTGGTAACAGCTAGTTTATAACTTATAAGGCAAAACAAGAAGAGTTGCATTTTTTATTTCTTACTAATTATTAAGATTTATTATTTCTCTTCTTAAGCTCTTAAGAGATTATTGTTCCAGGCATAGATCTTGAAAGACAATATAATGACAGGATACTTATTCCATGATAGCTTAACCATAAAAATATAGGGACTATCATTGTTGTAACTCATTATTAAACTACAAATGAGTTTTGAGTTGATTTTACACTTGAACTGCCCTGTGTAATTCCATAGATGAGTGGCAGAGACCACTGTGGTGATCTCTGCCAACCTAGCAGGTATCATGGATCTCCATCCTGGTAGGTGGTCCATTAAATATACTGACCCCAAACTCAGGATGTTAAAGTTTACCAGGAGCATCTCAAATTTGGTCCAGAAGTGCAAGAGTACAAATTTACAATAACATGGCTTGGGTTTCTTCAATACTCAGCCAGAGCAATTTGAAATTTTCAATCTTGTTGAAGGAGATTTGAAAAGTCTATTATAGAAATCAGATAACGGAATAAATTATGCATGGCCTCCAATAGCTTGGTCTGCCTACTCCAGATATGTTTATAGCTGGGATAATAGGATAAATTAAAAATGTATTTCAGACCACAGTTTTACCTTTAATTGATATCACTTAGATTTACTAAAACTCAAATCCCTCAATTTAATTTCTATAAGCCTACATTTATTTCTATATATCTGGAAACTTCTGGATCTGTAGGAATTTTCTTAGATCAAGCTCAATAATAGCTGTCAGTCTGAGGTCTGTTTTTAACTATTAACTATTCTTTCAAATATGATTATAGATTACAACCCAAACATGTTATATTTGTCAAAGGAATTACATATTTCTATGCAAGCCAATAATGAATTTTTAATAAAAAGAAGTTATGGGACTTGAAACATCTGTCATGAATGGTTGTGAGGAATATTAGCGAGAAGAAATTCTGCAGAGTTTGGATAGCACTTTGTTCCATTATATACTCTACTGATAAGTATTGCAACTGGAAAGATTTTCCCTAGCAAATATTTTCTCAATGTTCAGACTTTTTAAAAATATCATCTGCATTAAGGCCTAACAGAAGCCAAGAGATGGATATATACATTTCTTTAAAACAGTGGTGGGTTTCCAAAAATTTTACTGCCAGTTCTGTGGGCATGGCTTGGTGGGCGTGGCATGGAAAGGATACTTCATCCTTCAAATTCTCCATTCTCTGCCCACTCCAGGGGAAGGTTACTGCAAAATCCCCATTTCCTCCCGATCAGCTGAGATTCAGGAGAATAGATGGGGGCAGGGCAGTCAGAGGTGGTATTTACCGGTTCTCCGAACTACTCAAAATTTCTGCTACTGGTTCTCCAGAACTGGTCAGAACCTGGTGAAACCCACCTCTGCTTTAAAATGAATAAATCTTATTCAAGCTCCTGGAAGCCAAAGATATAGGTGAATCCATTTTACTTCTGCATTAAAGATAGTCACTTACCGACCCCAACTGAGGCCTGGCTCCATTGGATCTGACTCTGGCAGATGGTCTCCAGAAAAGCTGACCATCTGGATCCGATAGCCTTGCTCATGGCCCCACTTGTTTGTGCAGTTGGATGCAAAATAAATGTATCTGGGCACGTTGTCATGGAGACGGAATGCCGCCTTGTTCTCAGTGTCCAAAACTTTCCTCACCATCTTCATCCGATGGATCTCTTGTTCTGGGCTCCAAGGGGCCTGTGTGGTTTCAAAAGCCATGTCATTGCCAACCAAGGTATTTTCCACACCTCAGAAAGAAAATCAGTGTAGTAATTAGAATTTGAGCAATTAATGATAAACCAAATTATTCCTGTTGTATATTCAGCTTCTTAAAATCAATGTTATTTATATTCTAAAGCTTTGCTGATATGGAGATGAAATTGTGATAAGGATATGCAGGATTAGTTTTCCAGTCTGAATATGAGCAATGTAACTCAGTGTGAAAAAAGAACCTTTGCAATTTTAATAAACAGCTGCTTGATCATTAAATAGCACCACCTGAACAACGACCTAAACCAAAACTGATAACAGAATTAGAGACTGGAACATTTCGGGTTAATGGTTTATTAGAACAAATCATTTGGGGAGTTCATGCATTCTCCTTTATTTATTTGAAACAAGCTGGGAACATGTCAGCTTCAGGTCTTTACAACATATATTTGCCAATCAGGTAACACAAATTTAACAATGTCTTTGCTTATTAGCAAAGAGGGATTTTCTACACATTCATCTTCTCTACTTGAGAAGGAACTTCGCCTAGAATTATTTAATTCAGGACCATTACATTGATACATCCTCTTATACTCTGGCCAACTTGGCTACCTGCAGTTTGTAATCTTAGTACATTCACTTCATCCAGAAATAACGTAGTCAGCCTTTATGAAACTCATTATGAAATGCAAATACAAATCATGTAGCACCTCATTGACTGCTGTCTTTGAACCAAAGGACTGTATGGGATACTTTGTAGTAACTTGACAACCATATTGGCTGGGGGATTAAGACAAATGGCCGAGGCCAGAGAGGAGAAAATTTTTCCTGGTTTGTAAAAAGTTTTGAGGACTTTTGTTGTTCCTTAAAGAACAATTTTAGGGCCTACATTACAATTTTCATGTGTTTGCTGAACTAACATACAAGAAAACTGCACTACCAATTTTCAGCGATGAAGATCAATCAGGGCAGAGGGGGCAAAACTGGGACACAGAATATGTGTTCTACCCTATCAGGAAATCTGAGAACTTCACAAAAGGAATATTTTTATACACTATAATAATTTTCACTTTGTTGCATTGGAAAAAGAGTTTTATGAGATCATTGTCCAGAAAGCATCAGCATTCAAAATGAGTCAGTGCTAAAAAAAAGAATATGACAGAGAGAATGTGTCTATGTAACAGAAAGAAATAGAAATAGACTTGGAACCAAGAAATAGAGAGAAATAATGTTTATTTATTTATTTTGTCACAACAATATATGTAGGTATCATACAAAAAGATTATATAGTATATAAACACATATATGAGTAAATATAAGGAGGTATAAGCATATATATATATGTGTGTGTGTGTGTGTGTGTGTGTGTGTGTGTGTGTGTGTGTGTGTGTGTGTGTGAAGAAGAAAATAAAAACAATAGGACAGGAACGGTAGCCACGTTTGTGCGCTTATGCACGCCCCTTATGGTCCTCTTAGGAATGGGGTGAGGTCAATAGTAGAAAGTTTTTGGATAAAGCTTTTAGGGTTATGAGAAGAGACCACAGAGTCAGGTAAAGCATTCCAAGCACTGATGATTCTGTTACAGAAGTCATATTTTCTGCAATTTGTTTGGAAATGCTAATTTTGTGTGCAGATTTCCATGAAATATTTTCTGGCTTTCAACTTAATTTTCAAATCAAGCTAGCCATTGCTTCTTGCTGGATCAGAAACAAGATCAAGACAGCCTCCTGATCTAGGCGGTCATTGTTTGAGCTATATGTAGGAGAGAGACTAGCCAAACCAAGAGGAATCAAATGAAGAATTAGTCTGGAATCCCTACTTGGGAACAAGATGGTAAAGGGGCATGAAGACCTGTTTGATTTACAGAATTAATCACATCCAAGGTTTTTTATTTATATCCCACCTTTTATTATTTTATTATAAACAATTTAAGGTGGCCAATATATCTAATACCCCTTCCTCCTTCTATTTTCCCCATAACAACCCTGTGAGGTGAATTGGGCTGAAAGAGAGTGACTCGCCCAAGGCTTTCATGGCTAAGATGGGACCAGAATTCATGGTCTCCCCCTTTCTACTCTAGTGCCTTAACCACTAGACCAAACTGGCTGAAATTTACTATGTGTGTATGATCAATCACTATTATTTTATTATTATTACGTCAGAACTTATTCTTTAAAAATAAAGCACTAAACTGAGATCACCAATGACCCATTTTATAACATTTTATTTTTTAAAAAAATTAAAGACTCAGGGATGAGAATGAGAATATGGTACAGAATGAGAAAATGGTACAGAGCAGTGGTGGGTTGCCCCCAGTTCGGCCTGGTGCTATAGAACCGGTAGTAAAACCGGCGGGAGGCTCCATCCACTGACCCAAATGTCATCAAAACTCTTCTGCGCATGTGCAGGCATGATGTGCATGTGCAGGCATGATGTGAACCAGTAGTAAAGGTAAGTAGAACCCACCCTGGTACAGGATTTCTTTCCTGAGCAGAGGGTTGGACTAAAAGACCTCCAAAGTCCCTCCCAACTCTGTTATTCTGTATTCTAAATAATCTATAAAGGATTTTTGGTATTATCTGTCCTAAAAAAACCTTTAGTTTCAAAAGCACCTGAAAGTCAACTAATTTCCAGATTTAGCCCACAAAATCTATGAAGACATAATTGCAATAAATTTAATGTCATGATATTTTGTTGAGTAGCCACTGATCATATTTTCTTATTATGGCAGTGCATATTGTACTTGAATTAAGTTTTCAAAGCAAACCAATAGTGAAATAAATATTCTTAATTTTTTTTTAAAAAAAAAACTCTCTTCTCCAAAATTGTTAAAGAACATTACTGAGAACAATAAGCATTCTTTTGAATCTTTCTTCATTATAATTTTACATTCATTATAAAAATTGTAAGAAAGGAGTAAAGAACCAATAAATTACTTTGAAAGCTGCAGACATTTTTCCTACTTACCACCAATATCCAAATCCACCTTGAAATGAATATTGTGGGTGAGAATTATTCCAAGCACTCTTTCTTGGACTCTATTGGCAAAGTCTTCGGCATCACCAAAGTAAAATGAAGTTTGAATGTACCCACTGACATGGACCCGAACACCAATAGCTCCATTTTGGTGGAAAATAAAATCCCAGATATAGTCATAGTTGCCAACTGAAGATATGGTTCGGAACACCAGATTTGAATCTGACAAACCTCCATAAAAAGGAGACTGGATGCTTTCATAATGTCGTCGTATAGGTAACTCAGCATTCTGCTCAAAGATGCAGATAGACTTCTTACGGCTAACAGGTAATGAACTATCGTAAAAAAAGTGCCAATCCAAGTAACTGGATAAATAAGGACAATCTACTCCCTGAGTAAGTGGAAAGATATGGGATCGAAGTCCAAAACCCACATTCATGTATCTGATCAACGTGGAAGTAGGACTGTTGGAGCCATAGATAGCACTTGCTTCTTGCAAACTTAATTCATAGATTATCCTTTCTCCATTAAACCTGACATCAAATATACGTGGACCTCTGCTTGCATCAATTCCAAATGTAAATTTCCAGTTCAGAAATGTGACTTGATTATTCTGAATCCTATAGCGTGGTTCACGAGGTTCATACTGCAAAGGGCCTGGATCTTTTGGTGGTACCCTCTGCTTCAGTGAAGAGTAGCCCCCATCAAGAGGTGCTTCTTTAACCTTGTCTACTCTAACCTTTCGCATATTGAATTGTCTCTCGAGGTCTTCCAAATCTTCAAAGTATTTTCCATTGTAAGACACTTTTATTATCTTCCAGTCAGAAATATCCAAGCTACTATGATCCACTTGGACTTCAAGCCCAATGGGATGCAAATAATAGCCAGTCACATTCTGAAAATGACTCACCCACATTTTGCGATCTCCTGATTTAAGTCCTGGTGGCAATTGATAAATATACTGAATATTGCTTCCATTGTAATTTAGAACCTTTTGGATGAAATTTGGAGCCTTGGGATATTCATGCTTTAAAAATTCATTGATTTCATTAAACTCATTTGCCAAAACAAATCTTTGAGAATAAAACAGTTTCTCTCCATATTTTTGTGCTGTGATATCTTCATGATATGTTGGTTCTGGAAGTGGACCCACCACAAATTCTGTCACATTGGGGTCCAGCTGATTTCCAAAATGGACCACAGCCAGAGCTTCCCGTGCTGGTTTAGATCCTTGATGATCTAAGAATTGTAATACTTGTGCTTTGGGAGGGAGCTGCAAGGTGATCAAATAAATGCAGTTGTCTGATGGCTTGGCTTGAGGCGTCTCTACCAGTGGCACTCCCAGGTTGCACTGTAAATACCTCTTTACTTGCATTATCTCTTCTGGGGTTAAATCTTGAAATACCTGGCTGCCACAATCCTGACCACCTTCCTCTTGTCCCTTTGTCTGGGAAGAACTCTCATAATTGGTAGGTTTTTCCCACGTATTTCGGAAATTCAAGACTAAAATAATAATTATGGTGACGCCTATTGCTACAAGAGAATAGATCACTTTTGAATTCATTTTTCCAAACCTATTGACAGAACATACAGAAAACAGTTTGTTAAATCCCAAATTATCAATTTTTAATTCTAAACACAAATATTAAAGACACATGTTGAGCATGAAAGTTTCAAAAGTATAAATTCCTTGCATTTACAAAATACTCCAGAAATTGTGCAAAGATAAGCAATTGTATGTTAAATTTATATTTACTGACAAAGAAATTAAGAGAAACTAGTATAGATCTTTTTCAAGCTATTTAGTTCTCGTCAGCTAGCCATATACTTCTGGGATTCAAACCTGAGTGAACCAGCTAGCTGACGAGAACTAAATAGCTTGAAATAGATCTATACTAGTGTCCCTTTATTTCTCTGCAAGTAAACATAAATTTTACACAAAAATAATTTGACTGACTGCAAAGGCTCCTGGACTGGGGCTGAAAGGCGAAGGCGGAAGCAGTAAGCTCCATCCAATATTTTGGTAGACCAGGTTGCCCTGATACATAAGCAATCATATCAAATCAATCATATAAAAAAGACACATAAGCAATCATATATTCACATTTTCAATAATCTTACCATCTAGTCAGGATACTCCTTTTTTCATTAGCTAAAACCAAGAAGTCAGAAAAAGGCAATGGCTGGACACTTCTAAACCACCAACTAGATGTTTTGCTCAAGAAATTATACATAGGTTAAAAAGGAGGAAACCTCTTATGCAAATGTGTCTTTAAACTATAATCTTCTATTTTGAAAAAATGCAATCCAGAGAGCTTAAGAAAGCTCTTGTGCTACCCTTTAATCATTTTTTCAAGTTGTCAGTGTTTAACATAATTCATTTCTCCCAATTGTAGAATGGTTGGGCTAGATGCTACCTTCTATACACAGCAGGTAAATTTATGCCTCTTCGTCTAACTATTTAAAAGATAACATACTGTAAGTTCCAGAATCAATCACACTTTGATTTCCTCTTATCCTTTTTTTAAATGAACCTGGCCCATTAAGGACTGTTCTTTGGTCAGTACTTATTCTACTGTTAAAATTATTTTTAGTAGTGGAATTCAAACAATTACAACACCAATAGGGAAAAACCAGGGTATTTGTATGCAGTGAGCAAACATTTGGTCTTGAAACCCAACTGGCTGCAAATAATAGCCAGTGATTTTCTGAAAACAACTCACCTACATTTTGCAATCTTCTGATTTTAGCACTAGTGGCATTTATTTATCTTTGTCAATTTCATATGGCTACTTTATATGACTACATCAAAAAGTCAATGGTCACAACAATTAATTAAAACAATCATAATTAAAGATACCAAACAGTCATTATTAAGAAAATAAAACCACATCGTTCAGGTGAGAATGTATCAGCCACAGTTACAGAGTTATTGTAACATTTCACAGGTTCCCTGGTGCCCCCAGACCTGATAACAAACCAAATATTTAGGGACTTCCTGAACATTAACGGTGATGGATCTTACCTTGCTCTGTGGGGGAGGATGTTTTATAAGGCAGGTGCCACTGCAGAGATGGCCTGCCTCCTTGGACTCACCAAGCATAGATCTCTCGTGGACAGAAGCCACAGCATGCCTTCTCTGCTAGACCTGATAGGACAGGTAGATATAATCAAGGAAAAGTGGTCCCTCAGATAACCCAGCCCCATGCCATGAAGGACTTTAAAGATTAAAATCAGCATCTTCTTGGGGTCAGAGATGTAACATTGCTCTTCTAGAAGCACATATAACTGCTGCTCCCCGTATTCTGCATCAGCTGAAGCTTCTGTATACTTGTCAAGGGCAGCCCTATGTAGGATGCATTATACTAGTTAAATAAGGTGGTAACTAGGGCACAAATGACTGTGAACAGAGCTCCTCTTCCCCGAATGTAACAACAGCTTTAGAAATCTTTCCAGGCAAATCAGAAGAACCTCTTTTAATTATGAGTTAAATTATATGATGAAGATGAAATAAAGCCAAATTACAGATTCATAGAATCAAAAGGGATCTTACAGTCCCTATAGTCCAACCTTCTGTTCTTTGTGGGATGGGTGAAGGAGAAGATTCCCAGCAAGATTTATAGTAAGATAGGATAAGAAATGAATAATTAATAAAAAGGTAAATACTATTTAATCATGGAATTTAGTTACAAAACACTGAAATTTCTTAACCAACATCTGCCCTTAGCTGTTTCTTAAATATTCCTCTGATTTCATTTATAAACAAGTGAGGGACTTCTTGTCAAAGTGAAAAACATGCACATTATTACATTTTTGACAATTCAGTGGCTTCGTTCTTGACATCAACTCCTACCCTCAAAACAATGCTATAGAGCATTGCACACCAGAACAACTAGACACAAGAACAGTTTTTTCACTCAACTAAACAAATAATTCCCTCAACACTGTCAAACTGTTTACTAAATCTGCACTACTATTAATCTTCTCATCGTTCCCATCACCTATCTCCTTCCACTTACGACTGTATGACTGTAACTTTGTTGCTTGTATCCTTACAATTTATATTGATATTGATTGTTTCCTGATTGCTTATTTTTATAATAATAATAATAACAACAGAGTTGGAAGGGACTTTGAAGGCCTTCTAGTCCAACCCCCTGCCCAGGCAGGAAACCCTACACCATCTCAGACAGATGGTTATCCAACATTTTCTTAAAAATTTCCAGTGTTGGAGCATTCACAACTTCTGCAGGAAAGTCGTTCCACTTATTAATTGTTCTAACTGTCAGGAAATTTCTCCTTAGTTCTAAGTTGCTTCTTTCCTTGATCAGTTTCCACCCACTTCTTGTTCTACCCTCAGGTGCTTTGGAGAACAGCCTGACTCCCTCTTCTTTGTGGCAACCCCTGAGATATTGGAACACTGCTATCATGTCTCCCCTAGTCCTTCTTTTTATTAAAATAGACATACTCAGTTCCTGCAACCGTTCTTCATATGTTTTAGCCTCCAGTCCCCTAATCATCTTTGTACCCTATGACTATCATTAAGTGTTGTACCTTATGATTCTTGATGAACGTATCTTTTCTTTTATGTACACTGAGAGCATATCCATCAAGACAAATTCCTTGTGTGTCCAATCACACTTGGCCAAAAAAAAATTCTATTCTATTCTATTCTATTCTATTCTTCCCTGTTTTTGCGGGCCAGTAAGTATGCTTGGAATGTTGAGAAGACCTTATGGTAGTCTCATCAATGGCTTCTGGCAAAGATATTGAGTTGTCAAAACTATTTGAGTATGTGTAGCCTTCTGGGAAGTTTGGAGCTTCCCAGGTTGCTAGAGAAGTTGAGAGCTTAAATGCCTGTTTTGTGCCAATATGATTCATAGGATTTGTTTCAGGATTTTAGAATTGACTAATAATAACATTGAAAGCAGGTTGGTGGTAGAAGAAACACCTGCTTAAATCACTTACGGCATTTACTGGAGCCTTTGAAGTTATCAGGCTGTTGGTTCTTAATTGTCTGACAATCTAGAAGAAGCTTGTTGTCTAACTTTCATTGGCTGGTGTATTTTCCATTTATTTCCAAACCCAAAATGGGTTTTTATTTTTCAATGTAGAAAGAAAAAAACTGAATGCAAAAGCAGAACTTGACAGCAAACTCACTAAATGAGCCAAGACATTTCACCCCAATCAGCAAAAAATACAGTGAAATAACAGTGAGATGCTATCAGCAAAGTTTGATTTAGATGAAAATAGAAAAAGCATTTGATCATAAACCAATGAAAATCTGGGAAGAAGAAAGTTAATAGTTATGGTGATAAAAATGTAAGCTTCATTTATGATTCTATTAATAGATGGATAGAATCTAATCACATGAAGTATTAGTACCACTTTACAAAGCCTTAGTAGGACCATCTTTGGAATAATGCTTCCAATTTCTGTCACCACTATATAAAAAAGATGTTGAGACACTGGAAAGCGTACAAAGAAGACCAACAAGGATGATTAGAGGGCTAGAGGCTAAAACTTACGAAGAACGGTTGCAGGAATTGGGTTTGTCTAGTCTAGTGAAAAGAAGGACTAGGGGAGAGATGATAGCAGTGTTCCAATATCTGAGGGGCAACCACAAGGATGAGAGGGGGGTCAACCTATTTTCCAAAGCACCAGAAAGCAAGACAAGAAATAATGTATGGAAAGTAATCAAGGAGAGAAGCAATCTAGAACTAAGGAGAAATATCCTAATGGTGAGAACAATTAACTAGTGGAATGCCTTGCCTTCAGAAGTGGCTTTTAAGAAGTGGCTGGACAACCACTGGTCAGGTGGTTGAGGAGGAGGTTGGATTAGAAGACTTCCAAGGTCTCTTCCAATTCTGTTATTCTATGTTCTATGTCCTATTCATTACCCACTGCTTCCCAAACTTGTGTAAATTACCTAAAATTGAATAAAAGAGGTTTTTATTTGGGTAAAGACACACAAATCCATTACCTATCATAATAGGGACATTTAAATAGACTTAAATATTGTCATACATACAAAATATTGTATGTATTGTCATACATACAAAATACATTAAAAAATCTCCTAAAATATTTCTATTAATATTTCTATTAAGATGAAAATAGGTGAAATTACAAAAGATAGTTTGTTGAAATAACATAACAAATCAGTCAGTGCTAGTAGTCCTTGAATTACAAACTTTTGTTCAGCAACCCTTTAAAATTATGACTGGGATGAAGGAAGGGACTTATGACCAGCCATAAGTTTGTTGGTGTGTTTATAACATTTATAGACTGCCTATCTTACCTCAAAGTAACTCTTGGGAAACAATGCTTACACTACCTCTAATGCTGGTCTCTGGTATCAATGAAACTCAGAGACTGAAAGTTTGTCTCTTTATGTAACACCATAATGTGGAATTCCATTCCCAGAATTCTCCAACCAGCCAAGGTGGAAGTTTGGGAATTCTGACAGTTGAATTTCAAACATCTTCAAGCTGCCAACACTGAGAAACACTGTCATAACATGACAGGTGTTTGGGTCATAAATTTCTAGCTTGCTTTTTATTCAGATCCCTAAAAGTTGCTAGGGTTTTACACAGATAGTACTTTTTCAGTAATCCCTGCTAATGAGAAGTGCTATCCTTAAGAAATGATTGGAGCATTTCTCCTTTCTCTTGACGATGCAAGGGAAGTTTTTCCAGCACAGGAAAAATAATTGTTTTTATACTGTCAAATTAATTTATAACTATTTATAATTAATTTGACAGTATAATTTATACTGTAATTTATACTATATAATTTATACTGTCAAATTAATAGCAGGAAGAACTGGCAACGATCCTTCTTTTTTTATACATAGCATACATACATTTTATACATAGCATCAAAAGTCTACCCAATTCATAGACTCATAGAATGAAAGCTTTAGATGGGAATTTGGACATCATCAAGTCCAATCTTATGCCCAGTGCATGAATCTACTATCAAAGCATCCCTAGCTGAAGGCCATCCAGAGACAGATTTAAAATCTTCCATGAAGAGAAGAGAATCCTAACCCTAATTCATCTCTCAAGGAGCCCCTTACACCCTTCAAAATAACTGTTAGAAAATAGTCCTGTTTTCCAATCCAAATCTGCATCTTTGTAGAGCCATTTTTCTTTGTCTTATTTTTGTCTTATTTTTAGGAACAACATTGAACAAGTTTGCCCCACCATCTTATCGGTTCAGGGTTGACTCAGCCTTCAATCTTTCCAAGGTCAGTAAAATGAGGATCCAGATTGTTGGGAGAAATATGCTGATTCTATAAACCGCTTAAGAGAGGGCTGTAAGGCACTGTAAGTCTAAGTGCTAATGCTAGTGCTATCTTCATTTCATTCTCAATGTTTCTTACCATTCTTCATTGTTTCTTTTTTTTTCCTTTTGAGGCTTCTTATCATCTTGGTCTTCTTGGTTGCTTTCCTGAACTCATGCTCTAGTTTGCCTATGTTTTTCCTAAAATGTGGTGCCTAGAATGCAGTACTCAGAAGCAATCTGACCAATGCAGAATGAAGAGGAGTGACGACTTTCCTTGATGTTTACTTTACTGTTTATGTTATGCTGTTGATGCATCTCAGAATTATATTTTTTTTAATGTATCAAGTCCTAGCTTATGTTCAGTTTATGATCCAAAATACCATTAGATCTTTCTCACACGTATTACTGCCCAGTGTGCTTGTCCCTATATCTGCACCCTGTTTGCATTCATTTGATTTTTCCTACTTGGATGAAGAATATTTGTCCTCATTAAAGTTTATTTGACTGGCTTCTGTCCATTGCTCACTCTACATATTATGATCTGAGATCGACAGATATGGACAGAGGCCAGGCTGCAACAACTAACCTTTATTAACTGGCATTACACAACTGAACTCAAATCCCGAGCTTGCCAGAGACTTCTGACAAGAAGCGCTCGCACTGACAGCTAAAGGAACCCGGCTGTCAGGGAGGAACCAATAGCCGCGCTTCCCACTTCCCGCTTTTCTTGTTGCCTGCGCCTCAGCCAATCAGAACATTTTCACTATCCTGGCTGAGGCAGACAGGTCGTAAACGCGAGGACTTAACACTACATATGATCATTCTTGTAATACCATTGGTATTGATTAAAATATTATAGCATTGGTATTAAGAGTTTTTGGGACACAACTATCATTTATAAGATATCAACCACTTAGAGTTCAGGGGTGGGCTTCAAAAATTTTAGCAAGGGATTCTCTGCCTGGTTGCTGGGTGGGCATGGCCTAGTCGGCCTCCTGCACCATGGTGAGGGGGTTTGCCCTCCCTAGGCTACAAAGGCTTTCCTCGAGCCTCCGGAAGGACGAAAACAGCCTCCCCGGGATCTGGAGGCCTTCTGGAAGCCAGAAATGGAGCCCGTTTCTGGCCTTCCCGAACTTCCGGTAGGCCCATTTTTCACCCTCCCCGAGCCTCCATGCACGCCCTGCACATACATGCATCCAAAACAGGCTGCATGGGGACTCCTGGGAGGGGAGGGGAGGGGAGGAAGGAGTGGGGAGGGTTGAGGCGGGGCAGGGCGGGGCCAGCCAGGAGTGGGATTTGGGAGTTCTCTGAACTGCACAGAATCTTAGCTAGAGGTTCTCATGAACCCTTGTGGACCCCCAGCAGCCCACCCCTGGTTAAGACCTTCTAGTCTTGTTCTTTTTGAAAAGCCAGGAAGGGCATAGTAGGGTCATACAAATAATGTAAATTTCATACATTATTTGTATGACCCTACTATGCCCCTCCTGGCTTTTCAAAAAGAACAAGACTTGAGTTTGCATTAAGATGCTCATCTTCATCTCTTCATAATACCATCTGTGACTTGTCAATTATATATGTAAATGAAACATCACCTGCCCCAAATCTGTAATCCTGGAGTTGTTTCATTTTTAAAAAATCATAAGAAATAAGTTTCCTTATTTATCACTCCAGATTAGAGCCCATTTAATTAAAATTCATGATGATGATGATGATTAATGTGATTCAGTATATGTAATTTACTGGGAGGGGAAAGAATGCATTCCAGGAATGTGGTAGTGCAAGAATACAGCTCTATTATCAGACTGAAGAGCAATTTGCTAAATATATTAAATTGCTACCAGCAGAGGACAGTAAAAGACCTGATCATATTAGTAAAATATGGGTGTGCTTTTATTATTTCAAATGTTTTTTTTAATTAACATGTTAAATTGAAAAGCTGAAGTCCTTTGAAGGAAAATTAGAATAAATTAAAAAATGGCACATACTGTATACAGAGACCAAGAGAGAGTTACAGCTTTTTATTTTAATTATGCACCATCAACCCTGATGTCCTTCTGGATCAGCCTAGTCGGGCAAGAGCAGAGGGCCTGTTTTGCAGTGGTTCCCCTTCTTCCTGCAGGGCTGATTTTAACTGGTTTGGTTAGCATCGCTTCATATGAGTGCCTCAAGGCACTCTCCTTACTCTTCTTTAATATCTACAGGAAACTGCTGAGTGAAGACATTCATCGGCACAGGTGAAATGTCCTCAGTATAAAGATGATACTCAACAATAATTTCATTTGGGAAACTAAACACCCTAAACTATGGGTATGAAACTCAATCGTGTCACAGGCCGGATTGTGACGTATCGCAACGTTTTTTTGTCTTGGCGAAGCTGGGTGGGCATGGCCTGCACATGACATATCCAGCAGCCCACGGGCTGCCAGTTTGAAATGCCTGCTAGACCTAGCCAAGTACAAAACCGGTCTCTCTCTCATCCTTTTTTTCAAATTCCAAAATTGAAATAATAATACACAACACATGCACATTATTATATGTTATTTCTCTTCATTTTAACAAGACCTCAGTATGCAATGCTAGCCAGCTACAACCAACCTTCTGCACTTTGAGAACGGTATTAATTCCTGACTCACTAAATTAATCAGAACTTTTTTTATCTTTGTTATTTTGCTATTTTCCTCAAAATTTGCATGATAAGGTTTCGTTCCAATTTAATGGTAATATGAATTTGTGCAGATTTACTAATTTCTCCCCAGGCAGAATGTGCAAGAGAGATGGACATGTTTATACAATAAATACAAGATTCTTAAATAGGCTTGAGCAGAATTTTACAGTGTGACAGCCTGAGAGTTATAAAGATACCAAAATGTTTGTTTTTAAAAATCAACTAGGATTACCTAGGGGACCTGACATGAAGTCTGATGATTGATTTATCTTGACACTTGTGAAATAATACATTATAAAATCTTGTAGAGCTAAGCATTTCAATCTTATCTGACTTTTTTCTAAAATGACAATTTGGTTTTCAATAACGCAGTAACAAAAATATCTGCTGAACTGACATGTATCCATTAAAACAATAATGACTACTGCTGCTTGGAGAAATAGCAAATTACAAATTTACATATAAGCCAGCTGCTGCTATGTCTCTTCCTCCAGTAAAATACCTGTCTTTTGCTTTATTTCCCCAAACTGCTGAGGTTTTGTTCAATGAATCTGTATTTGGAATGGCAGAAGGATTAGCTATAGTCCTGCCAGGCAATCTATAAAGAATCACATCATTTCAGCTAATAAACTCAGCTCATTAGACATTAAATGTCACTGTAAATTGCTTACTTTGAGGGCAATATATTTCAGTAGTTTAGTTATACCTAGCATAGGTTCAGGATATGGCTGGATATTAAGGTTGGAAATTATAGGACTTAATTTCTAGGAGAAACGTTATGATAAGGGGTGTGCATAAGAGCACAATCGTGCCTACCGTTCCTGTCCTATTGTTTCCTTTCGTTATATCCAATTAATATAGTTATTACATACTCATACTCATATATATGCTTATATATTGTATAATTATTTCATGCTTATGCTTATATATACTGTGTGACAAAATAAATAAATAAATAAATAAAATAAATGATGATAACCAGCAAATGAGAAGGCCTACCAGCAATGGTGTTAATAGAAATTCTTTTGAAAGCCTGTTCTTGAAAAGGTATTGTGAATTTGAAGTGCTGTGACTCTATCAGGATAACTTCATAATGAGTTCATCATTTATAAATCTTTTGTATGCTGGAATTTCAGATGGGTTGAATTCCAATAGCTTAACTGAATAAGAATTGTGGGAAGTAGTCCAGCTCTAGGTTGGTCAACTTATACATGCTAACAGTGTTAAACGTGAAAGTATTGTATTTATGACCTTACGTGATACAGAAATGTGAACATACTTATTTAGCCCTTTAAAATAATGCTTCATATTCAACTCCAAAGATTAAAGGCAGGGATATAATGTAATAGAGCCAAAAGCAAATTGTTTATTTTCCTTAGGAACAAAAATGTTTCGTAATTGTGATAGATGAGGTTGGCTAATGGTAGGATTGGCCAAGGAAGAGAATGTGACTATTTGTTGCTGAAATCGTCAGTCAGTCATTTTGGATTATGCCTCTTTTAGATATAAAGGAGCGGAAGAGCCAAGTGGTGTGTAATGTGTGGCAATAAATGTAAAGTTATTTAGAAGAAGCTGTATTTCCTGCATGAGATTCTGCCAAAAATGGGTAAATCTATATAGGATTGAATGAAAGTTTCTCTTATTAAAATTTAGAGTTATATGATGCATCCAAAAAGAGATGGCTAGTGTCTCTAACCATCTCTTCATCAAGGTACAACCAAATGTTGTACCTTGATGAAGGTATCTTTTCTTTTATGTACACTGAGAGCATATGCACCAAAACAAATTCCTTGTGTGACCAATCACACTTGGCCAATAAAAATTCTATTCTATTCTATTCTATTCTATTCTATTCTATTCTATTCTATTCTAGATGAGAGGAGAGGAGAAGGAGAGAGAGAGACGGAGAGAGAGAAGGAATTTCCTCCCAAGAAGAATCTTGGATTTGATAATACTCTTCCAGGAGCTTCCTCAATATTAATTGGTCATCTGTGCTGTAAAAGGATTGTAAAAAATATTCTAAACAAGTTACATGTAGTGAACTATGAATACTTCAAAAAGAATCCCTTATTAAAATGCCACTTTTCAGTGATCCTGTAAAACTCATAAATTATAAAATAAAAGTAATTTTTTGTCATGAATATATATCTGAAATTTGGATGGTTTTTCTTGTTTTGCTCTGTGTAAGATTCCCTCAACAGGACAAGAATATCTTTCTTTCTTCAGCTTTTTTACATGTTCACCAAGTTGTTCCTTCATGTTGTTCACATTTTCAACATATATCTGAAATGACTTTATATATTCCAGATAGTCACATACCAACAATATATCATTTTATAAAAATTCTCTTTAAATTCATAACATAAGGTAAATATCAATTCTTTTAGCCACGTATTTTCCATTGATCTATCTCTATATTACAATCAACATGCTTAGCCACTTTAATCATATATTCTTTAACGTGTTCTTCCTCTGTTTCAAATTTCAACAAAAGTGTATACATTTTAGCTATTACATATTCATCACCAAGTGCATAATTATATTTTAAATTCTGTCTTTTCTTATTAATGTTTCTAGTTTCTCTAGCAGATCTTCCAAAATTGACATCAGGTAATCTGCAAATGCCCTAAATTTATAATTTTTCTTTTTTAAAAAATCTTAATTGCCTTGACTTTCTCATCTTGTCTTCTATTTTTTCAGTACCTCATGGCCTCAATTGAATAAGAGTGAAGACAGCAAGCATCCTTGTCTTGTCCCTTTTTGAATTTCACAAAATGTTATTGTTTCTCCATTAACAATTTTTTAGGTTTTCTGTGAAGTATAAATTGATATTATCCATTTAATAAAATGGTGTCCAAGATTCATATGTTCCAAAATTCAAAATAATAAAATCTAATTCAAGTCAAAGGTCTTCTCTGCATCTAAGAATATCAAGGCTGCTTGTTATAATATCAAGACAAGAATCTAGTCAACTAACTGTCAATATTTTTTGCACTAGATAAGAGTTAATGGAATTCAAGAGGATTTGGACTTAGACCACTTGTAGGAACGTTAGCAACTCCAGGCTAATTACTCTCTTTTCTCCATCTCCAGGCTCTGCCTGTGTTTTCCACTATGAAATTGTTCGAAATATTTCCAAATATTCAAAACATGCAAAACATTTCTAATGATTTCTCATAATTGTCTTTCAGGTAAAAAGTCACCTTGATCTCCATGAATAACATCTATAACATTATTTTTCAACTTTTCAGCCAAAATCATGGTAAACTATTTATGGTCACTATTCAGTAAAGATATTAGTGTATAGTTTCTTGATAAAAATTTCTTGGGCCTATTTATATATCTTATATATTTTAGGTATATTATTTTAGGTATATTGTTATTATTTGGGTATATTTTTGATGCTATGTTATCTTTTTTCCAGCTCTCAGGAATCTTTTCATTCTGTGAAAAAATATTCATTCAATGTATTTGTTTTAAATGTAAAAACTCATCCTCAAAACATACACTGATGCAGAAAACTTAAAAGATTCAATGGAAGCTATTATATAGGATTAATGGATAAACAGTTAGAAAAATGGACAGAAAGTTATCAAAGAGAAATCCAAGTAGAGTTAAGGAGAAATTTCCTGTTAGTGAGAAAAATTGATCAGTGGAATACCTTGCCTTTAAAGTTGTGGCTTCTGCATCACTGGAGGTTTTTAAGAAGAAATTGGATAGCCATTTATCTGGATGGTATAAGGTCTCATAATTTATTTATTTATTTATTTATTTTTTATTTATTTGTCAAACACAACAGTATATATAAGTATATGCATGAAATAACCATACGAATTGGATACAGTCAAAGGGAACATTAGGACAGGAACGGTAGGCACACTGGTGCTCTTATGCACGCCCCTTACAGACCTCTTAGGAATGGGGTGAAGTCAATAGTAGATAGTCTTTGGTTAAAGCTTTGGGGATTTTGGGAAGAGACTACAGAGTCAGGTAGTGCATTCCAGGCATTAACAACTCTGTTACTGAAGTCATATTTTCTACAATCAAGATTGGAGCGGTTCACATTAAGTTTAAATCTATTGTGTGCTCGTGTATTGTTGCGATTGAAGCTGAAGTAGTCTTCGACAGGAAGGACATTGTAGCAGATGATTTTATGAGTTATACTCAGATCATGCTGAAGGCGATGGAGTTCTAAATTTTCTAAACCCAGGATTTCAAGTCTGGTGGCATAAGGTATTTTGTTGTGATCAGAGGAGTGGAGAACTCTTCTTGTGAAATATTTCTGGACACACTCAATTGTATTAATGTCTGAAATGAGGTATGGGTTCCAGACAGGTGAGCTGTATTCGAGAATTAGTCTAGCAAATGTTTTGTATGCTCTGGTTAGTAGTGTAATCTTTCTGGAGAAAAAGCTACGCAAGATTAAGTTTACAACTCTTAAAGCTTTTTTGGCAATGTAGTTGCAGTGGGCTTTGGCACTTAGATCATTTGATATGAAAACTCCAAGGTCTTTGACGGGTGTGGGTCATCTACAAGGTAATGTCCATCAAGCTTGCATTTAGTGTTTTGATTCTTTTTTCCAATGTATAAGACAGAGCATTTGCTGGTTGAGATTTGGAGTTGCCAAATTTTTGATCATTCCAACATAAAGTCAAGGTCTTTTTGAAGGGTAACCGCATTGTTGGTAGTGTTAAATAGTTTAACATAATTGGCAAAGAGAACACAATTACTTATAATATGGTCACGGAGGTTGTTAATGTATAATATGAAGAGTGTTGGTCCTAGAACGCTGCCTTGGGGGACACCGCTATTGACAGGAGCTTGATTTGATAGGGCATTGCCTATTTTGACCACTTGTTGTCTGTTTGACAGGAACGCTGTCATCCAGTTATGGAGGAGTCCGGAGATGCCGTAGGATTTAAGTTTTAGAAGAAGTTTGTCATGTACCACTGAGTCAAAAGCTTTACAGAAGTCTATGTAAATTGCATCTATTGCTTTGCCCTTATCAAGATTTGTAGTCCATATGTTTTTGCAGTGAAGAAGTTGTAAATTATAGGATAATTTTTTTCTAAAACCATTGATTGGTCATGGAGTTGGGCTAGGAAACCTCCAAGATTCCATTCAATTCTGTTATTTTGTATCCTTAAAAAGCCATGGAAAATTATTTCAATTTATGATTACTGAGGCGAGAATATGAACAAATATGAAAAAAATCAGTGTTACCAACTATGGAGGAAGGGCTGGTGAAATTGACAGAATCTGCTGAGATGGAAAAACTGATATATTTTTTTAATTAGGTAAAGGACAATATCTCACATAGATTGCCATAGTCATTGGCTGATTTGCCTGCATTTTTAAACCTTACTGGGCAAATGCCTATCCTGACAATCCTATTTTCCAAAATGAATTATGTTAATTACCTTCCACAAGAACTCAAACTACTATTAAAATGTGTTAGAATGGATTCTTATAATTATAGTCAATTAATTCACTGTTTGTGTTGCACAAGTATTATGTCAATGATCTCAATAAAGGTACTACTCTTACTTAACAGTTCATAGTATCTCTGTCCATTTCATTTATGCTTTTTCCTATGAGGTCAATGAAAATTATGCCAATTAATTGAACTGTTCAAATTTAAATTTGCTCTTTTCTTTTTGTATTCCTCCAGATTTAGTCCAGAATACAGATTTCCTCCAGATTTAGTCATTATACCATATTATAATGTCTTTAAGCATATGTTTAACCATTTAAAAACTATGTGGTTTTATTGAATCATAATGGGTCAATGTTCAATTGGATAAAGTTTTGTTCACTGCACTATGTGAATTCTTCCTTCAAAAAATAAAGCTTGGAATGCCACAATACAAATATTACTTCACTCTTTTAAGAAAATTGATTTATGTACCAGCTTCACATCACATATTAGGGTCGCTGCATAGTGGGAAGTTCACAGTGTAGCAAGGAAGAATAATAAACTGTCTGTAAAATGAACTTTATGCAGGTGTATCATGAGAAGAGTTTGCATCAGAGCTGGTATTCAGCAGGTTCTGACCAGTTCTGGAGAACATGGTAGCGAAAATTTTGAGTAGTTCGGAGAACTGATAAATACCACCTCTGACTGGACTAGTCCATCTATTCTCTGCCTTCCGAGTCCCAGCTGATCAGGAGGAAATGGGTATTTTGCAGTAACCTTCCCCTGGAGTTGGGAGGGAAGAGTTACAGCATTTTTTTCACCACAGAATAAACCTGGTTCCTTCTTTGCTTTATCTTATCTATAAGTGATGTTCCAGCTAAGCAGAATTTTGGATCACATTGTAGGCATGTTTGTCCACACAGATTACAAATCAGTGGTGGGATTAAAAAATTTTTTACTACTGGCTCTGTGGGTGTGGCTTGGTGGGCATGGCGTGGCTTGGTGGGCATGGCTTGGTGGACGTGTCAGGGGAAGGATACTGTAAAATCTCCATTCTCTTTCAATGTTGGACTTCAGCTTTTGCGTCATGGGCAGTCCCAGCTAGTCCCAAGAGAACAACCAAGCATCTTCATATGGGAAGTTTAAATTATAAATTTTATAATTTATAAATTATAAATTAGTTAATTTATTAGTCTTCACAATATATTAATTCTGACAAAATCAGCACCTGACTGATCTATAAAGCTAAACAAGGTTGGCCCTGATTAATACAATAAGAGGAAACAGACTGGGGATTCCTGGATTGTAGGCTAGACTGGGAAGTTATAGAGAAGAAAAGGACATTCCAAGCAACAGTGGGATATCACTTTCACGAACGTGTTAAGAAAATTGCAGGGATCCAGTTGCCAGAAGCCTGATTTGACTTAAATATATATTTTCTTATTTCTGACAGTTCTAGTTCTCAACAGTTTGGAAAGTAATAGTACTTAGTAATAGCACTTAGATTTATATACTGCTTCACCAGTGGTGGAATTCAATTTTTTTTACTACCAGTTCTGTGGGTGTGGCTTGGTGGACGTGGTGTGGCTTGGTGGGCGTGGCTTGGTGGGCGTGGCAGGGGAAGGATACTGCAAAATCCCCATTCCCTCCCCATTCCTAGGGGAAGGATATTGCAAAATATCCATTCCCCACCCCACTCTGGGGGCAGCCAGAAGTGGTATTTGCCGGTTTTCCGAACTACTCAAAATTTCCGCTACCGGTTCTCCAGAACCTGTCAGAATCTGCTGAATTTCACCCCTGCGCTTCACAGAGCCTTTACAGTTCTCTCTAAGTAGTTTACAGAGTCAGCGTATTGTTATATATTCACAAATAGATTTTTATAGAATTGTATTCAGGAAAAACTCTAACGCACACAGCATTGCAAGTACAATATGAGATTCAAGTTTCAAAGATACTATAAGATACCCTGCAGGATTAGAAGCTGCTGGTCTTATACATGTTACAGTGGTTTCCAATCCACCTTTTCTGCATCCAATCCATCTGTCAAAAAACTAGAAGATATTAGAAAGTTGTTAGGTTTTTAAAGCCCTCATAAGTGAAAGAGGGGAAAATAGGCAAACATGAAGCGATTTTTGCCAGACATGCAAGTTGGTTGATCTCACAGGAAGTGGGATCCTGCAGGTTGTTGAAGTAAACACTGTCTGGAGAATACATGGAAGGGTCATCATCAAAATAATTGTATGGTTTTAAGAAGAAACCAATCACATTCCCAACGGTTGCTGTGTTGGGTACATCCTCAGAATGTGGAATATGTAGAAAGCCAGCATTGATCCAGGCAACTAGATCCTGTGAAAGAAAAATATTTTTTTTAAAAAAAAAGTCCTGTTAAATGCTGAGCTAACAGAGGAAGGAAGAACTGACTCAATACGACTCAGATGGTCTAATCAAATGGAATATTGTAATAGCACAATTTTCTTCTCAGAAGTAGGATATAGTGATCATTGCAAATCTGAGGAGACTCTTCCTTTTTTCATCCATGGAAGGAATGATACTAAAAAGCAATTTTGTTTAATGACAAATATGAACCCAGCTCATAGTAACTTTAAAATAAATAAGCTCATAATAATCTTAGTATGGTTTTAAGTGTGTTCAGGCAGGAAGGCTATGCTGGAAAATCAGAAGCAGTCCATTTTTCTCTGAGCAAATTTTCCAAAGATCATTATTCTCTTCCTGTCAGGATTATTTCTCAGAACAGGGTGGGGGTAAAGAAAAAATAGATTATTTTTACAAATTGATAGTGGGGAAAGTTTTTGGTACTCTTTGCCACTCATTTTTCACTGAAAATGCCCTCTTTGCATTTGTGTTTAAAATATCAAGAAACTGTTTTAAAATACGTTTTCTCATAATGCATTTCTTTGCCCAATCTCTCTTCAGAGATAACCTAACCTTTCTAATTAATTGCCTTTTAGAACAGCAGCAAAACTTTTTTTTTTCAAATTAAAGTTCAAAAATTCGTCTGGGCTCTGTTTGTTTGTCATGATTGTATGCCTTCCCATCTCACTTACAATGACTGTACTCTGTTGGGGGAATAGGAGGCATATTATTATTATCCAGCATAATTATTCTCCAGCATAAAAAGAATTAATTACAGGGTGTCTTTATATAAGCAAGAAGTAAATACAACTACATTACTTAAAAGAAGGCAATTTTTAAAACTTGTGAGCCATCTCTTTTTCTAAACTGAACCATTGCATAATATTTTTTAGGAAAAAAATGAAACCTGTTTTTTTTTAATCACTTGTATTTCTGATAGAGACTAAATTATTTTTTCAGTGTTTATGGCTTATATATGATCTCTTCAAATGGCAGGATGCTAATGGCATTTTTTTCTAAACTCATTGTTTTATTTGTTTGCATTTTATTGCAAACAGCTTTGAAAATGTTTGAGGGGTAGCTCACAAAAAGGTAAAGTTTTCCTTTTCCAGTCATGTCCAACTCTAGGGCACAATGTGTTCATCTCCGTTTGTTGGTTGAGGGAGCCAGCATTGTCTGAAGATATTTTTATGATTATGTGACCAGCATGGTTATGTGCCAAAGGTGCATGGAATGCTGGCACCTTCCCACTGAAGTGGTACCTATTAATCTACTCGCATTTGCATGCTTTTGAACTGTTAGGTGAGCAGGAGCTGGGGCAAGGAACAGGACTTCCATTACACAGTCCATTACACAGCACTTTGGTCTCAAACTTGGACTGTCAGCTTTCCAGCTGACAAGCTCAGCATCTTTAATTGCTGAGTTATCGTGCCTTACGATAGCTCATACAAATGCTTCATTAAATAAAAAGACCCATTGTAATAGTATGTGGGAAGATCTTGGGAGATAAGTCAAAAAATGCTGCCTAGGGAATGGTCAAATAAGAGACAGCACAGTTTGCAAATGGATAGTGGGCATGTCATGCCCCCATCGAAGCGTGTGTGTGTGTGTGATCACTTTGCTCTGGGACTCGCCAGAAACATGGGAGCATTTGGGGGAAAGTTGGAGCAACAAAGGAAGGCTTTGAACTATCAGCTGACTGCGTTGCCTCTGTGCTGTGCCCTAGGTCATCACAGGACAGGGCAAGAAGCTCAGGAGGGACCTTCTCTTGTTCGGCATTTGAGGAAGTAGGTGGGTAATAAGTGATGCTGTTAGGGGAGGGGAATAGTGCTGCTTCAGTTAAGTGGTGGGATTCAAGTAATTTAACAACCAGTTCTCTGCCCTAATGATTTCTTCCAACAACCAATTTGCCAAACTACTCAGAAAGTTAACAACCGGTTCTCCCGAAGTGGTGCAAACTGGCTGAATCCCACCACTGCTTCAGTTGCAAAATCTAGTTGTAAGCTGGGCACAAGGGACACTTTCATTCCCTAAGCAGCATCTCTTTGCTTCATCTTCCAAGGTCTTTCCCACAAAGCATTGCAACCACTGATAGCATTTGCCCACATCTTGAGTGATTTTTGGTTCATTTTCCAGCCTGACCTCTGCTCGTCCGGATATATTGGGGTTCCATTTTTAACTGCTCTGCCCTCTGACAGTGAAAAACCAATAAAACTAAAGAGTGGAAAAACACAGTTTTCATCGCTATGTTAGATCCTCATGACTTACCTCATTGACAATGTTCTCATTGTTTATGAAGTCAGAAAAGGCAACAGGAGGATCCCACGGATCCATTTGGCTGTAGACGCTGTTACTGGTTGGCTCCTTCTCCTTCCGCTTTGTGACAGCTAACTTGTACCTGAAAAGCAAAGCAACAGTGACATTGTGGGAAATTGGACTTATCATTTATTTTCTTTTAAAAGTACATGAGTTACTCTTTCATATGCGGCCATGGAAAGCAGCATGGTAAGAGAGGATAAAATTCTTGTAAGAGAAAATTGAAGCCTCAAACTGAAGGAATACAGTACAGATAAGCCTTAACTTATAACCATTTGTTCAGTGGCTTTTTGTAGTTATACCACCACTGGGAAAAAAAGTGAGCCATGATTGGTTTTCATACTTAACATCCACTCTAGCATCCACCGTGATCAAAATTCAAACGCTTGGCAACTGGCATGTATTTATGACAGCTGCAGTGTCTCAGAGTCATGTGATCGCCATTTGTAACCTTCCCCTCTGGCTTCCGACAAGCAAAGTCAGTGGGGGGAGCCAAATTCGCTTAAAGAGCAACTGATTTACTTAACAACTGTGGCAAGAAAGGTCGTAAAATGGGTCAAAACTCATTTAACAACTGTCTTGCCTAGCAACTGAATCAGGGGTGAAATCCAGGAGGTTCTGACAGGTTCTGGAGAACTGGTAGCAGAAATTTTGAGTAGTTCAGAGAACCAGCAAATACCACCTCTGACTGGCCTCGGAGTGGGCTGGGAATGGAGATTTTGCAGTATCCTTCCCATACCACGCCCACCAAGCCATGCCCGCAGAACCAGTAGTAAAAAAAATTGGATTTCACCACTGAACTGAACGTCTCTCTTAGCAATAGCAATTTTGGACTCAATTGTGGTCATTAGTACCTATAGTACTAATGGTACTAGTACCATTAGTACTATAGGTACCATTAACTACTGGTCCATGAATTTCCAGACTTTCACAGTCATTTGATTGCAATCTGGACTCTTAGTAACCAGCTCACATTTACAACAGTTGCAGCATCCTGCAGTCAAATGATCACCATTTGCCACCTATCTTGCCGGCTTCTTCCAAGCAGAGTCAATTGGGAAGCTGATAGGGAAGATCATGAATCACTGAGGTAAGTTTCCCCCACCAGTCAGCAGCCTTCCCAATTCCATTATGCTCACTTAGCACAAGTCATATGCACACATTTGTGCACCTTTCTACCCCTGGAAGCAGCCACTTACCTACCTGCCAGCCAGCTTGTGAGTCACCTGAAACTTGCAACTTCTTACTGACCATCGGGGACTTGAGACTTTCTGCTGGCTTCCCCACTTGCTTTGGTTGCTGGCAGACAGCAGGAAATAATTGCCAGGAGGTCCCTGCTTAATAGCCTGCTCCTTGAGGCTATTAAGACAGTGGCAAGAGAGACTTCTAGGATTGCCATTGCTAAACAATGCAATAACATGACATCACACTTTACAATCTCATCGCTTAGCGATGGGAATTTTGGTCTCAATCATCATTGTTAACTGAGGTCAACCTGTATTCCTTTACATGTTCCAGAGTTTCATTTCTTGGAGAAGAGTAAGTTATTACGCAAACATTCTTAGCACTACCAAGAGTTTCAATAGAACCCAGAAAAACCCAGAAGGCACTTTATAGTACTATAAGTCAGGGTGAGATTTACTTACCTTCCCTACAGGTTTGGAAGTGCATGCGCCGTGCCCCCTTGCTTCACTCGTGTGCATGTCAACTGCGCCCGCAGACCCTCTGTGCATCCGCAGAGGGTAAAAAACAGGTTACTTCCTGGTTAAAACCAGGAAGTAATGATGACCGGGTGGGTGGTCAGAGCCTGGCACCACCATTGCTACCGGATCGATCCGAACCAGTAGTATTTTACCCCTGCTACAAGTGAACAGTCATCAGCCTGATAAATTTTGACTGGTAGAAATTGATGACATACCTGCCCCAGCTGAAGCCTGGCTCCAATGGATCAGATTCTGATAAATGGTCTCCAGAAAAGCTGACTATCTGAATCCGGTAGCCTTTTTCATGGCCCCACTTATTGTTGCTGTTATTGGCAGCAAAATAAACGTAGTTGGGCATGGCATCATGGAGGCGGAATGCGGCTTGGTTCTCAGTATTGAAAACTTTCCTCACCTTCTTCATTCGATAGATCTTATGTTCTGGGCTCCAAGGGGCCTGCAGTGTCTCAAAGGCCATGTCATTTCCAACCAGCGTATTGCTCACACCTTAGAAGGAAAGCAGTTAGTTTTTGGTTAGAAGTATAGATCAGATTTCTCTTGCTGCATTTCTCTGCAGAGTGACACAGAAATGGGGCTATAATGTGTGTGTGTGTGTGTGTGTGTGTGTGTGTGTATTGAAGAGATATTCGCCTTTATGCATCACTGATCAATTGGCTGGGATGGGCCTATCACGTGTGCAATGGCCAAATTGATCAATGATGCATAAAGGTGAATATCTCTTGGTAGTGTTTTGCACTCTGACGATGTTAGCAGAGGCAGTTTAATAAAGTTGAGATAATGGTTTGGTATTATTTAATTACCATTGTATTTCAGACATTGTAGGAAGGAGAGCCATGTTTGTCTATGGTTAGTCTTCTCCAGTTTTGACATTATTACAGGGCAAAAAATATTGTACATGTACAATGGCACAATGGGATTAGCATCCCTCAACCACCCTCATTCATTCTAAATTATTTCACATACTACCTCACTTCTCTTCTGTCACAATCTGGCATTTTCAATGAACAAGTTACTTTGAAACAAAAATAAGATATTTTTGGGCGATGGCTTTGCTGGGTTTCTTTAAAATGTTATTCCTCAAGGTGAAAATGAACTAATAAAAGAGGTAATTGACTGAGTAGAACTTTGAATAGTTACTCTGAAATACTTTGAACTACTTTGAGTAGTTACTTTGGCCTCAAAGTGTACAGGGTTCTAGAGGAGAATCCAAATCAAAGAATATTAAGAAAGGAGAACTGAAGATAATTCAGAAGGCAAGAATGCATTTTCACTTCACTTTTTCTTAAAGAAATGCTACTAGTCCTGTTTTTATTACCCCACAGATGTAACTGCTAACATGTTAGAGGAAAGAAAATTCAAAAAGCTCTAGAATGTTTCAAGCACTAGGGAGAAGGAAATAGGATGAAATTTAAAGAAATGTAAAGTTCTTTTAGGTAGAATGGTCCAAGGGTAGAATTTAGAGGAACAGGCTTGGCACTAGTGCATGCCAAAGGGATCTGGGTATCCTTGACAACAAGTTAGCCCTGAGCCAACATTATGATGCAGATATTAAAATTCTAAATGCTATCTTGGGATGTATTAACAGGAGCATAGGCTCCATAACATAAGAAATAATTGTTTACCTATTTTGCTCTGGTCATACACCACCAGTTTGGGGCCCAATAATTCAAAAAAAAAAAAGAGAGAGAGAGAGAGAGAGAGAGTAATAATCTGGAATATTTTCAGAGGGTGGTTACCAAAATACTAAAAGATCTGGAAACTAAACCCTATGAGGCATTATTAAAATATCTGAGTTTATTTAGTCTACCCAAAAAACAGCTAATGGAAGATACGTATCAGACTTCAAGTAGTTAAAAAGTAATCATATGAAAGAGGCAACAGATCTCATATCTATTGACCCAGAGGTTAGAATCAGAATTAGTGGGTTAACATTACAAGGAAGGAAATTTGGGCTAACACCAGAAAAAAATTCCTGTCTATAAAAGAAAACATTTATTAGTTTTCTTGAAAGATAAATGCAGAATGTTTACAGAGGAAAAACTGGCTGTTTTTTGCAGCTCTATAGTCAGCCACAATAAAGAAGCAGCTTTCTGTACACAGATGCATATGAAAAGAAATATAAATGTTGTTCCCAATTAGTTCTTCAAGTACACTAGTGAGAGGATGATATGTCTTTGGAGTAAGAACCTAAAACAGGCTCAGTTTTTAATAAATGTCAGTCAGAACATATATTCTTCTTTCACCTCAGTACTACTTTCAACAGTAGAAGCAACTGCTCTGGATTCTACACAATGTTTAATACTTAAATTGCCATCCAGACAGATACTTTTTATTCAAACAAATAAAGTTAAGAAATTAAAACTTAATCCTTAGAGAGGTAGAAAAATGTGGAACACTCTGTCTCACTAACTCTCCAAATCTTAAAAAGTTGGTTAGATACAGATAATGTTATCCATTCAAACTGAAGCATGAGACTTTTGTCACATAATCAAAACTACATCCACCTCAAAAAAAAGGATTGCAAATGTTTCCAAAGAGCCACTGTACAATAAGTTATGTCAGGCTTAGAAATCACTGGCGTTTTTAAAATATCACAAATGATGCTGCCACTCACCACCAATGTCCATATCCACTTTGAAATGGATATTGTGGGTGTGAATTGATCCCGATACCCATTCTTGAACTCTGTTGCCAAAGTCTGTGGCATCCTCAAAGAAAAAAGCAGATTGAATGTATCCGGTGGCAAGAACATGGACACCAACAGCTCCATTTTGATGAAAAGCGAAGTCCCAGATATAGTTATAGTTACCAAGTGCAGATATGAATCTGATAACCAGACATGAGTCAGACAACCCTCCGTAAAATGGAGACTGGATGCTTTCAAAATGACGTCTCAGAGGCAACTCAGAATTCTGTTCAAAGATGCACATGGCCTTTTTACGGGTCTTAGGGGATGAAGTATCATGAAAAGTGTGCACATCCAGGTAAGTAGCTAGGTAGGGGCAATCCACCCCCTGTGTGAGTGTGAACATTCTAGACCCAAATCCAAAGACCATGTCCATGGATCTGACAGACATCATTGTAGGACTATTGGAGCCATAGATAATACTTGCATCTTGTAAACTTAACTCATAGACTATTCTGTCTCCTCTAAATCTGACGTCAAAGATACGTGGTCCTCTGTTATTATCAATTCCAAAAGCCAAACTCCAAGACATGAAGGTAACATGGTTATCCTGAATTCTATACCGTGGTCCGCGAGGTTCATAATGCAAAGGGCTCGGTCCTTGTGGTGGCACCCTCTGCTTCAGTGATGAATATCCCCCATCAAGAGGGGCTTCTTTAACCTTGTTTACTTTAACCTTTCCCATATTGAATTGCTTTTCAAGATCTTTCATGCCCTCAAAATATTGTCCATTATAAAATGCTTTTACCACCTTCCACTGAGAATAATCCAGGCTGCTAAAATTCACTTGGATCTCAAATCCAAGTGGATGCAAATAGCTGCCAGGAACAAACTGTAAGTGATTTAGCCATATTTTGCGATCTCCTGATTTTAGCCCTGTTGGAAATGCAAAAGTGAACATGAAAATTTTTCTTGGATAATTAAGGACTTTTCTCATGAAATTTGGAGCCTTTAAATATTCCTTCAGCAGCAACATTTTATATATTTCAACCACATCATTCATCAAAGGAAACCTTTGGTAATAAGGCAACATCTTCCCATATTTCTGCAATGTAACATCTTGATGATATGTTGGCTTTGGAAGAGGACCTACTACAAATTCAGTGACGTTCGGGACTGGCTGATTTCCAAAATGAACCACAGCCAGAGCTTCCCGTGCAGGCTTGACCCCTTGATGATCTAGGAATTGTAGCACTGCTGCTTTGGGAGGCAGCTGCAAGGTGATGGAATAAATGCAGTTGTCTGATGGCTTGGCTTTTGATGCACCTACCACTCGCACTCCCAGGTTAGATTGTAAATACTTTTTTACTTGCATCATCTCTTCTGGAGTTAAATCTCGAAAAACCTGGCTGGCAGCATCCTGACCTCCTTTCCCTTGCCCTTGGGAAGAACTCTGACAACCCTTATATTTTTCTCCTCTATTTCGGAAAACCAAAACTAAGATGACAATGATGGTGATGCATATTGCTATGATAGAAGAAATCACTTTCCAGTTCATTTTCCCAAACCTACAGACAGAAACACAGAGAAAAGAATCTGTTAAATCCTAAATAATATGTTTTTAGTCCTGGACACACATGTTAAAAAGACTTGTCGAGCGTTTAAGTTTCAAAAGTACAAATTCAAATGCAATTACAAAACATTCCAGGAATTGTGCAAAAATAGCAATGATGAGATCACATCTTCAATAAACTTACCATCTAGTCAAGATAGTCCTTTTTTCATTAGTTAAAACCAGGAAGGCAGAAGAAGGCAATGGCAGGAGACTCCTAAAACGACTAGATGTTGAGCTCAATTCAAATGAGATTTTACCTTTTTAAAAAAGCTGGTGTGCAATTTCTTACAACGCACTCAGTAATCTGCTGCTAGTATCAGGAAATTATACATTGTTTAAAAGGGAGGAGACCTTTATGCAAATTGTATTAAAACAACAATCTTCTATTTTAAATGCAATCCAGAGCACTTCTGGGCACTCTCGTTCCAGTCTTTAATTTTTTTTTAAGTTGTCAGCATTCAACATAATTCATTTCTCCCAACTGAAGTATGGTTGGGCAGATGCTATATTCTTTATACAACAACTATATTTATAGAATAGAATAGAATAGAATAGAATAGAATAGAATAGAATAGAATAGAATAGAATAGAATAGAATAGAATAGAATAGAATAGAATAGAATAGGACACAAAAGGAATTTGTCTTATTGCATATGCTCAGTGTATATATAAAAAAAGATACAATCATAAGGTACAACACTTAATGATAGTCATAGGGTACAATTAAGCAATCAGGAAACAATCAATATCAGTATAAATCTCAAGGATACAAGCAACAAAGTTACAGTCATAAGTGGAAGGAGATGGGTGATGGGAACGATGAGAAGATTAATAGTAGTGCTGATTTAGTAAATAGTTTGACAGTGTTGAGGGAATTATTTCTTTAGCAGAGTAATGGTGTTCAGGAAAAAAACTGTTCTTGTATCTAGTTGTTCTGGTGTGCAGTGCTTTATAGCGTTGTTTTGAGGATAGGAGTTGAAACAGTTTATGTCCAGGATGTGAGGGGTCTGTAAATATTTTCACAGCCCTTTTTTTGATTTGTGCAATATAGGTCCTCAATTGAACTAAATTTATGTCCATTCCTCTAAGTATTTAAAGAATAACACAAGTTCCAGAATGAGACTCACACTTGCCTCTTACCTTTTTTTTTTAATGAACTTGACTTTTAAGGGCTGTTGTTTTGTTGGTATTTAATCTTTGAAATTATTTTTAATGCTAGAATACAGACAACTACAAAACCAACTGGAAAAAAATACTGTATTTGTTATGTAGTGAGAAAATAATGCACATGATTGTTGATGATTTTAAAAAAATGGAAAAGACCTAAATAAAAAAAGAAATCCATATAATATGTATTTATATCAACACAAGATCCATATAAAGTCTATATCAACACAGGATTAATTGAGTCCTTAATTTAACATTAAATCTAAACCATTCAGAAATATATGGCATTAACTAACTACAGTCATAAATAATGCATTCTACTAACAGTACAAATTATACCATGAGTGAATATATGAGCTCTAAAAATGAAATGTTGAGTGTGGCACAATTCCACGTATGAGATTGCAATCCAAAAATGATTTCAATTTTGAATTAAATTCAGATTTACTTTTTTATTTAAAACTTATTTTAGAGGCATGACACACTCCCACAATTCATTTAGTTATTTTTACAAAGAAGGAATTAAAGGTCTTTTCCCATATAAGGCATATACAGGTAGTCCTTGATTTACAATCACAACTAGGATCAGAATTTCGGGTATAAGTCATTGTGGTCATAAGTTGAGTCATCATGTGATTGGATATGATTTTACAAGCATTTTTAGTGTGGTCATAAGTTGAAGCACCACAGTCATAAATTGAGTCACACAGTTGTGTGAATCCAAATTAACAAATGGCAGTTTTTCCAGTTGTGAATTCCAATCGTGTGACTACAAGATGCTGCAATCAGACGTAAATGTGAGTTGGTTGCCAAGTGTCCAAGCTGCAATCACATTAGCATGGAGGAGGGGCAACGGTCATAAGCTTGAATTTAGATCATAACTGGCTTTTTTTGGAGACAGTTGTTAGTTTGAACTATCGTTAAGTGAAAGATCCTAAGTCCCAGAATGACAATAAACTCCTTGCTGCCACTAACGTATACAGTGCAAATTCAATACATTTTGAAGAGATGCATGGTTTGGTAAAATTTAATGAAATAGCTTAGGTTGCAAAGGATTGGTAGCTTTCAAAATTTGTTCCGTTCTATAGCAAATCATTTTCTAATATTGTTAGGCTACACACTGTTGACACCATATGGAAAAGGAAAGTTTCAATCTATTTACTACATTTTAAATATTTTTTAGAATTATTATTATTGTTGACAGTTGCTATTATTTTCTTTTATTCATTAAACATGAAACTCAGTCAACTGGGCATTCAAAAATGCATCACAAATACCATTGACTGGTGGTAATGGTTGATACGGGTTGCTGCCAGCGTCCTAGGTATCAACCAAGTACCTTCTTAAGATGTACGATGTTCCAAGTAGCGCAGGTTTTTTGCAGTTCCACTGGTGTTATTGCAGGAAGCTGCAATTTGTTGATGTATCTTATAAAATTCTTGGACATGGTACCAAGTGCCCCAATGATAATGGGTATCACTGTTACATGTTTTGTCCATAGCCGTGTAGTTTCAATGGCCAGGTCATGACATTTCATGATTTTTTCCAGTTCTTTTTCTTCGACTCTAGCATCTCCTGGTATCGTGATGTCAATAAATGTATGTTTCGTTTTTTGACAACTATGATATCTGGTGTGTTGTGTTCCAAGTGATGATCCGTATGTATTCGAAAGTCCCACTAGATCTTCACCTTCCCATTTTCTATAACTTTTTCCACTTTATGTTTCCATGACTTTTTGGATACAGGTAAGTCGTATTTTTTACATAATGACCAGTGGATTAATTTAGCAACTCGGTCATGTATAGCTTTGTAATCAGTTTGTGCAATTTGGCTGCATTCACATATTGAATGTGAAACAGCTTCGACTTTGTTGCTGCAAAGTTGGCAGTTTGGATTGTCGGTGGATTTTTTTATCTTTGCTTTCATGGCATTAGTTTGTAGTACTTGTTCTTGAGCAGCAAGTATTAAACCTTCCATTTCTTTCTTGATGGTTAAGCCATGCCCATGTAAAGTTGTCATCACATTTTCTGTCAATGTTTTTCAAGTGCTGTCCATGCAAAGCTTTGGTTTTCCATCTATTTAATCTGCCATGCAGCTGTTTTCCTTATATTCTGCCTTTGTTTCTGTTGTTTTTATAATGTTCTCTTTTATAATGTTGTTGTTGTTATCATCATCATTATCATCATCATCATCATCATCATCATCAATATTGCAGTGGTATATCTGTGATAAAATATATTATACCAATTCTCTGAGAATAATGTTCAAAGTAAATTTAATATTCTTCTTCCACTGAAATTCCTATAGTTTGAAACTCTATAACTATATTCCTATTCTGCACCAATTCAACTACACAGTCTCTATTTTGTTTGGATTCTTAGTCATAGTTCACTAATATTTATAAATTATGCTTAGCAAATTGTCAGTAAGACATGCTTTAAGACTGTCAAATTCAGTCAAACATCTCAATATTGCCCCTTATTTCAGCAATTCTATTATTGCTAAATAGTGTATTGAAAATACTGAAACTAATCAAGTGTAGAATAGCACTGAGATGTGATAAATTTTGTTTTTGTCCTGTTAATAATACCTTGCCATCTGAATAAATTATTATCTCTTAAATTTTTCACCTTTATAAAAAATAACCATTGAAAAACATAGCAAGTGGGGGGAAAAAATACAGATTTATTTTATTGGATTTATTCCAAACATTTAGTAGTTACTGAGAACTGCATGATCTCTTGTTTATTTCTATGTGTGCCAGTGCACTATATCTATACATAAAGCACAGAACTATAAGAAGAGATAATCCATTGTGAAATCCATGTTAAACTTCTAGGATGATTATACAGTCTAAAATTTGGAGCACACTGCTTTTTATCCTCTGTCAAATTCCACGCCATTTGACTTTTCTATTTATTAATTTAATGACTGAGACTGGATGGTACTGCTGAATAAATTATTATCTCTTAAATTTTTCACCTTTATAAAAAATAACCATTGAAAAACATAGCAAGTGGGGAAAAAAAATACAGATTTATTATTTTATTGGATTTATTCCAAACATTTAGTAGTTACTGAGAACTGCATGATCTCTTGTTTATTTCTATGTGTGCCAGTGCACTATATCTATACATAAAGCACAGAACTATAAGAAGAGATAATCCATTGTGAAATCCATGTTAAACTTCTAGGATGATTATACAGTCTAAAATTTGGAGCACACTGCTTTTTATCCTCTGTCAAATTCCACGCCATTTGACTTTTCTATTTATTAATTTAATGACTGAGACTGGATGGTACTGCTGAATAAATTATTATCTCTTAAATTTTCACCTTTATAAAAATAACCATTGAAAATTGAGTCACACAGTTGTGTGAATCCAAATTAACAAATGGCAGTTTTTCCAGTTGTGAATTCCAATCATGTGACTACAAGATGCTGCAATCAGATGTAAATGTGAGTTGGTTGCCAAGTGTCCAAGCTGCAATCACATTAGCATGGAGGAGGGGCAACGGTCATAAGCTTGAATTTAGATCATAACTGGCTTTTTTTGGAGACAGTTGTTAGTTTGAACTATCGTTAAGTGAAAGATCCTAAGTCCCAGAATGACTATAAACTCCTTGCTGCTACTAACGTATAGAATAGAATAGAATAGAATTTTATTGGCCAAGTGTGATTGGACACACAAGGAATTTGTCTTGGTACATATGCTCTCAGTGTACATAAAAGAAAAGATACGTTCATCAAGGTACAACATTTACAACACAATTGATGATCAATATAAATCATAAGGATTGCCAGCAACAAGTTATAGTCATACAGTCATAAATTGAGTCACACAGTTGTGTGAATCCAAATTAACAAATGGCAGTTTTTCCAGTTGTGAATTCCAATCATGTGACTACAAGATGCTGCAATCAGATGTAAATGTGAGTTGGTTGCCAAGTGTCCAAGCTGCAATCACATTAGCATGGAGGAGGGGCAACGGTCATAAGCTTGAATTTAGATCATAACTGGCTTTTTTTGGAGACAGTTGTTAGTTTGAACTATCGTTAAGTGAAAGATCCTAAGTCCCAGAATGACTATAAACTCCTTGCTGCTACTAACGTATAGAATAGAATAGAATAGAATTTTATTGGCCAAGTGTGATTGGACACACAAGGAATTTGTCTTGGTACATATGCTCTCAGTGTACATAAAAGAAAAGATACGTTCATCAAGGTACAACATTTACAACACAATTGATGATCAATATAAATCATAGGAGTGGGGCACTGACTTATAGGGGCAGGGAGATAGCCATTCTGAGGCAGATTCCCAGACAGGTACGTGAAATGAGAAAGAAATATTACTTTTTATCAAGCAAATTGTACCAGAAGGGAGTGGGCTTCAGATGGCTGATGCCAGAGGGATTGATGATTTTCCGGGAGGGCATTACGAAAAAAATTAGTACAATTGCGGAGGCTGCGGCCTACGTGGAGGAACACAAAGCCCTCTTGGATTTAGATGACCCAGGAGTTGAAGAAGGGGAGGTTATAGACCATGGGGCGGAGGCGGCTGCCGCTGTTGCGGCCCTGGAGTTGGGTCAGGCTGAACCCAGAGTTCTGAGATCCAAAACTAGGAAGTGATAAAGATATTTGGTATTGTGTTGGTTTTTCTTATTCTCTTTCGTATGATATTCTGATTATTCTTGACCCTTCCTCATTGTGTATGTAAGATTGAAACTTAGCTACTTCGTTTCACCTGCTTGCCATATGGCTGTTGTATGTGTTTAAAATTTTGAGTAAAATTCTTATCATGTATAAGAAAAATGAAAATTTACCATACCTGATATGTATTTGCATAAATCTTTTTTGACCAATAAAAACTTTTTTATAAAAAAAAAAAAAAAAAAAAAAGAATAACACAAGTTCCAGAATGAGACTCACACTTGCCTCTTACCTTTTTTTTTTAATGAACTTGACTTTTAAGGGCTGTTGTTTTGTTGGTATTTAATCTTTGAAATTATTTTTAATGCTAGAATACAGACAACTACAAAACCAACTGGAAAAAAATACTGTATTGGTTATGTAGTGAGAAAATAATGCACATGATTGTTGATGATTTTAAAAAATGGATTTCACTACTGATCATCACCCATCACCAGGAAGAAAAGAGTTTATGCTACAAAGGGTGCAAGTATCTATTATGGACCAACAACTCAGTGGATGTAAAGGATAACATTTTGGCAGCTCCAGGGGGGGTGATAGATGAGAGGAATGAAAAGAACCCTGATGGCAAATTGAGACTTGAAGGATGTGCCCGGAAAACTATTTTGTAATGTTTAAAAAATACATCCGAGCTAGAAGATGAAGAAGTGGATCTGCTTCAGGACTTAGCGAATTAAAGAGAAAACCAGATGGATTGACAACCTGAGGAAACGGAACACAACGTGCTAAAGAATTAAGTGGCTCATGAAAAAAGAGTTTGAAGTAAATGTAAATCTAAACAGACTGCCAGAATATTTCGATTAAGAACTCAACCTTTTGTTGTAGCGGCATGATGACACTCCACATTGGAAGAGGACATATTGATAAAGATCCCCCCTCTTGTCACCAGCCTGCTAAGACAGCCCAAGACTGGCCCTGGGCATTTTGGCATGAGTGGTTTCCCATTGGTTTTTCTTTCCTATTGGCATTTTGACAATTTAGATGCAAACAGGAGAGAGCTTTTGAGGAGGTGGGGGCGTGATTTGCTTGACCACAGTAGCAGTTAAAATTGTGGAAACCTTTTAAGAAAAGTGTATTTTCTAAAGCTAGCTAATAACATCACTTTTTTTGGGAGTAGTACCATAAAATTAATGGGACATGGTGGCTGAGTGGCTAAAATACTGAGCTTGTTGATCAAAAGGTTGGTAGTCCAGCGGTTTGAATCCCTAGTGCCACATAACGGAGTGAGCTCCCGTTACTTATCCCAGCTTCTGCCAACCTAGCAGTTTGAAAGCATGTAAAAAGCCAAGTAGAAAAATAGGGACCCCCTTTGGTGGGAAGGTAACAGCATTCTGTGTGCCTTTGGCATTTAATCATGCCGGCCACATGACCAAGGAGATGTCTTTGGACAGTGCTGGCTCTTTGACTTTGAAATGGAGATGAGCACCGCCTCCTACAGTCAGGAACGACTAGCATATATGTGCAAGGAGAACCTTTATATTTATCTTATCATAAAATTATATATCAATGGAAAGATAATTTAATCAAGAATATAATGCAATAACTTTTATGAAGGATTTGCTATTAGAATAGCAGTTATAGTACAAAGAAGAAAGGTGAAACACATAGAAAAAATGAGATATACAAAAATTATCACCATAGAAAAAATGAGATATACAAAAATTACCACTGTTAAGTTCGGGAAGTAACGAGGCTGGAGACCAGGGTAGTGACAACAGCTCTTTAATATATGGTGAACCCAGCAACCTGGCTGGGGAAAAACAACCCTTTATATACTGTTTAACCGGCGGCTTCAACCAATCAGCAACGTGCTTGTTTCCCGCCCAAAATATTTAAAGATACATAACACTCCTCCCCTCCCAGAAAACACTTTACCACTATTTACATATTATTTACATGTTATTTTTCGACGTAGTCACGCAAATAACCTGGGCGTCTCCTAATTCTTTCAGACCTGCGCGGTTCAGTCCTGGGTGGTGTTTTGAGCTGGTCGGAGGGGCTGTTTGCTCCTCCCAGCTCTTTCTCTAGGCCATCGGGCCCTGGATTACTTGCAGACTCTTTTTCTTGGCCATCCGGCCTTGGATTACTTTTGTAATTTTCCCTGCTGTTTCCATCGGGACTACAAGATGCTGCAATCAGATGTAAATGTGAGTTGGTTGCCAAGTGTCCAAGCTGCAATCACATTAGCATGGAGGAGGGGCAACGGTCATAAGCTTGAATTTAGATCATAACTGGCTTTTTTTGGAGACAGTTGTTAGTTTGAACTATCGTTAAGTGAAAGATCCTAAGTCCCAGAATGACTATAAACTCCTTGCTGCTACTAACGTATAGAATAGAATAGAATAGAATAGAATAGAATAGAATAGAATAGAATAGAATAGAATAGAATAGAATAGAATAGAATAGAATAGAATAGAATAGAATAGAATAGAATAGAATAGAATAGAATAGAATAGAATAGAATAGAATAGAATAGAATAGAATAGAATAGAATAGAATAGAATAGAATAGAATAGAATAGAATAGAATAGAATAGAATAGAATAGAATAGAATAGAATAGAATAGAATAGAATAGAATAGAATAGAATAGAATAGAATAGAATAGAATAGAATAGAATAGAATAGAATAGAATAGAATAGAATAGAATAGAATAGAATAGAATAGAATAGAATAGAATAGAATAGAATAGAATAGAATAGAATAGAATAGAATAGAATAGAATAGAATAGAATAGAATAGAATAGAATAGAATAGAATAGAATAGAATAGAATAGAATAGAATAGAATAGAATAGAATAGAATAGAATAGAATAGAATAGAATAGAATAGAATAGAATAGAATAGAATAGAATAGAATAGAATAGAATAGAATAGAATAGAATAGAATAGAATAGAATAGAATAGAATAGAATAGAATAGAATAGAATAGAATAGAATAGAATAGAATAGAATAGAATAGAATAGAATAGAATAGAATAGAATAGAATAGAATAGAATAGAATAGAATAGAATAGAATAGAATAGAATAGAATAGAATAGAATAGAATAGAATAGAATAGAATAGAATAGAATAGAATAGAATAGAATAGAATAGAATAGAATAGAATAGAATAGAATAGAATAGAATAGAATAGAATAGAATAGAATAGAATAGAATAGAATAGAATAGAATAGAATAGAATAGAATAGAATAGAATAGAATAGAATAGAATAGAATAGAATAGAATAGAATAGAATAGAATAGAATAGAATAGAATAGAATAGAATAGAATAGAATAGAATAGAATAGAATAGAATAGAATAGAATAGAATAGAATAGAATAGAATAGAATAGAATAGAATAGAATAGAATAGAATAGAATAGAATAGAATAGAATAGAATAGAATAGAATAGAATAGAATAGAATAGAATAGAATAGAATAGAATAGAATAGAATAGAATAGAATAGAATAGAATAGAATAGAATAGAATAGAATAGAATAGAATAGAATAGAATAGAATAGAATAGAATAGAATAGAATAGAATAGAATAGAATAGAATAGAATAGAATAGAATAGAATAGAATAGAATAGAATAGAATAGAATAGAATAGAATAGAATAGAATAGAATAGAATAGAATAGAATAGAATAGAATAGAATAGAATAGAATAGAATAGAATAGAATAGAATAGAATAGAATAGAATAGAATAGAATAGAATAGAATAGAATAGAATAGAATAGAATAGAATAGAATAGAATAGAATAGAATAGAATAGAATAGAATAGAATAGAATAGAATAGAATAGAATAGAATAGAATAGAATAGAATAGAATAGAATAGAATAGAATAGAATAGAATAGAATAGAATAGAATAGAATAGAATAGAATAGAATAGAATAGAATAGAATAGAATAGAATAGAATAGAATAGAATAGAATAGAATAGAATAGAATAGAATAGAATAGAATAGAATAGAATAGAATAGAATAGAATAGAATAGAATAGAATAGAATAGAATAGAATAGAATAGAATAGAATAGAATAGAATAGAATAGAATAGAATAGAATAGAATAGAATAGAATAGAATAGAATAGAATAGAATAGAATAGAACTCCGGGACCTCAGCTAAGTCTTGCGCCTCCCCCGGGTTATGGTCAGCTGTGGGTTCAAATAAGGAGTGGTCATTATCTGTCTCATTTAGCTCGGGTTGTTCAGCTATTCGTTTCCTTATCTGATCTATGTGGCACCTCCATACTCGGTTGTCTCGCAATTCGACCAAGTATGACTTTGGACCGGTTGCTTTTATGATTTGCCCTGCTAGCCAACTTGGGCCGTCCCCATAGTTGCGGGCCCACACTCGGTCGCCTATGCCCATTTCTCTCGTTTTTTCTAGTTCCCCCTTGTAACCCTCTGGTGTGTAATGGGGACTCAAACGGTCAAGTGGGCACTGGAGCTTCCGTCCCATCAATAGTTCGGCTGGGCTTCTGCCTGTAGCAGTGCTTGGGGTTCTGTGCTGAACGGCCAGAAAGAAATCTATCTTTGTTTGCCAGTCACCTGGCTTGAGCCTGGACAATGCCTCCTTAGCGCTCCGGACGGAACGCTCTGCAAGGCCATTCGACGCAGGGTGGAAAGGCGCGGAGAGGGCATGTCGGATGCCCTCCTCTGCCAAGTATTCCTCAAACTGGGCTGCCGTGAATTGCGGGCCGTTGTCGGACACCAGAGTGTCAGGCAACCCGTGGGTTGCGAATAGGTGGCGCAGGGCAGCGATTACTGCCTCGGCCGTAGTGGATTTCATGAGTATGATCTCTAACCATTTAGAGAATGCGTCGACAACCACTAGGAAGGTTTGGCCGTGGAAAGGGCCAGCAAAATCAATGTGGATTCTTGACCAGGGCCCTTGGGGTTTTTCCCATTCCCTGACTGGGGCCGTTGGGGGTAGAGGTCTGGACTCTTGGCAAGCCTGGCATTTCCCTACCCTCTCAGTAATCTCTGAGTCCATGAGTGGCCACCACACATAGCTTCTTGCTAGCCCCTTCATCCTTACGATCCCTGGGTGACCCTCGTGGAGGAGGTCCAATACCTTTCCCCTTAATTTATCCGGGATTACCACACGATCACCCCATAATAGGCACCCCCCTTGAGCCGAGAGCTCATCACGTTTTTTTACAAATTCCTTAAACCGTTCGCCCGGCGCAGCGGGCCACCCTCTTTGTACCCAACCGAGTACAGTCCTTAACATAATGTCCCGGTATGATGTCCGAGCCACTTCCTTAGATGTGACTGGGCCAGAGTCCAAAGAGTCAATAAGCAGGATGGGCGTCCCCGGAGTGGGGTCTTCGATCGCCCCTGGTAGTGGGCATCTGCTTAACGCGTCCGCATGCCCCACTTCTTTTCCTGGTCGATGCTGCAGCTTGTAAGAATAAGCGGCTAAGAAAATAGTCCATCGAGTCAAACGTGGCGAAAGTGCCACAGGCGTTGGGCGGTCGCCAGCCAGTATTCCTAACAGCGGTCTGTGGTCAGTCACAATTTCAAAGTCTCGCCCAAAAACATATTCGTGAAATTTTTTCACCCCTGACACAATTGCTAGCGCTTCCTTATCTAACTGGCTATAGTTCCTCTCTGGGGAGGACATCGTTCTGGAGTAGAAGGCTATAGGGGCTTCTGTGCCGTTTGGAAGTCTGTGGCTGAGCACAGCCCCCACTCCGTAAGGGGAGGCATCGCAAACCAGCACTAAGGGTAATGAGCTATGATACTGGATGAGCAGGCTATCGGCCGGGAGCAGGTTTTTTACTGCTTCGAAAGCCCTACTTTCCGACTTTCCCCAAGACCAAACAGTATTTTTCCCTAGAAGCTTATGCAGCGGTTCAGCAACGGTCGCTTTGTTTTTTAAAAAGACCGCGTAAAAATTCACTAGCCCCAGGAATGCCTGTAGCTCTGTTTTGTTTGTGGGCGCTGGAGCCTTTCTGATTGCTTTGACCTTGCTCTCAGTGGGGTGAATTCCTTTCTTGTCTATTCGGTAGCCCAAGAATTCGACGGATTCTACCCCTATCTGGCATTTGTTCACTTTAACCTTTAGTCCGGCTGACCGGAAAATGCCCAGAACCTTTCTCAGACGCTCCCCCAATTCCTCTACATTTTCCGCTGATATCAATACATCATCGAAGTAGGGAACTACCCCTGGGAGCCCTTGCAGAAGTCGTTCCATTAAGTTTTGGAACAGCCCCGGTGCCACACTCACCCCAAATTGTAATCGGGTACACTTGAATGCCCCCCTGTGAGTTACAATCGTTTGGGCTTCGGCTGTGTTGGCGTCTACGGGCAGTTGTTGGTAGGCTTGAGCCAAGTCTAACTTTGCAAAGACTTGCCCTTGCCCCAAAGAGTGCAGCAAGTGTTGCACCACGGGAACTGGGTAAGCGCTTTTCTGTAAGGCTTTGTTTAGCGTCGCCTTGTAGTCAGCGCAGATTCTAATTGACCCATCTGGTTTTACTGGGGTGACGATTGGCGTCTCCCACTTTGCGTGATCGACTGGCACCAAAATCCCCTGATTTATGAGCTTATCTAGCTCCTTGTCAATTTTTGGTTTAAGGGACTCTCCTTGCCTTTAATCTAATGGGAGCTACCTGGGGGTCTAAGTTGAAGGAGATAGGGGTCCCCTTGTACTTGCCCAGGCAGTCCTTGAAGACATCTTCGAACTCGTTCATGAGCATGTCTTTCAGGTTACAGTCACTTCTGTAGATGCCAGTCACTCCCATGCCCAGTGCACGAAACCAGTCTAGTCCCAACAAACTAGGCAGGGTCCCTTCGACGATCGTGATGGGCAGGGTCTTCTTGTGTGGTCCGTACTCGACTCGGACAGAGGTGGTCCCTCGAACAGGGATTCGATTCCCTTGGTAGTCGTGGACTCGTAGCCGTTGTGTTTGCAGGTGGCGCTTCGCGACTGATGGCAGTGACTTCGCCAAAGTGTCCCAGGACATTATGGTGATCGCTGACCCGGTGTCCACTTCGAGTCGGCACCGCACTCCCTCTATTTTGGGTTTGGTGAAGATCTTCTTCTCCACTCGGGTTGAGGCGCGGCCTATGACCACAGTCGTTTGGTTCGAATCCGCGCCTTTTTTGTTTGAGCCAATCGCGGGTCGCCTTGCCGATCCCGCGCTCTGATTGGCCGATTTGAATTTTCGGCGGGAAGGTTGGGGAGCTCGACAGACTTGAGCTAGGTGCCCTTTCTTCTCGCACCGCCGACATGTTGCGTCCTTAAACTTGCAGCGTTGGCGCTGGTGTTGACCTCCGCAACTTCCGCATTCGTCCCGGTCCTCTTTGCCGCGTTTCTCGGTTCGGCAGACCCCTTCCTCATCCTCACCGTCGGATTCGGTCTGGATCTCTTCTTGGTGCACCGGGGTTGACTTTGTGCTCGCCTTTGGTGTGAGAGGCTTTTGCAGTGTCTCCGCCGCTTGGGTGGACATTTCATGCGCTCGGGCTTCGTCCAGGGCGTTCGCCAGCGTCAGATTGCTTTTCGATAGCAGCCGCCTCCGCAAACGCATGTCTCTGACCCCCCTGATGAGTTGCTCCAGCAGCACCTCGTCCAGGTCTCGGTACCCACAGTCTTTGGAGGCTTTCCGTAGGGCGGCCATGTAGTCGCCGATGGATTCGCCCTCTAGCTGTCGGCGCTCTCCAAATTCAAAACGCCGCACGTATTTGGACGGCGTTGGCGCGAAATGGTTTTTTAGCAGGGTTTGCAGAGTTTGCCACGATACCGATTGTATCGGCGTTGGCTCTGCCAGGGCTTCCGCGATGTCGATGACCTCGGGACCGCAGTGGCTCAAGAAGTATGCCCTTTTGCGGTTATCTGGAACTCCTTGCAGTTCGTTGGCTTCTAGAAAGCTTTCGAAACGGGTCATATACGTTCCCCATTTCTCTCTGGCCGGGTCAAACGGTGCGGGCGGAGTGTAACTGGCCATCTCCGCTTTTCTACCCTGTGTTTGCTGGGTTCGGTTCTTTCGTGCTTCAGCTCGGTTCTGGTGCTCCTTAGCCTCGAGATCCCACCTTCGTCGCCAGTGTTAAGTTCGGGAAGTAACGAGGCTGGAGACCAGGGTAGTGACAACAGCTCTTTAATATATGGTGAACCCAGCAACCTGGCTGGGGAAAAACAACCCTTTATATACTGTTTAACTGGCGGCTTCAACCAATCAGCAACGTGCTTGTTTCCCGCCCAAAATATTTAAAGATACATAACAGTATCTTAAGTTACAAATGGAATGTACAGTAATTTATAGAAAAAACAAGGGATCATGACATGACTCCACAATTTCAGGAAGGGTGGATGGGGGCTCAACATAAAATAGAATAGAATAGAATAGAATAGAATAGAATAGAATAGAATAGAATAGAATAGAATAGAATAGAATAGAACAGAACAGAACACAAAAGGAATTTGTCTTGTTGCATATGCTCAGTGTATATATATAAAAATACAATCATAAGGTACAATACTTAACTATAGTCATAGGGTACAATAAGCAATCAGGAAACAATCAATATCAATATAAATCGTAAGGATACAAGCAACAAAGTTACAGTCATGCAGTCATAAGTGGAAGGAGATGGGTGATGGGAATGATGGGAAGATTAATAGTGCAGATTTTGTAAATAGTTTGACAGTGTTGAGGGAATTATTTGTTTAGCAGAGTGATGGTGTTTGGGAAGAAATTGTTCTTGTGTCTAGTTGTTCTGGTGTGCAGTGCTCTGTAGCATCGTTTTGAGGGTAGGAGTTGAAACAGTTTATGTCCAGGATGTGAGGAGTCTGTAAATATTTTCACAGCCCTCCTTTTGACTCAGCCCTCCTTTTGATACAGGTCCTCAATGGAAGGCAGGTTGGTAACAATTGTTTGTTCTGCAGTTCTAATTATCCTCTAAAGTCTGTGTCTGTCTTGTTGGGTTGCAGAACCAAATCAGACAGTTATAGAGGTGCAGATGAAAGATGCCCAGTTTCAGAAAGCATTCATATGATTTTCAACTGCCAGCATTCTCAACTAACAAAAGAGATTCTGACTTGAAATTAATTTGAATCAGCAAAAGCTATATCACCTTTTGGGGTGGGGGTGGCATTGCAAAAGTAGTCAGTGATCATTCTTAAGTGAAGATAGAGCCATGGTGGCACAGTGGTTAGAATGCAGTATTGCAGGCAAACTCACTGCTCACTGCCAGGGGTTTGATCCTGACTGGCTCAAGGTTGACTTAGCCTTGCATCCTTCCAAAGTCAGTAAAATGAGAACCCAGACTGCTGGAGGCAAGATGCTGACTCTGTAAACGGCTCAGAGAGGGCTGTAAAACACTGTAAAGTGGTATATGTAAACTGTAAAGTTCAAAGCTTAGAAAATGGATTATGAAAGAGCACCAACAAGTTAGAAACAAATACAAGTATAAAGCTACATGGAAGAATATGTATTGTAAGCAATATTGGTACTAGACTGTACATAATTGCAAATCAAAATATATAGAGTGATAAATGTATAGAGTATGTTACAACCATGGACACAATAGATATAAGTATATTGTATAACATTAAGTTTTTATTCTTTCCTCTACGGACTATACTGTATGAACAAGAGAAAAATGGTCATAACTAGGTTGTATAACATTATGTATATTTAAAACGGTGCTGATACAACCAGCCTATTGTTGTTGCAAAATTGAAATTGTGATATAAAATGAAGGAAAATGTACAGTAAAAATATTTTTTTTAAAAAAAAGTGGTATATAAGTCTGAGTTCTATTGCTATTGCTATAATATCATCAGTGGCACTTGAAAGAGTGATCAAGTAATGCTGAATCATCATTATCAAGTCCTGGCCCTTTTCTTTATGCATGCACACCCAAATGGGGTAGAACTTGCCTCTCAGCGTTGCTTTCATTATTCTGATGAGAGCAGTCATTGAGCTGACTTATATCTAGAATCTGTTGAATATAAAGTTTTTGCTCTGGTTGGTAAAGGAATTGAGGGAAGTTTTGGGAAGATCGCTATTGCTCTTCAATGCTGTTCAATCCCTGAAGCTATCTTCTGCCTTCATCATTCCTAGAAGATTCTTAATGCCTGAAGCTTAATACATCAGAGCTGCCGACTGTAATGAAAATTCTCATCTCTTACAAAAAATAAAATATATACTGAATTTTAAAAGGAGAACATCTGACCAACTGAGCAAGAATGTTAAAATGATCTGAGAGGCCAACCACAGACTCCAGCTCCTGTTACTAGTCCCAGCTTCTGCCAACCTAGCAGTTTCGAAAGCACGTAAAAATGCAAGTAGAAAAAATAAGGACCACCTTTGGTGGGAAGGTAACAGTGTTCCGTGCGCCTTTGGTGTTGAGTCATGCCGGCCACATGACCACGGAGATGTCTTTGGACAGTGCTGGCTCTTCGGCTTTGAAACGGAGATGAGCACCGCCCCTTAGAGTCGGCAACGACTAACAAGTATGTGCGAGGGGAACCTTTACCTTTTTTTAGGAATCAACAATCAAAACCCAAACAATGCAATAATAGGCGCTGTCTGCCATCTGTGTAAAAACACTGCAAGGAAGAAGATACTCAGGCACACAGGTAAGAAAGAAGTCGTCAGATCTTTAGTATTTTGTGGCTAATATACAGTGAAATCATGAATAGAACTCAGAGTATCCAGTACTAGACAATCAAAGTTGATCAAATGTCCCATTAATTATTAAATGGTTCACCTCCTAACATACCGGCATCCAGAATATTTCAAAAGTTAAGCATATCTGCAATATGGAAGGGGGTGGAACTGAGGAAAAATACAATTTGGGTCATGACATAGAAAAGGGAATTTGGGCAAGACATAGTTTGTCATTGACCATTTAGTTTTCCATACAGTGTGTTCCAATAAAAAGCATAGTCACATATCAGGCACATCTCTTCAATCCATCAAAGCAGATCGTGATATAGAATTATAGAATAATAAAGTTGGAGTCTAGTCCAACCCCCTGCTTAACAGGAGACCCTGTACCATTTCTGACAGGTGACTATCTAATCTCTTCTTGAAATGATGAAGTGATGACGCTCCCAGAACTTCTGAAAGTAAGCTGTTCCATTGGTTGATTGTTCTCACTGCCAGAAAATATATCTTTATTTCTAGGTTGAATCTCTGCTTGATCAGTTTCCATCCATTATTCTTTGTCTGGCCTTTAGGTGCTTTAGAAAATAGATTGACCCCCTCTTCTCTGTGATAGCCAACATTGCTATCATGTCAACCCTAGTCCTTCTCTTCACTAGACTATCCATGTCAAGTTTTTGCCACCATTCTTTATAAGTTTTAGCCTACAGTTCCCTGTTGCTCTTCTCTGCACTCTTTCTAGAGTCTCAATATCTTTTTTATAGTGTGGTGACCAAAACTGAATGCAGTATTCCAAGAGTGGCCTTACCAAGCCTTTATAGAGTGGTAGAGTACCTCATGTGATCTTGACTGAATCCTCTGATTCAATTCTGATTCAATTCTGAGTAAGAAGGATTTTATTTTATTTTTTTCTACCATAAAGTTTGCTGTCTCTGTCTTCTGATTCAAAACTCCATGTGATATCATGCTTTGGAAAGAATTGTATAGTAATAGAGTAAGCATGAAGTTGGTTCTAGATGATGATGAGGACAATGGATTCTGATGCATGTATGATAAGTCTTTCTTCCTTGTTTATGGACTAGATTGAGAAGAGAGATCATATTTTCCAGCAGGTAATTTCTCAGTGGCATCTTGTACAAAGCTTGGTCTGAATCAAGAAAAACCAGAAGTACACTTATAGACTGGGTGAAACCAGGCTTAATAGCAGTAACTGTGACAGGTATCTTGGAGTCTTAGTGGGCAACCAATTAAATATGAGCCAGCAGTATGCTGTGGCAGCCAAAAAACCCATTGTATAATGCAATCCTAAATTGCATTAACAGAGGGATCCAATCAAGATCAAGTAAGGTACTAAGGTATTAAGCCTCAGTAAGACTACACCTAGAGAACTACATCCAGTTTTGGTCACCACAGTATAAAAAAGATGTTGAGACTCTAAAAAGAATGCAGAGAAGAGCAACCAGGATGATTAGAGGACTGGAGGCTAAAACATATAAAGAATGGTTACAGGAACTGGGCATGGCTAGTCTAGTGAAGAGAAGGACCACGGGAGACATGATAGCAGTCTTCCAATATTTGACGGGCTGCCACAGAAAGGAAAGGGTCAAGCTATTTTCCAAGGCACCTGAAGGCCAGGCAAGGAATAATGGGTGGAAACTGATCGAGGAGAGATTCAACCTAGAAATAAGGAGAAATTTTCTAACGGTGAGAACAATCAACCAATGGAACAGCTTGCCTTCGGAAGTTGTGGAAGCTTCATCACTGGAGGCTTTCAAGATGAAATTAGACTGCCATTTGTCAGAAGTAGTGTAGGGTCTCCTGCTTGGGCAGGAGGTTGGACTAGAGGACTTTCAAGGTCCCTCCAACTCTGTTAATCTGTAATCTGTAATGTACAATATATACTACTGGTTGGACTTGATCACTCTGCAAAACTATAATGTGGTTTCTTCAAATTTGGCTGAGCATATTGTATAAACTCATCTATTATGGTGCATTAATAAAAGGATGGGTGATTGTAGTCTACATATATAGTCACTGAGTAATATTAGCAACGTACCTCAGCTTGTACAATATGGTGAACCTTAGTCAGTTGTTTTATAGTTTAGCAGCACATGCAACATTTTTTTAAAAAAACTGAAAAGAGCAGTATTGAAAAAATGATCAGACTAATTAATTCATACCAAATAAATAAAGTACTATATATAAAAGAGGAGCAAATGACCCAAATATCTTTTCATTTTTTAAAAAAAATACAAGGTTTATTTATCTTTGTGTCTTAAAATATGTGCATTATGAAATATGAGCCACGGTGGCACAGTGGTTAGAGTGCAGTACTGCAGGTTACTTCTGCTGACTGCCTGCTGACTGCAATTTGGCAGTTCAAATTTCGCCAAGCTCAAGGTTGACTCAACCTTCCATCTTCCAAGGTCAGTAAAATGAGGATCCAGATTGTTGGGGGCAATATGCTGACTCTTTAAACTGCTTAGAGTGTGCTGTAAAATGGTATATAAGTCTAAGTGCTGTTGCTATTATTATTTTAAAAAAATTCTAACCCACCATTGAGATAATACATTTATCCAACTGTCTTTCCTCTCCAGATAATTTAACTATTGGTGTGCAACGTTTCTCTGTTCTTTGAAGTAAAGTTTGGACTGGAGTACCCTGGAAATGGAAGAGAATGCCTTCCTACAGATGGTTCTTTCTTTTCTCTTAAATAGGACCCAAAGCCCCTTGGTTTATATATATGGTCAAATTTCCAAAAATTATAGCTAGGATGCAAATCTCTTTCCCTGACACAGTCTTTTCTTCCCCAATTCAGTCACAAGATGTATTTTTAATAAATGAAAAGTTTTGTGTAGCTGTCTATTATTATACCACTCCAATTGCATTTAAGCTATCAAATCTTTGTCTGAAAGCAACCTTTGTGTATGTATGAGATGGACTAATTTGTATGCAAGGAGTTGTACTATTGAACAAATGGATTTGACAGCTAAAGCATATTATTTCACACAAAATGGCAGAATTATTAGTGAAAGTCTTGTAAACTTAGCTACTGTTATCCTAGTCACTTGTTTAGCAATTTTGTCAGCTTGTTTATGCACCCAGGAGATTAGCTTTATGAAGAAAGCAGGAACTCATTTATCATATTAAAAATGGAGATCCTTAAAGCATGCTGAAAAAAAATTAATGTCCCAGTAGAATACCTAGAATATTTTCATTTGTAACAAAAATGCCAAGATGATTATAGAGGAAAACCAGAAGAGGTATTATAGGAAGATCATTTATTAGTGGTTAATATCACAGTGGTATAATATCACATAGCAATCAGGTTTGGCGGTAAAAGCTGTCTCTTCAACATATTTGTCAGTTCCTTTCCTGAAATTTTAATGCTGTCTGGATTCTTGCTATCTTGGTCTTATTGATCATGAAATGTGCCAGGTTTGAAATCTTTTTTTCTTATTGTCTAATAGGCATGATTTAATAAACTCAGTTGAATTGTAAACATAATGGGTGAGTTTAGAAGTTGCACCTGATACGATAACAGCTCTTCTGACAGCTGTAAACCATACAATCAAGAAGGATATTAATTTCTTTGGTAAACAGCAACATTAAATTAGCTAAGATCCAAACCACCAAAGGTCCAGTCCCCACCTTTTTAATTTTCTGAAAAACATCCAAGAGATGGCTTTTATCCTAACTGTTGGGACAGGGTGGGGTCACCGTTGGAAGAGAGTATTATAGGTTGCATCACAAAACTTTAGTTGTGGTGCCAGGTTTTCCTGTTTCTGCTTTCATTGTGTTCTGTTCCTACTATTTCTATTGTACTACTTTATCCTTTGATTGTAAGCTGACCAAAGTATAAACATTTTAAATAATTAAATCATATAAGAAGTTAATATGAAGAACTTGATGACCTCCAGACATTTTGGTCTTATATTCTTGGAATGAGTCTACTATATCCAGATGACCCAAAATTGGGAAAGACCGCCTAAATGGGTTTACTCAATACAAAAATCATTTCAGAGGCTTAAATTATCCATTATTGTGCTGTATATTGCTCACTATATTTACACAACTATGATCTTATTTTTACAGAAATAGATACACTTCTTAAACATTTAACGGGTAAACATCCCTATTACCAAGGGTGTGTGTGTGTGTGTGTGTGTGTGTGTGTGTGTATTTGTGTTATGAGTATACACAGAGTTTTAATTAAATAACCACCATATAGACAATATTACAGATAGTCCTTGATTTATGACTACAATTGAGGCCAGAATTTCCATTGCTAAGCAGGCTTGTTGGTTGTTAAACAATATACGCACAATTTTACCCCTTTTGCCACAGTTGTTAAGTGAATTTTCTGCAGTTAAGTGAATTACATGGTTTTTTAAGTGAATCAGGCTTCTTCCATCGACTTTGGTTGTCAGAATTCAACTGGGAAAGTCCTAAACGGTGATCATATAATCCCAGGATATTGCAACCATGGTAAATACATGCCAGTTGCCAAGCACCCAACTTTTGATCACATGATCAAAATGTGATGGTCTTGTGAACATGGTCATCAGTCTGTGCCGTTGTAACTTTGAATAGTGATAAACAAAATGGTTGCAAATTGAGAACTACATAGAGATGAGTTCAAGAATAACTTTGAACAATAATAGTGGGAATGACCAGCCTCAGCATATGCTTTAAAGTTTACTCAAGAGACAGCATTTCTTTAACTCAAAGACCAGCCTCCTTAAAGAGACCACACACTTCAAAAGCACAGTAAATACATGGTAAAACAAGCCAACTCTCCCTGCTCCTCACAGCTGCTTTTGTTTCACTCTCCCCTTGGTTGTTTATTAACCTCTCTTGGAATGCCCTCCTGCTGGCTTGTCTAAATCTATTCTTGTTCTCTTTCCCTAGCCAACCCTTCTAGGCCTTCCCAGTTGGTGAACTTTAGCAGACTTCCTATCCCCTCCTTGGCAAGATGACCTACTGATTCAGCTCTCCTGCCCTTTGCAAGCTGTCAACCTCCTTGTTAACTGTGAAAAATAAAACACCAGCTGGACACATAATGGTAGAGGTAGAAAAGCTTCATGTTTTTCCTTTTCACCACTTATTCATGAGTGGTATCTTTCTATCTTTCTCTTAATTGGAACACATTGTTCCAAATCCCTTTATCTCACCCAGCTGACTCCTACTCAGCTAACCACTGCAACCCAACAAGACAGACACAGATTTCAGAGGATAATTAGAACTGCAGAAAAAACAATTGTTACCAACCTGCCTTCCATTGAGGATCTGTATACTGCACGAGTTAAAAAGAGGGCTGTGAAAATACTTACAGATCCCTCACATCCTGGACATAAACTGTTTCAACTCCTACCCTCAAAATGACGCTAAAGAGCACTGCACACCAGAACAACTAGACACAAGAACAGTTTCTTCCCAAACGCCATCCACTCTGTTAAACAAATAATTCTCTTAACACTGTCAAAATATTTACTAACTCTGCACTACTATTAATCGTTCCCATCACCCATCTCCTTCCACTTATGACTGTATGACTGTAACTTTGTTGCTTGTATCCTTACAATTTATATTTATATTTATAGTTTCCTGATTGCTTATTTGTACTCTATGACTATCACTAAATGTTGTATTATTAAGTGTTAAATTTGCACCCTATGACTATCATTAAGTGTTGTAAATGTTGTACCTTGATGAAGGTATCTTTTCATTTATGTACACTGAGAGCATATGCACCAAGACAAATTCCTTTGTGTGTCCAATCACACTTGGCCAATAATAAATTCTATTCTATTCTACTCACTACCTTCCATCTTTCTTATAGTTCTTTCTTATACTAGCTTTCCTCTCAAGCAAAGCCTTTTCTCCTCTACCCAAGTATATACATTTGCCTATATCAGAGGAGTCTTGTATCTCGGCTCCACAGCTTTTTATACCTTTCTCAAACTCAAATTTTTATTTCCCTTATCTTTATTATTTGGAACAAATTCTCCCTTTAGCAGGTACCTAATTTTGATTTTCTCCCAGGTTCCATAAACACTTTCCTATGATGTTTATTTCAATAACCTGATTAATTTCCCTCCTAGGAAGAACGTAAAAAGAAAAAAAAGAATCTTTATAAAATAAAAAAGATTAAAACCCAGCAGAAGAAAATATACTTGCATGTAATTTCATCTGTGGCCATACAATGGATAAGATTAGCTGATCTGAATTTAAAAGAACCCCTTCATGGCTTCTGCTCAAAAAGCATATTTATCCATTAAGTGTTAAATTTGCACCCTATGACTATCATTAAGTGTTGTAAACGTTGTACCTTGATGAAGGTATCTTTTCATTTATGTACACTGAGAGCATATGCACCAAGACAAATTCCTTTGTTTGTTGCTGAAATAATACAACATATTAAGGTTAAATATTAAGGTTCGTGTTTGCCTAGGCTTGTCATAAAGTGTCAAATAGGCATTGATTTTTACAGCGGTTTGTGGATGAACCAAACCAGTATGGCTTGTTTCAGAAATAATAATTAAAACCAGTGGTGGGTTGCCTGGATCGGGCGAACCGGTAACAGCGGCTGCAGGAGGCTCTGCCCACCTGGACACTTCTGCACATGTGCAGAAGTGTTACATGTGCATGAGAGCGCATACGCACCCATAAGCAAACCGGTAGCAACGGGTTTTAAAACCCGCCCCTGGTAAAACAAACATAGTATGGAACAGTATAGCCCTTTCTTTATTTTCAAGTGATTAATATACTGCTTATTTGAAGAGGTACCATGTTTCCCTGAAAATTAGACTGTGTCTTATATTTTTTTAAACCCTGAAATAAGCGCTTGGCCTTATTTTTGGGGAGGCCTTATTATTTTGGGGCGTGTGGAACAAGACAGGGCTTCTCTTGCCATCTTACCTGATTTCCAGCTCTGTCTCCCTAACCCTAACAAGAGGAAATGGTGGGGACCAGCTGTGCATGCATTTAAATATTTTCAGGAAGGCTTATTTTTGGGGAGGACTTATTTTGGGGGAGCTTATTTTAATGCATGCACTCAAAAGCCTGATTGGGCTTATTATCAGGGGATGTCTTATTTTCAGGGAAACAAGGTACATGAGTGAGATATTTGACTATAAGTATTTATTTTATTTATTTTATTTTATTAAATTTTTATACCGCCCTTCTCCCGAAGGACTCAGGGCGGTGTACAGCCAGAAATAAAATACAAGATATATACAATTAAAAGAAATTAAAATATAGCAATTACTAAACAGCTGATAGTTAAAAATGAATTTAAAATTTAAAATATTAATAAAACCCCAATATAAAATCAAACTATTATGCCAGTCCCGCTTGAGTAAATAAATATGTTTTTAGCTCACGACGGAAGGTCCGAAGATCAGGCACTTGACGTAGGCCAGGGGGGAGTTCATTCCAGAGCGTCGATGCTCCCACAGAGGCCCTACTCCTGGGGGCCGCCAGCCGACATTGTTTGGCGGATGGCACCCTGAGGAGACCCTCTCTGTGAGAGCGTACGGGTCGGTGGGAGGCATACGGTAACAGCAGGCGGTCTCGTAAGTACCCGGGTCCTAAGCCATGGAGCGCTTTAAAGTTGGTAACCAGAATCTTGAAGCGCACCCGAAAGACCACAGGAAGCCGGTGCAGACTACGGAGCAGTGGTGTTACGTGGGAGCCTCGAGCGGCTCCCATTACTACTCGCGCAGCTGCATTCTGGACTAACTGCAGCCTCCGGGTGCACCTCAAGGGCAGCCCCATGTAGACAGCATTGCAGTAATCCAGCCGAGACGTAACCAGAGCATGAGTGACTGTGCATAGGGCATCCCGGTCAAGGAAGGGACGCAACTGGCGGACCAAGCGAACTTGGTAAAAGGCCCTCCTGGAGACGGCCGCCAGATGTTCATCAAAGGACGGCCGTCCATCCAGGAGGATGCCCAAGTTGCGAACCACCTCCTTTGGGGCCACTAACTCACCCCCAACAGTCAGCTGCGGTGCAGCTGACTGTACCGGGGTGCCGGCATCCACAGCCACTCCGTCTTGGAGGGATTGAGCTTGAGTCTGTTTCTCCCCATCCAGACCCGTACGGCTTCCAGGCACCGGGACAGCACTTCGACCACTTCGTTGGGGTGGTCCGGGGTGGAAAAGTACAGCTGAGTATCATCAGCGTACAGATGATAACTCACCCCGAAACCACTGATGACCTCACCCAGCGGCTTCATATAGATGTTGAACAGGGTAGGCAAGAGAATCGACCCCTGAGGTACTCCACAAGTGAGGCACCTCAAGGACGACCTCTGCCCCCCTGTCAACACCGTCTGCGACCAGTCGGAGAGATAGGAGGAGAACCACCGATAAACGGTGCCTCCCACTCCCAATCCCTCCAATCGGCGCAGCAGGATACCATGGTCGATGGTATCAAAAGCCGCTGAGAGATCTAATAGGACCAAGGCAGAGGAGCAACCCCTGTCCCTGGCCCTCCAGAGGTCATCCACCAACGCGACCAAAGCAGTCTCCGTGCTGTAGCCGGGTCGGAAGCCGGACTGGAACGGGTCTAGATAGACAGCTTCCTCCAGGTGCCGGGGGAGCTGCCATGCAACCACACTCTCTACAACCTTCGCCAGAAAGCGAAGGTTGGAGACTGGCCGGTAATTTCCCAAAATAGCTGGGTCCAGGGAAGGCTTCTTCAGGAGAGGTCTCACCACCGCCTCTTTCAAGGCGGCGGGGAAGACCCCTTCAACCAAAGAAGCATTTATAATCCCCTGGAGCCAGCCTCGTGTCACTTCCTGAGCAGCCAGCACTAACCAGGAAGGACACGGGTCCAGTAAACATGTAGTTGCATGCAACCTCCCCAGCAACCTGTCCACGTCCTCGAGAGCCACAGAATCAAACTCATCCCAAATAACCCCAACAAGACGTGTCTCCACCATCTCAGCTGGATCATCGCAATCATGGTCCAAGCCATCACGAAGCTGAATGATTTTATCGTATAGATAACCGTTAAACTCCTCAGCTCGTCCCCGTAGGGGGTCATCCCGTCCCTCCTGTTGAAGTAGGGAACGGATCACCCGAAACAGGGCGGCTGGGCGGTTATCTGCCGATGCAATGAGGGTGGAAACGTAGGAACGTTTCGCCTCCCTCATTGCCACTAGGTAGGTCTTAGTAAAAGACCTCACTAGTGTCCGATCAGCCTCGGAACGGCTGGACCTCCAAATACTCTCTAGGCGTCTTCTCCGGTGTTTCATCTCTCTCAGCTCCTCGGAAAACCAGGGAGCCAATTGAGATCTACACCGGGTCAGAGGCCGCAAAGGCACGACACGGTCCAAAGCCCCAGCCACGGCCTGTTCCCAAGCCGCAACCAGTTCTTCAGTCGTGCCGTGGGTAAGATCCTCAGGAAACGGCCCAAGCTCCGTCAGAAACCTCTCCGGGTCCATCAGGCGCCTGGGATGGAACCAACGTATTGGCTCCGTCTCCCTGCGGCGGGGAGCGGCGGTCCGAAAGTCTAGGCGAAGAAGGAAATGATCATATTTGTCTATTAATAATATTATACCATTTTTAAAATTATTTATCTTTCAATTCAGCTATTTTCTATATTAGACTAGCAGCCTTTTCTTTCCCTTAGAGAGAAAAAAGGACGATAAAATAATTGGAATAGTCTTTTCATTCCTTTCAGTAAATAGAACTGTCTCAAGACAACTCCGAAACTCATATTTCATTATCTTTAAGATCTATTGATTTCTGTGATTCAGTTCCTAGTAAGATTATGCCTGTGTTCAGTTCAAAGTCATTAATGTTTCCAATTTTCAGTGCTTTCTGTCTTCAGCATGGATACACTCTGATCATAGGGATATGAATCAAACATTAAAGTTGTTCTGAAATATTGAGAAGCCAAGTAATTCTGGCTCAATAAGTTGAGTCATGACTTTTCTGATTTTTAATTCATTTCTTCATCAAAAAGGGGGGGTCATGGATAATGCCATTAAAAAATCTGGGTGTTTTCCCCCTTTTTTTCAGATTTTTCACATTGGAGCATGAAAAGTAATCAGTAAAATCAGTTGCCTTGTATACAACCATAATGAAGACCAAGAAGCATTTCTGAGCATCATCAATACATCAAGCTTCATAATTAAAAAGTTGGATACAAAGGTAAATATTTAAATTGCGCACAAAATAAAAGCTGCTGATTTTCAGATACAATTTTGCAATAATGTTTTGTGTACAAGCTTAAGAGATGTACACATTTGAATAAGAAATATTGAAATGTCTCTCACATAAAAAGAGAAAAAGAATGGATGGAGGATAGGAATAAATGAAAGATGTATCAGAGGCTAATATCTGGATTTATCTATCTACCACGTTTTCTTGGCAATGTTATAGTTTTCCTTCATGTTCTGATTTTTCTTCATGCTCTGTTCTGATGTTTAGTTGTTGTTTTTTCCCATCCTTCATGATAGCCCTGAAATTACGCAAAAATTTCCAAATTTTTATTAACTAGGACTGATTTATTAACTAGGACTGACTGGTTAGTTCTTAATAGGCTTTTAGCTCAGGTTTATTAGTACCACCAGCAGCTGAGACAACATAGTTGTTCTGTTTCCCTTCCCCCAATACTCCCAGCAAAGAGTCCGTCAGAGGCCTTCCTTTTTTTTTTCCTTTTATTTACATAGATACATGTCCTGGCCACGTCTACCCACGGGCCTGCCAAGTTTCTGGAGATAACGAGGAAATTATAGATAAGGCCAGAATTACTCACGAATATATTCTTCCCTCCATGAAATAGTTAGCTCGCGCCAAATTCATTGCTTTGTCCGAGACAAAAAACCAGGAAGTCCCGCCTCCTATTTATAGTCTCTGCAGATGTCACTGCATGACAATTATGACTTGGCTTTGTCCCAACTCTTCCGCTGCTGCGCGCCGATCAAGCCTTCGTAATCTTGCGTCCCTCCAAAACTGTTCTTGGGCGTTGCCAAATCAGAAGAAGGCCGGGAGAATCAGGCCTTGCCGGCCCCTCCCTTTGAGTGGGTGCCAGGGAGGGAGAGGGCTCAAGAGAAACAGGGCTTGCCAGGTCTTCTCCCTCATTTTCTGAATCATCCGAGTCCAGGAGTCTGGGTCCAGGAACCTGGGTCACAACACTATCCCTCACCGCAGGGCCCTTCCCCCGGGGCTGACGATCGGGATGCGGTCGGGCTGGGTTCTGCTCATGGAAGGCCTGCACCAGGTCAGGGGCATGAACGTCGGAGGCATCTACCCAGGAGAAATCAGTCCCGTATCCCTTCCACGCGATCAAATATTGGAAACGACCCTTTAGCCAGCGAGAGTCTCGTCGCTGTGGACTTCAGATTCCTCCGACCCGTCCTCGGCGACAGTGACGGGTGCTGTTGGGCACCGAAGGGGACTCGGTGTGGCCTCAGGAACCAGAAGGGACCGGTGAAAACGGGTGGATCCGCATGGATCGTGGCAGGGTCAGTCGGTAGGCTACCGGGTTGATGACTGCCTCGACAGGGAACGGGCCGATGAATCGGTGGTCCAACTTCTTTACCGGCGGTCGGACGGGAGGTGTTTGGTGGAGAGCCACACCGGTCTCCAACTGCCAGCGGGGCGTTGCCCGTCGGGAGCGGTCAGCGGACCGTTTGTAGTCCTCCTTTGCCCGATTCAGCTGCTGGCGTACCAACTGTTGGACCGCATGCAATTCCGTCAGGAAGGTCTGCGTTCGGGAACAGGAGAGTCCGGTGGTGCCAGAGGAAGAGCCGCGGATGGTACCCCACATTGGCAAAGAACGGGTCATCTGAGTAGAGGTGTGCTGAGAGTTGTTAAAAGCAAACTCCGCCAGGGACAGGTAGTCGGCCCAGTTGTCCTGTTGCTGGTTGATGAAGCAACGGAGATACTGTTCCAGTATACCGATGACCTTCTCTGTACCCCGTCGGTCTCCGGATGGTGCGATGACGACAGACATACCTGCACCTCCAACGCGCCATCAGGCTCTTCCAGAAGCGGGCTGTGAACTGAACTCCAGCGGTCCGAAACCACCCTGTCCGGTAGACCATGGAGGCGGAAGATGTGCTGCAGAAAGAGACGGGCCGTTTTTGCGGCTGTGGGCAGTCCGCGGCATGGGATGAAGTGTGCCATCTTGGTGAGCATGTCCACCACCACCAGCACCGTGGTGAACCCAGAACACGGCGGCAGGTCTGTCAGGAAATCCATAGAGATCGCCCCCCAGGGTCTGTCGGGTGTCGGCAAGGGTTGGAGGAGCCCGGGAGGGGCCCCCGTGGCGGTCTTGGCTTGCCGGCACAGTACGCAGGATGTCACGTAGGCATGTATATCATGCCGCACTCGGGGCCACCAAAAGGTCCGTGTCACCAGGTGGAGGGTCTTGAAGAACCCAAAATGTCCTGCTGCAGGGTTGTCGTGGCACTGGGTCATGACGAGGGCTCGGAGTGGTCCTGTGGGCACATATAATCGCCCCCGAAACTTGAGTAAGTCCTCCTCCAAGGTCCAAGGAGACGTGGGGCCCACCTCCGCTCTCCTTTGCTGCGACCAGGCGTCCTGGCGCTGCGCCTCTCGCACCTGGGCCCGCAAGTCCACTGGCTCCCGTGCTGCGGCCAAGGCTTCTGCCGGCAGCACTATCCGTGGAGGAAGGGGGTCCTTGGCGCAGAGGTACTCTGGCTTGCGGGACAGGGCATCCGCCCTCCGGTTGTGACCGCTGGGAATGTAGGTCACGCGGAAGTTGAACCGGGCAAAAAACAACGACCACCGGATCTGCCGCTGGTTTAACTTCCGAGCTGTGGCGAGGTGCTCGACATTCCGATGGCCCGCTCGACCTCCACCTGATGTCGGGCCCCCTCCAGATGGTGTCGCCAAGCCTCGAATGCAGCCTTGATAGCCAGCAACTCTTTTTCCCAGATGGTGTAGTTGCGCTCGGAAGGATTGAGTTTCCAGGAATAGTAAGCGCAGGGAAAAAGTGTGCCGCCATTCGTCGGAGCCTGTGGCAGCACCGCTCCAAGAGCCACATTGGACGCGTCCGTCTCCACCACAAAAGGGCGGAGCAGGTCGGGATGCTTTAGGACGGGTTCCGTGACGAAGGCTTTCTTGAGGGCTGTGAATGCTTCTTGCTGCGGGGGACCCCAGCGGAACGCGACCTTCTTCCTGAGGAGCTGGGTAAGTGGAGCTGTCAGTGTGGCGAAGCCCGGGATGAAGGTCCGGTAGTAGTTGGCTAAGCCCAGCAGGCGCTGAACATCCTTCACCCGACGAGGGGCTTCCCAGCTACACAAAGCCTCTACTTTGCGTGGGTCCATGGCTATGCCCACGGGCGAGATGATATGCCCGAGGAATTCTATGGAAGTCCGGAAGAAGACGCATTTCTCCAGCTTCGCATTGAGTTGTTGCTCCATAGCGTTGCAGAACCAGACTGACGTGTCGAAGGTGGCTTTCCTGGACCGGGAGTAAATCAGGATGTCGTCGAGGTAGATAACCACGAACCGATCCAACATGTCTCGAACACGCTGCTCATGAAGTGCTGAAAACGGCGGGAGCATTGGTCAACCCAAATGGCATGACAGTGTATTCGTAGTGTCCGTATCGGGTGCCGAATGCCGTCTTCCATTCGTCTCCTTCGTATCCGCACCAGGTTGTAGGCCCCGGAGATCGAGCTTGGTGAAGATCGTGGCCTCCGCAACCTTTCCAGTAGCTCCGGGATGAGCGGCAGGGGTAGCGATTCCGCACCGTAATGGCGTTTAGCCGGCGGTAATCACAGCATAGGCGCAAGTCCCTGTCTTCTTCTTCACAAAGAGGACCGGGGCCGAGAGGGACTTTGAAGGCGGATGAACCCTCGGGCCAGGTTTTTGTCCAGGAAGTCCCTGAGGCGGCCAACTCGGGCTCCGACATGGAATACAGGCGTCCCACAGGCAGTGGTGCGTTGGGCAGAAGGTCCACGGGCAATCGTGGGGCCGATGCGGGTAGTCGGTCCGCCTCCTTCTCGCTGAACACGCCGGCGAAGTCCGTCAGCTCAGGAGGCAAGGTGATGGCAGCGGTGGGGACGTTCTGGCCGGCACAGGTGTGGCGGATGTGATCGACGCACTGCAGACTCGGGAAAGAGATGGCGTTCCGCGACCAGGCCACCTGAGGATCGTGGGTCCGAAGCCAGGCCAACCCAAGGACCAAGGGAAAATGAAGGTCCGCCGTGACATAAAACTGGATCGCCTCCTCATGGTCCCCAATAGCCAGGCGCAAAGGCTGGGTGGCGAATTTAATGGGGCCGGACACCAGTTCTCGTCCATCAATTGTCTCTACCCGCATCGGAGGGTCCACGGGAAGCACGGGGAGCGCAAACTGGGTCACAAAGGCCTGGTCCATAAAGTTTGTTGTGGCCCTGAGTCCACCAGCGCATGCGCCTGGAGCCCGTCCGACTGGTTCCCCAACCATATCCGTGTGTCCAGAATCAGATGCCGAGGGGCCCAGAGTCTACTTCCAACGTCCAGTGGGGCTTAGTACGTGCCCGACCTAGGGTTTCCCGAGGTCGGGCCTGCTCCGCTTCCCGATTGGTCACGCTGTGATTCGGGGACGGCGCGTGCCCCACTTCGCTTTCTGGGGCAAGAAGCGGCGGCGGCCGGGCTCCCCACAGTACAGGCACAATCCCCTTGGCGCCCGGTTCCGCTCCTGGGCTGTTAGGCGAGGTCTGGCCGCTCCCAACTCCATGGGCTCTTCCGCAGTGGTTACAAAACGTGGGCGACCCTGGGTGCTGGTGGTGCAGGAAGTGGGGTGCAGATGTCGACGGAGGGTCCCGGGGTGCGACGGGACGGTCGCCGTTGCAGACGGGCATCGAGGCGGAGACAAAGGGCACCAAGTTGTCGAGGGTCCGCGGCGCCTCCACGCCGGGCCAGCTCGTCTTGCAATTCCTCTGAGAGTCCCTCCTGAACGCGTCCCACCAGCGCTGCATCATTCCAGTCAGAGTCCTGGCACAAAAGACGAAATTCGGCGATGTACTCCTGCAGGGGCGTTTCCCTTGACGGAGTTCCTTAAGGCGCCTGGTTGCCGTCAGCATTCGAACGGGTCCTCATACATGGTGCGAGGTGCTGCCAAAACGCTGTTGGTCCGCCAGCAGGGGCTGTCCTGGAGCAAGAGGGCGTGGCCCATCGAGCAGCCGAGCCGGAAAGAAGGTTAATCACGAAGGCCACCTTAGCCCGGTCGCCTGGGAAATCCTCTGGCCTCATAGCCATGTAGAGCTGGCACTGTCCCAAGAAGGTCGGGAACATCTCAGGCTGCCCAGAAAACTTATCCGCACGGTTATCGGGCACTGCGGCGAGGAGGAGGTGGGAGGATGGGGGGCTGCAGGCACATTCCTGGCAGCAAGTTGGCCTGCCAAGTGAGCCACTTGCTGCTGGAGCTGTTGATTAGCCGCTTGTAGCTGCTCTAACTGCTGCGTACCTGCTGCTGATCCATCTTTGGTGGAAGATGTTTTAGTCGGGTCTTGGACAAAATGTTCTGTTTCCCTTCCCCCAATACTCCCAGCAAAGAGTCCGTCAGAGGCCTTCCTTTTTTCCTTTTATTTACATAGATACATGTCCTGGCCACGTCTACCCACGGGCCTGCCAAGTTTCTGGAGATAACGAGGAAATTATAGATAAGGCCAGAATTACTCACGAATATATTCTTCCCTCCATGAAATAGTTAGCTCGCGCCAAATTCATTGCTTTGTCCGAGACAAAAAACCAGGAAGTCCCGCCTCCTATTTATAGTCTCTGCAGATGTCACTGCATGACAATTATGACTTGGCTTTGTCCCAACTCTTCCGCTGCTGCGCACGTCGATCAAGCCTTCGTAATCTTGCGTCCCTCCAAAACTGTTCTTGGGGCGTTGCCAAATCAGAAGAAGGCCCGGGAGAATCAGGCCGTGCCGGCCCCTCCCTTTGAGTGGGTGCCAGGGAGGGAGAGGGCTCAAGAGAAACAGGGCTTGCCAGGTCTTCTCCCTCATTTTCTGAATCATCCGAGTCCAGGAGTCTGGGTCCAGGAACCTGGGTCACAACAATAGTATTTTGTGTTTAAATCATTATCTGACTGGTTCTACATCTTTTTTGAGTGGACAGTTCCATTTAGGAGTGGTAAAAGTGCATGGGAGTTGTATTTGGATACCAAAGGGTTAGCTCTCTTCTCCATCTTATTAAACATCTATATGAAATCACAGTTTGAGGTGATATTTCTTTTGTGGGTGCTGTGCTGGCTGTCAATAGCTTTCTGAGTATATTTCAAAGATTGGGTGATGATTCAGAAAGCCCTTTATGACTTAGATCTGTGATGGCGAACCTCTTCTAGACCGAGTGACCAAAGCATGCATGTGCAAGTGCAAAAGAATGTGCATGTGCCTGAACCCCAAATGCATTGCACAGGCAGCTCCTGCAAATGCACCCTGCCTCCTGAGAAAGTGCACGTGGCCCCACAATGTCCCGCCCCCATGCATGTGCACATGCCCCCGAATGCGCTACACCCCCGTGCATACATGCACATCCCCCCACATGCACCAAACCCCTGCGCATGCATGGCAGAGACCCAACGACCAGCTGGCTGGTGGGAGGTGTGCGAGCATGCGCAGCAGAGCTGAACTGGGGCAACGGCTTGTGTGCCCACAGAGAAGGCACTGCGTGCCACACGCTATAGGTTCGCCATCACGGGCTTAGGTCATTGACATCTATGAAATTGTCTCTTTCAGGTAGAGTCTGTTCTTTGTGTTCCATCCAGAAAAATATGCTTGATTTCATGACAGGTTTGCCAAATATTTCACTGAAATCAGGATGAACTAAATTCAACACATTCTATTTGTCTACCAAACCAATTACTCATCATCAAAGAGAGCCGAGATTAGTCCAATATTACTTATTCACAAAAGACCTATGCTGGTTCCTGGGAATGACAGCATTTCTGAGTAAGTAATCTGAGATAATAAAATAAGCATCCCAAAAATAAAAAAATCACAACAATAAAGATATTGACCCCATAGACACATAATAACCGAAAAAAACAATTATATCTGGCTTACAGGGGTATATGCAAGTACTGCTTTATGAATGCACCCATGTATGCAGAAAGTCATGCTGTGCTCTTCAAATTCAGATGTCTACATGATCCTAGAATGTATTCCCTCAAAAAGTAAAATTAATCTGGTGAATTCTTTCTGGCACTTCTATTCCTGAGGTTATTGGTTATTCTATAGTTTGATTTCACAAATGCATACATTAAATGAGAAATAGAACCACAACTCCGGATAGCTCAGGCTGGTACAGCCTGTTATTAAGAACACAAAGCCTGCAATTACTGCAGGTTCAAGCCCGGCCCAAGGTTGACTCAGCCTTCCATCCTTTATAAGGTAGGTAAAATGAGGACCCAGATTGTTGGGGGGGCAATAAGTTGACTTTGTAAAAATATACAAATAGAATGAGACTATTGCCTTATACACTGTAAACTGCCCTGAGTCTTCGGAGAAGGGCGGGGTATAAATGTAAACAAAAAAAACAAAAAAAACCTCATTTTGAGCCACTTTTTATCAACGTGTCTTGCAAATGTTACTTGCAAAATTAGTGACAAGACCAGAAGCCTTCCTGTAAGATCTTTCTTGTGGATTGGAAGCCATGGACATTCAGAGGTTATTCAATATCTTTCAGGATTTCTTACCATTGATTACAGGTAGTCCTTGACTTATGATCACAACTGAGACCAAAGTTTCTGTTGCTAAGCAAGACAGTTAAGTGAATTTTGTCTCATTTTACAATCTTTCTTGACACAGTTGTTAAGTGAACTTGGCTTTCCCGCTGACTTTGCTTGTCAGGTGGTCGCAAAAGTGATCACATGACCCCGGGACACTGCAACTGTTATAAATACATGCCAGTTGCCAGCATTTGAATTTTGATCCTGTAGCCACAAGGTTGCTGCAGCAATTGTGTGAGAAACAGTCACAAATTACTTTTTTCAGTGCTATTGTAACTTCACTAAACAAATGGTTGTAGATCGAGGACTATCTGTGTATTAGCTGAGAATCTCAGGATTTGAAATTTAGCAACATCTGATAGTCACAGCTTTTTGTTGTTGTTGCCAATTGGGGGGAGTAACTAATGGCTAGGATGTTAAGCTTGTCGATCGAAAGGTCGGCAGCTCAGCCGTTCGAATCCCTAGTGCTGCCGTGTAACGGGGTGAGCTCCCGTTACTTGTCCCAGCTTCTGCCAACCTAGCAGTTTCGAAAGCACATAAAAATGCAAGTAGAAAAAATAGGGACCACCTTTGGTGGGAAAGTAACAGCGTTCCGTGTGCCTTTGGCATTGAGTCATGCCGGCCACATGACCACGGAGACGTCTTCGGACAGTGCTGGCTCTTTGGCTTTGAAACGGAGATGAGCATCGCCCCCTAGAGTCGGGAACGACTAGCACGTATGCGCGAGGGGTACCTTTACCGTTTACCTTTAACTAATGTGTGAGTAATCACCACGGAGGAGGAAGTTCCTATTTTTTTGCTATTAGAAAAAAATTCAGTACAGGACTTTCTCAATCTATAGGTATTTTCAAAAATCAGATAGGAAGCTTTGGCAGCACATTGTTTTTCTTTCTGAATAGAAAGACCTTAAGGGAATTGCATTTCGGTCAAGTTTTGTCTGCTTCAGCAGGGGGGCTAAGATTCTGAAAGGTACAAAGAGCAAAGAATCCAGAAGGAACAAAATCTGCTGCATCCCATTCAATCTATTTGCTTTTTGACCTCACAAAAGTATTTCATTTTTCCAGAGTAACAGATAATATTTAAGAAGTTCCTTTAGAGGGGTTAGGTTTGGAACATCTTAAAAATTATAAGATTTGTCCTTTATAGGACAAAAAGGCACTAGTGAAAATATTGTGTGTTTTATTTTATTACAAAGGTTAGCATGAACAACAAGGAAACACCCAGGTGAATAATTGTTTTTAAATTAGTGTAGACTCCTTAGAAATAAATGTGTTTTAATAGCACCGCCCTCCCCCTCAGTTCCCACTGCTAATTATTATAGAAAGTGAGGAAGAGGACTTGGTGGGTTATGCAAGAACGGTTATTTAGGCAAAAGAGGTGGAACAATTTTTGAAATCCAGAGAAATAAGATAACATTCTTAAGCAGTTCAGATGCTGCCCTGATTTACTGGAATTTAAGAAGAGTAGGTACAGCAACCCCGAATATATTTAAATATATTAGTATAAAAATTGAAATAGTTAAAAAAAAGAATGAAAGAGAATGAATATTAATAAAAATGGAAAAATTAGAACTTGAGGGCGAAAGAAGTGACAATAAAATGAGCAAGAAAATATTAAGAAATGAATAAAAATTATGAAAAAAGAATATTCTGGCAAAAACTGTAACTAAGTAAAATATATTTGAATATATTGAATTGCATAAAATATGATATGGCCAATACTCTGTTCATAAATCATGTATGCGTGTAGGGGGGGGAAACTAAAAAATCAATAAAAATTGTTTTTTTAAAAAGAAGAATAGGTACAGTGCAATCAGACTTTTTTAAAAAAAATATTTATTTATTTGTCATTTATTTGTATTAGGTAATATATATATATATAAGTATAAGCATGAACTGAATACAAAAATAGATACAAATAGAGGAAACATTAGAATGGTAGGCACGCTGGTGCTCTTAGGCATGCCCCTTACAGACCTCTTAGGAATGGGGTGACATCAACAGTAGACACTCTAAGATTAAAGTTGGGGGGGGGGGTTGGGATGAAACCACAGAGTCAGATAGTGTATTTCAGGCATTGACCACTCTGTTACTGAAGTCATATTTTCTGCAGTCAAGTTTGGAGCGGTTCACTTTAAGTTTGCATCTATTGTGTGCTCGTGTATTGTTGTGGTTGAAGCTGAAGTAGTCATTGACAGATAGGACATTTTGCAGATAATTTTATGAGCTATGCTTCGGTCATACCGAAGGGGGCGTAGTTCTAAGTTTTCTAAGTTCAGAATTTCAAATCCAGTGGCATAAGGTATTTTGTTGTGAGCAGAGGAATGGAGGACTCTTTCTGTGAAATATTTTTGGACAAATTCAATTGTATTAATGTCCGATATGCAGTGCGGGTTCCAGACTCATGAGCTGTATTTGAGAATTGGTGTAGCAAATGTTTTGTATGCTCTGGTTAGTAGTGTGATATTATCGGAGAAGAAGCTTCAAAAGATTAGGTTTACAACTTTTAATGCCTTTTTGGTGATGTTGTTACAGTGGGCTTTGGCACTTAGATCATTAGATATGAGTACTCCAAGGTCCTTGACAGAGTGAGGGTCATCTACAAGATTGTGTCTGCTCAGCTTGTATTTTGTGTTTTGGGGGATTTTTTTGCCAATGTTTAAGAAAGTATTTGTTTGTTGAGATGTGTGGTTGCCAATTGTTTGACCATTCCGACACAAAGTCAAGGTCTTTTTGAAGGGTAGCAGCATTGTTGGTGGTGTTAAATATTTTTACATCATCGGCAAAGAGAACAAAGTTGCTTGTAATATGTAATATGAAGAGTGTTGGTCCTAGAATGCTGCCTTGGGGGACACCACTATTAACAGGTGCAGGATTTGATAGGGAGCTCCCTATTTTGACCACTTCTTGTTTGAGACTAGATCAGGATCAGCCTACTGCTACCGAATACCTCTCACCGACCCGTACGCTCTCACAGAGAGGGACTCCTCAGGGTGCCATCAGTGAGGCAGTGTCGTCTGGCGACACCCAGGGGAAGGGCCTTCTCTGTGGGGGCTCCCACCCTCTGGAACGAACTACCCCCAGGACTTCGTCAACTTCCGGACCTCTGAACCTTCCGTCGCGAGCTTAAAACACACTTATTCATCTGCGCAGGACTGGATTAGATTTTAAATTTATTGGTTTTAAATGGGTTTTATTTTTTATATTGTTTTTAAACATTCGGCCTTTTAGAATAAGTTTTTTAATTGTTATTTTAATCTGTATTTATGTGTCTTTTATCTGCCTGTGAACCGCCCTGAGTCCTTCGGGAGATAGGGCGGTATATAAATACGATTAATAAATAAATAAATAAATAAGGATGTGAACTCCACAGAACAGTTAGAAATACAGGTAGTCCTTGAGTTATCATCATTCGTTTAGTTATTCAGTTATAATGGCACTGTGAAAGAGAGTCTTATGACCATTTCTCACATGACTGTTGTAGCATCCCTATGGTCACATGATCAAAATTTGGATGCTTGGTAACTGGCATGTATTTATGACAATTGCAGTGTCCTGGATCATCTAATTATCTTTTGATACCTTCTGACAAGCAAAGTCAATGGGGAAGCCAGATTTATTTATTATTATTATTTATTATTATTTACATTTATATCCCGCCCTTCTCCGAAGACTCAGGGCGGCTTACAGTGTATAAGGCAATAGTCTCATTCTATTTGTATATTTACAAAGTCAACTTATTGCCCCCCCAACAATCTGGGTCCTCATTTTACCTACCTTATAAAGGATGGAAGGCTGAGTCAACCTTGGGCCGGGCTTGAACCTGCAGTAATTGCAGGCTATTGTGTTCTAATAACAGGCTCCTTACAGCCTGAGCTATTCCGGCCCTGATTCTAAGATTCTAAGATTCTAATAACTAAGATTCACTTAACAACAGTGTTACTAACTGAACAACCACAGTGACACACTTAACAACTGTGGCAGGAAAAGTTGTAGAATGGGGTAAAATTCACCATAGCTGTTTTGCTCAACAACAGAAATTTTTTGTCTCAATTTCAGCGGTAAATAGAGGAAGCTTTAGCAAGACTGGCTTTAATAACGGAATCTTGCAATTCCAGTCAATTGACTTGTTTTAAAATTGTAAAATTAAATTAAAAATCCTCATTAGTATATTTTAAAACTTTAAACGTTGTCTATTTTAACAAAAAGGCTAGGTGACTCATAGAACAAAACATGCCACAAAGACAAGTAAAATAAATAAAAGAGAGTCTAAGAGTCTTATAGTCAAACTAACTCCATATCCTCTCTGAGCAACAGCCTGCATTTAAGTTGGCTCTTTTGTTCTGAAGGCTTGTTCGGCTACCGAGCCAGGCCTCCTGGCAGAGAGTGACTCAGAGAGTGAGGGGGAAGAGCCGACAGGGCTTCCCTCTGCAGGATCTTCTTCTCTGGCTCCACTCCAGGTCCCAGAGGCAGGCCAGGTGGAGGAGATGACGAGGCCGCTTTCTCCCGCATCTTCCCCCTCCCAGGCAACGACTCAAGACCCAGCTGCTGACAATCAGTCCTGGTTAAATCCCAGGCATCGCAGAAAGTAGAGGTGGGAACAACAAAAGAAGGGGTGGGGCAGGCCTAGAGAGTGCTGAGTTACAGAGACACACCCCACAGGGTATAAAAGCAGGAGGAGCTGCTCTATAACTTCTTGTGACGGACAAAAACTGACTCTTGGAAACTTTGGCTGCAATATTTCAAGACTAAGAATTTGGCTTCCGGATTTCTGTTTATCAACTGCAGTTATGCTGGCTTCTGAGGAGATAACAGAACTTGGCAGGCAATCGCAGGTTCATTTCCAGAACTGATATCTGTCGTAGGAATAAATTGCTGGCAGATATAGTCAGCTCACGTATCTTCTTGGTTGTGGTTGGGAGGACAGAACAGATAGTTGTTCTAAGGTATTAGCAGAAAAGAGCGCAGCCTAAATTGAGGAAAACTATTCCAGAGTGAGCGAGCTACTATTGAGAATTATTTCCAAACCAACATGATGGAGGGGAAGAATCCACAGCCTGCCCTCTTGATTACCACAAAAACAAGGAAAGATTTTATGTGACTTAAACAGGCCTGCAAGTAACAAGAACTCAAGCCATAACAAACCTGTCATTCCAGAGTCTATTCTCCTACTATTCTTTTCATGATGCATACCAGATCCCATCAAAACAGGATATTTAGAAGTTAATTGTGATGCGCAACACATCTTTATTTTCAGTTTGTGAGAGATGTCAAACGATATACATATTCTCTATCCTGGTTTTCTAATCATTTTCCCCTTAACAATTTCATATCCTGTTATAGGCAAATGCATAACCATACTCAGATATGATTTAGTCTGCAGTTGTATAATTTTTATTGCTTTTGTCATATTCTGTTACTGTCAGATAATTCTGCCTTACCAAGAGAGGAAAGAGAAAAATCTCTGTGCTCTTTCCCAAGATAATAAAGAGCTAAATGCTACAATTTTAATTACAATTTTCAAAAGAGATCTGGAATTGATAAAAAAATAAATGCTATACAATTTTCTTTGCAGCAGGTTGTAAAAGACCAATTGGATCTATTAGTTAATCAGTTCTACTTACCTGGGTTTCAGTTGTTGTCAGGATAATGATGTTCTATTTAGCAACCTGTTATCTTCATAATTCCTTTGCTTTGTGATATGTTATTGAATAAAATGTATGCCTACTGTACTTGAATTTCTAATTATTTTCCTTCAGAATTCTCCTCTTGAATTGATAGGGATAGTGGGGTCGTAGGATGAAGGTGGCTTGTTGATCACGTACCTGGCTCCTTGCTGCGTGACAACAGCCCTGCCTGAACTGTTGGAGGTGCTTGCTGGGATGGTGGTTGAGACCCCTAGACTTATGGTCATGGGGGATTTCAACTTGCCATCCACGGGCGTGACATCGATGACAGCTCGGAAGTTCATGGCTTCCATGACGGCCATGGACCTGACTCAAGTAGTGGATGGCCCTACTCACATCGGGGGAGGCACACTGGATCTGATTTTCGTCTCTGGGCAGTGGTTGAATGATCTGGAACTAGGAGATTTAGTCATTGAGCCTTTGTCATGGTCAGATCATTCTCTTCTTCGTCTGGACTTTAAGACCACTACTCAACACCGCAGGGAGACGGGGCCATTGCGTTGGTTCCGTCCCAGGCGCCTGATGGACCCTGAGTGGTTCCTGACGGAGCTTGGGCCATTCCCTGAGGATCTAGCCCACGGCACAGCCGAAGAGCTGGTCGCGGCCTGGGAATGAGCCGCGGCCAGAGCTTTGGACTGTGTCGTGCCTTTGCGGCCTCTGACCTGGCGTAGAGCTCAACCGGCTCCTTAGTTCTCCGAGGAGCTGAGGGAGATGACGTGCCGGAAAAGACACCTAGAGAGTGCCTGGAGATCCAGCCATTCTGAAGCTGATCGAACACTAGTTAGGTCATATATTCAGACCTACCTAGTGGCTAAGCGTTCTTACGTTTCCTCCCTTATTGCATGGGCAGATAACTGCCCGGCCGCCCTGTTTCAGGTGACCCGCTCTCTCCTGCAGCAGGACGTGCGGGTTGATCCCCTGCAAGGGTGTGCCGAGGATTTTAGTGTGTATCTGCACGATAAAATCGCCCAGCTTCGGGACAGGTTGGACCAAAATTGGGTAGATTCAGGTGAGATGTCGGAGACTTGCCTTGTTGAGACTATTTGGGAGGAGTTTGATCCTGTAGCTTCTGAGGACATGGACAGGTTGCTGGGAAGGCTGAATGCCACCACATGTTTACTGGACCCATGTCCCTCCTGGTTGGTGCTGGCCACATAGGAGGTGACACGAGGCTGGCTCTAGGGGATCATTAATGCTTCTTTGTTGGAGGGGGTTGTTCCTACCACCTTGAAAGAGGTGGTGGTAAGACCCCTCCTCAAGAAGCCTTCCCTGGATCCAGCTGTTTTAGGAAATTACCATCCTGTCTCCAACCTTCGCTTTGTGGCGAAGGTTGTAGAGAGTGTGGTGGCACGTCAGTTACCTCAGTACCTGGATGAAGCTGTCTATCTGGACCTGCTCCAGTCCGGACAGCTTTGGTCGCGTTGGTTGATGATCTCTGGAGGGCTCAGGACAGGGGTTATTCCTCTGCCCTGGTCCTGTTAGATCTCTCAGCGGCTTTTGATACCATCGACCATGGTATCCTGCTGCGCCGTCTGGGAAGTTTGGGAGTGGGAGGCAGTTTTTCAGTGGTTCTCCTCCTATCTCTCTGGCCGGTCGCAGACGGTGTTGGCAGGGTGACCGAGATCAACCACGAGGCGCCTCATGTGTGGGGTGCCGCAGGGGTCGATTCTCTCGCCTCTCCTGTTCAATATCTATATGAAGCCGCTGGGTGAGATCATCAGTGGTTTTGGGATGAGTTACCAACTGTACGCTGATGATACGCAGCTGTACTTTTCCACCCCAGGCCACCCCAATGAAGCTGTTGAAGTGCTGTCCCGGTGTCTGGAAGCCGTGCGGGTCTGGATGGGGAGAAACAGGCTCAAGCTCAACCCCTCCAAGACGGAGTGGCTGTGGATGCCGGCATCCCGGTATAGTCAGCTGCAACTGCGGCTGACTGTTGAGGGCAAATCATTGGCCCTGACGGAAAGGGTGTGCAACTTAGGCGTTCTCCTGCATGAGCGGTTATCTTTTGAAGATCATTTGATGACCGTCTCCAGGAGAGCTTTTTATCAGGTATGCCTGATCCGCCAGTTGCACCCCTTTCTTGACCGAGATTCCTTATGCACGGTCACTCATGCTCTTGTTACCTCTCGCTTGGACTACTGCAATGCTCTCTACATGGGGCTCCCCATGAAGAGCACTCGGAGGCTCCAGTTGGTCCAGAATGCAGCTCCGCGGGTGATAGAGGGAGCTGCTCGTGGCTCCCATATAACAACAATCCTGCGCAAGCTGCACTGGCTGCCTGTGGTCTTCCGGGTGCACTTCAAGGTTTTGGTCACCACCTTTAAAGCGCTCCATGGCTTAGGACCGGGTTATTTACAGGACCGCCTACTACCACCATTTGCCTCCCACCGACCCGTGCGCTCTCACAGGGAGGGACTCCTCAGGGTGCCGTCAGCCAAACAATGTCGGCTGGCAGCCCCCAGGGGAAGGGCCTTCTCTGTGGCAGCTCCTATCCTCTGGAATGAACTTCCCCCAGGACTTCGACAACTTCCTGACCTTCGGACCTTCCGCCGCGAGCTGAAGACATATTTATTCTTCCGTGCAGGACTGGCATAGGATGTTTTAGAATTTTATTATTGGGTTTTAAATTTTAATGGGTTTATGATTTTAATTGTAGTTTTAAATTAGGGCCAAATTGAATTAGTGTTTTAATTATTAATTTTACTTGTATTGTATTTATGTACTGGTTGTTTTAGTTGGCTGTGAACCGCCCTGAGACCTTCGGGAGAAGGGCGGTATAAAAATTATATTATTATTATTATTGTTGTTGTTGTTGTTGTTGTTGTTGTTGTTGTTGTTATTATTATTATTATTATTATTATTATTATTATTATTATTATTATTATTATTATTATTATATTTGGCATTGGGTCCTGATTTCAGTAGGATCAAGTAGTCTGCCTAAACATTTTATTTCATTTATTTCATTATATTACTTCCAGATTGTCTACTTTGGTTTTTGTTGCCCTATGCTCCTCTCAAAATTAGCTTTGCTTTGAAACTTTATATCCTTTTTTATTTCCAGACAGAAGATACAGAAAAGGCCTTTTTCTCTTCTGGTCTCTTTAGCTGCAAGCAATCCATTCTCTGTGCTAGACAAAGGAAGAAAATTTTCACTGGCCTATTTTGACAGATTTATATATTATTCACACCCAATATGTCCCCAATGACTGCTCCTTCACATTTAGTCTCTATTTTATCTTTTATCCCCAAGTGTAAATCTTTTACCTTTTTTTTTTTTTGTAAAGCCAAAATGCAGCTGCTCTTTTAAGTTCTGTTAGACATTTTACCCTAATAATTATGCTTTTAAAAAATGTTTTTCCTGTCTTCCTGGATCTAGTCTGGCCTTCTTGCCTCATGTTTTTGAAATCTTCACTACTTTTAACTCCGTGTTGGACTCCATCATTTATTTTTTAATGATAAAAATGATACAGTAATATTACATAGAAAATAAGCAAACAGTAATCAATAATGATGCATTGCAATTTTCTAAAACAAAATTGCATTTATCAGTAGGCAAGTAGACATGATATGCTTTTAAAAGGAGAATCTATTAAAACAAAATGATGGAAATATGTTAATAACTACATTATAATGGTATTCTACCTGTGTAATTACAGGCTTGCAGGACTAAATGTTCCATTTGAAACCATAAATGGCCAGAAACAGCCATAAATGTTCTTCTATTAAAATAAATTTCCTCTTTGTAAAAGTAAATTATTTCAGAGTTGGCCTTTCAGGTGCTTGCTCTGTTAATTGAGTAGTTGCCTATCACACAAGTTTTTCCAGACTCTGACTCAATCCCAAACCTGCCACATTAGCAAAAAAATATTCTTTCTGTCATGGCCCCAGCAGACAGGTTTGGAGGAGGAAGAGGAATTGGAACTGGGACCATCCGATGGGGATATGTCTCCTTTGGCATGTTTGAAGAAGCCAGGGGCTGAGGAGGTTGCTGTCCCAGGCCCCTCAAGTATTAGGGGAGGTGGTCAACCAGACAGAGAGCTGCCTGCCCTGACAGGGGAGAATTGGCTGCTGACAGGCAGTGGCGCTGATAGGCAGCAAATTCCCTCTGATGAGGAAGAGCTGCCTCCCCCACTCAATCCAAGGGCACAGAGAGTGGAGCATAGGCAAGTTCAGAGAAGGGCTGCAAGGCTACTCAGGAGAAGGTTGACACAGCCCTCCTCACAAGGAACAGCTGGAGTAGATTGATTTAAGGAGAAGCCATGTGGAATTAGTCTTTGCCAAGAAGTTTTTTGTTTTGAGTGACATTCCCTCAGCTTTGAATTGTGCCTTTTGCCTCGCCCTGCCTTGCCTTTTGTCTTCTGCCTTGCCTTTGCCTTGTGGACTATAGTTTGCCTCACAGGCATGTTAAAAATATAATTAATATGCAGGATTATTGCAATAGTTCTATATAAACACAGACACACACAAATAGGTTTCAAAAAATTACATTAATACCCATTTTGTGAATTGGAAATATATTTTCCATGAATAAAGGTCTGTAAATAACAACTGCCTTCCCATTATAAACTTTCATTTACTTGACAGCATTACTCTATTTCATAGCTCAGAAGCATATATTTGGGTATTACAAATTTATTTAAGGTTTCCCTTTCATGAATACAAATAATATCCTATATTACAAAAGAGGTGTACATACCTTTTACATTGAACAAATTTCTCATTACACAATGCAAATGAAGCTGCTAAAACATTGCTACATAATATTGAGGTGATTTCACTATGACTCTCCTTCCACCCTTATCATTAACTAGAAAAAGCCCTTGTCTTAAATCCACAGCAAGATAAAGCTTTTTTGTTTCTATGTGTGAAGTTTTAATGTTATTGCATACCACTTTGCTACTGCATTTTAAGTACATTCATAGCCAAATACAGAAAATAAATACATGAAAAGCAAAATTTATTCAACCTCACCTTTAAGTCAAAAGTTCGAAGGAAATAGAAACTGGTCACAGAAAAGTTTGGGAAGACATAACATTCATTCTTATATAGACCCTTCCCGATAACAGTATTCTAGAAATCAGGAACTAGAAAACTAGAATTTGTTCTCAAATTCCAATTTCAGCAATTGGATAATTCTGCTTCACTTCAAATATAACTACCTCAGATGGAACATTATATATGGTTAAAGGTAAGAACAATATAGGAAGAACTTGTAGCATGCTGTTAGTAGGTAATTAAGTAATATTACATCTGTACTGACTTCTGCGAACAGATTATTTAATTAGCATGGAATTTTAAGTTGAAATTGCAATGGTGATTTTCTGTGGGTCCCATAATTGTAGCCATACCTTTATACAGTTGTAAATTATAAACATGTCCTTTAAGAACTAGGAGAGACTTCTAAGAAACCACCAATCTTCAATCAAGCTGTGCCAAGAGTATTAACATGAATAAGGTATTTCTGCCTAAAGGGTAAAGCAGCCACATCCGCTGGAATGCTTACTATCCAGTTGTTAGAAGGTACAAATGCAACAGTGACAATATTTCAACTCAGACTGCCCTGTAGAGATAGCTGGAGCCTGTCTCCAAAATTAGTGTGTGAACCTGCTAGAGCAGGGGTGTCAAACGCGCAGTGTCACATTATCATCACATGACGTATCGTGACTTTTTCCCCCTTTGCTAAAATGTGGATGGGCGTAGCTAGCACGTGACACCCCTGTGCTAGATGATGCAGCTGCTTTAATGCTTTGAGCATGGGTGCTTTGCTTGCATAACAAGGCTTTGCAAAGCAACTTTGTCTACTGCTTTGTTGGATCTTCTTTTTATCTCATTATCAACAACAAAAACAATGGAACTCATGACCTCTTCGATATCACGGCACCACTTAATTTAAACAGCCAATGAAAGAAGCACAAATCTTTACATCACTCCAGAGGATATTCTTTGGGATAATATCCACTATTTACTGTGCTCTAACATAGCGATATCAAAACAATCAAATATCTACAAATAAATGATACGAAAACAAATCACATAACTCCTTAATCACTCTAAATCACACTTGTATTGCTTAAAACAATTAAGGGAAGAACTGGATTTCTTGGGAATTTAGTTGAAATAAATAAAGCAGCAGCAACAGAAAAAGAAGAAATGGGATATATAGTCCAACAAACTAATAAACTAAACACTACAGAACTTGTAAAAATGAAATTTTCTGCAGTTTATGAAAGAATGTCCTGTTCCTCTCAATGTAGGAAAGTTATTATTATCTAATAAATATGGAAGGTATGAAATTTAAATTTAGGATAGCTTACATTTTGTTTAATCTGGAAAAGGCATTAAATTAAAAAATGTAATTCTTCAGGAAGACAATTATATGATGGATGATAATTAACTCTAAAAATCTGTAGTAGTTCAAAAATGCAGCAAACATAGCATTTCATAGCTGTACCAAATTCTGTTGTATACAGTTGTAGACTGGATAGGAGAATTCACTTCATGTAGAAAACAACAAATGTGTAGAAATTCTCAAAAAAGAAAACAAATACATGACATATTGCCACAACTATTTACATAAATATTTATCAGAATGGACACACTAATTAATTACATGATTGAAGCTGTACCCCCCCAAAAAATCTGAGTATTTGAAAGGCTAATGAATGCACTGCTTACTGATAATCCTTCATTTAGCGAGAAAGCTTGTAAACAATGAAGATATACATTTTTACAATTTATAGTCTTAGGAGAAAATAGATTTCTGGTTTGTCATCTTCATTTGGCTTAGTCTCTAAAAGGGAGTCATCTGTACAAAACCGGTCACTGTACCCCAAATGCAAAGATGAGCAGGCACCTTCTGGGACCCCTCTGCGTTCTAGGTCATCTGTGTTGAAGTTATCTAGATAGCTTGCTATATAAGATCCAGTAGAATGCCTATTGATGATATGAGACGGTACTGGGGGCTTATTTCGAAGGACTATGTCTGTTACATTACTGCTAATATTAGAAGGCTTTTGTTTATTGGCTTCTTGTCGTTCCTTGGCACGGCTAGCAATATTTCTTACTCTACTCTGACTTCTGGATGACAGTTTTCTGACCAGCATTTTTGGGCAGTCATCATTTTGCTTAGAACAAAATGACTGGCAACTCTCTTCTTGATCAAAAGACACAAGTTTTCGCAGTTGTTCAGTCAGAATGTCTGTAGTTGATGGTTTCTTGGCCTTCAGAGTGGCCACCATGTTGTCTCTCATACCAGATGTAATAAAGCCTCTACTAATGTATTTGTACTTGCTCTCAAAATTGCATGAGATATCTTCTGAGGTTAAGTCACCAAGACTTTTTGATTTACAAGGGCTCTGTTGCTTTTGAGCTCCAGGAAAGGGTGAAGGCAGAACATTTTTGGGCTTAAGAGCAACATTGATGCTGTTTGATTGAGGAATGTTTAACAATTCATTTTGTGTATCTGAAATTTGCAAACAATTATTGTACAAAAGTTCAAACGTCTGCTGACGTGGGTATGGAAAATACTGATTCTTATCATTGCTGAACTTTAAACCTTCAGCTAGGTTTTCACTGTGAAAGTCCATGCCCTTTAGGGGTTCACATATAGTTTTGTTATAGTATAGTGTATCCTGACTATGCTTAAGTTTCAAAGGAGAAGCAACTTGGCTCATATCTTCTATCTTATATTCAAAAGCAGTTATCAAGAGGTCTTGTAAATCCCCATCAATTTCCATTAGACTACTACCTGTAGAATTTGCACAAGTGACTGGGACAACAATGGTATTCTGTTTGTCAGAAGTATAGGAGTTGCTATTGCTGCGAAATTCCCAGCTGGTTCCACATTTTCTTTTAGTGTTTGCTTTCTGCATGGTGACAGGTGAAATACAGGAAATGTGTTTGGCACCCTCAGTTACGCAACTGTCTTTTGCATCCTTGGTTGTATCTTTGCAAACAGGTGTATCCATTAATACAGACTGAGAAACTGGAGAAAGAGAAGCCTCATGAATAATTGTGTACAGAGAACATCCTGTTGTCTTAGGGGTGGATATTATGGTATTTTCTGCTCTCGAACCAGTTGAACAAGCTGATCCAGCTAATTTTAAGCTTAAGGACTTATCATCCAAAATGACACTTTGTTCATTCAGTGATGTACATGGTAGATGTATGGACTTTAGATTATTGTTCTCTTTATTAATATCAGAGGGACTTGAAACAAAAGTTAAGTCAGTTTGGTCACTTGTGACATCAACTTGTTCTATCAGCTTCGAGATAGAATTATCCCTTTCTCTCTCGTCAGCTAGAGAAACCTCATTAATCAGACAAGAAATGTCACTATCTGGGATGGCTGGCGTAGAATTAAAGCCACGCACATTAGTTATTGTTGTATTTAAAATTGGGTGGGATTCCATATTAGCTTTTTCATCTGCTATTTTCCGCTTTTCTTTGCAAAGTGCAGTTATCTCCAATGTCTTTGGATCCCTGCAGCCTATGTCTTCATGTTTTTTTCTTTCAAGGTTTTCCTTTACATGAACAAATTCATTGGGAAGATTACTTTTCCAATACGCAGTGGAGAAATAGGTTTCAGCTATCCCGATTGCAAAGTTTAGGCTTTCTTCTTTTTCATCAGGACAAAGTGTATCACATGTACCAGACTTGGGTACATCTTTCTTAAACAGGTATGTAAAAGATGGTTTTTTCTCAGAAGACGTGATGGTTTTCTTCGCATTTATACAATCCTCACTTGTATTGTTTCTGCTTTCTGCTAAATCAATTCAAACAGAAAACAAAAATATGTGTTATAAATATTATCTTACTTGCTTATGATTAGTTAATCCACAGAGAAATGGAGAATGTAAACTCAATCACAGTTGTGGAAAAAATTAATTATGTGAGTGTGTATTTACTATAAATTATCCATGTGATGTGCTGAAATGGAAAAAATATACAGTGGGAGGCATTTCACTGAAGTTTTTCTTCAATGCTTTATTACATCACTGCAGTCATGATGTAATATTTGTATAAAGAAAGTCAATGAGGTATCATAATCTAGACATGTGGAATTACCTTCAGCTGTATTCCTATTCAGATTTGTACTATAAAGGAGCATGACAAACAAAGACAGAATAAAATAGCTCTGTTAAAACACCATCTGCAACAAGAGGCATATTTATCAGAACTCTTGAATTATACACCTAAAACTTGCACTTTATGCATCAGCAAGATTCCTACATTGCTAATAATATACAAATATTTTATTTTCCCTTTATCTCTAATATGATTTAAAATATAGTCTAGACTTTCAAGGTTATAAAGCAGACTGTTCTTTCTAGCCACTGTGAATACTTGGCATTGATACGTAGGTGCAAGTTTATTGCTGTGATAACATCAATCTATGATGGAAGTAAAACCTGCAAGAAGAAAACATTGGTTCAACACCGAGCAGAGGATAAGACAAGAATTAATGATATTCCTTGACTGTTTAAAGTATCGATGGATTAATCTACAATGAATGTTTGTGGTTACCCACGCTGCTTCTTCTATTGAAGGTCTGACCTCAATACATGAAAAACCTAGTGTCTGTGGTAAAAACAGAAGGGAGTTGCCAAGAGCTGCAAATGTATATGCAGATGACCATGTTATTGGCTGACACTTTGAATGATTTGTACTGAATATTAGCTAGACTATATAATGTAAAAGGAAATATGGATTTGAAAATTAAGGTTGACCAACATAGCTACAATTGACACGTAAAATGGGGTTACAATTTTATGCAATTGCAAGTTGTTTAAGTACATGAAGGAGAAAAATTAGAGCAGGTAGATGAATTTGTAAACTTTGGGAGAATGTTTAGTAAAGATTGGGAAATGAAAACATTTTAAGAGATACAAATGCTGGTAAAAAGATAATGGATGGTAGTGGATAATAGAGGCATGTGGAGCATACGTCCATTATTTTATATGAAATTGAGACTTAGATATGGCAGTAGGGATATATAAACAAGTTGAATGCAGTGGAAATGGCCTATTTAAGATGTTAAAACAAAAAGAGATGGAGTCAAGAATGAATAGGTAATGAATGAATGTGGATTGATTAGAAAAGAGAAGGACCAATATAGAAGAAGTGCAATTAGGCAATTTGGTCATATAGAGAGAGTGAATGAGGATCATATTTTAAAACAAATATATGAAAGAGTGAGTAGGACGAAGGAGAAAAGGAAGATTGTAGTGATTGCATGGAGTTAATGAAACTTTCAAAAGGAGTAAGAAATTTGCAAAACAAAAAGCAATGAATTGATACAGTGGAAACAAAGGTGGTTTGCAAGGATAGAAAAGTATGGAGAGGTACAATAAACAAAGTTGTGAATTAAAATTAGTGACATTTTCATTCCTATCTTGAATTTAATTATTTTGTTTGCTACTCGCCACTTTTCTGGCCCATGTGCCTTGTTCCAAAAGGAAATAGCATGTTAGGTATACAATAAGGTACGGTATATATGTATATATATACATACATGTAGGTCTTTGGTTATTCGGGTTTTCTCCCACGTAAAATTGGAAGTGTCTTGGCGACGTTTCGATGAAGTCTCATTCGTCATCTTCAGGCTTCAGTTTCGTGCTTCTGGGAGTGCAGAAGCACGAAGCTGAAGCCTGAAGATGACGAATGAGACTTCGTCGAAATGTCGCCAAGACACTTCCAATTTTACGTGGGAGAAAACCCGAATAACCAAAGACCTACATACAAACATCCGCGAAAACCTCAGAAAACATATACATACATATATATACAATAAGGTATGGTATTTATGTATATATGTCCATACATCCTACTAGACTAATTTTCAAGCAACAAGCACAGAAACTGACTTGATCAAAAGGTCAAAAGGTCTCAAAATTATAATCCTGAAAGCCTCATAGTGGGAACTCACCAGCTGTACTTTCACTTTTGGTAACTTCAACAACTCTGCTAGCATCCTGGTCTGGTGGTGGCAATCCTGCCAGGAGATATTTTTCAACTGGCATGGAGATGGGACGCAATTGTAAACTTCTGCTTGTTTGCCTGAAACATCCTTCCTTCTCTTTCAAGTCCAACGTATCAGATACACTTTCCTTAAGGTCAGTGGTCTCTTGAAAGCCCATTTTGCTTTTCTTCCTGCCCTTTGCTGGAGCACTGGCTGTGCGTCGAAGGATTCGGTCCCCGAGTGACCTTTTTCGGATATAATTAGTGCTGTTTTCCACTGAATTATGTTTGGAGTTCTTATTAAAAAGCCCCCGGAGTCCTATTAGTTGCTTGTTCTGGAAAAAAGAAAAAGAAAATGGGAGGAAAAATCTAGATTATTTTTTTTTTTTGAGGTGGGGGATGGCCTGTTTTACATAAAGGAACTTCTACATTGCTGAATTTGCACACGTTATCTGAGCAGTGACTGATAAGAATATCTGAGCAGTGACTGATAAGAAAATCCCAAGCAAATCAAAGAATGCCATCAAATGAAGCAAGTCCACATCTAGCTGATTAAAAAAAGGTGAAGCTCGCCATGAGTTCATGCATGTATAAGAAAAAAAGAGGCAGCCTGCCTTGAAGCAAAAGAGGTTTTACAAGACACTTCCTAATTGCATATGACAAGCTCGCAAGACATTTCCTTGGGTGAGAAGCTAGCCTGGTCCAAAAGCATGTATTTTTATCACACGGGACCTTCAAAGCAGCAGCACAAACTTTCAAATGCTTGATGAGAAATAAAGCACTATGGCAGTAAGAGATCATGCAATTCAGAAAGCCTCCAAAAAGGGAGGGGGGGAAAAAAAGGTACCCAGCTAGTGCAAAATTGCATGCTAAATTAAAAGCTACCTTTGTGGCTCCTAGAAAATGCATGATAGTATAACTGGGATTGAGGATTAAAGGACTCCACTGAAAGGCAAAAAAAAAAAAAAGCAGAAATGTCGAACGCAATTTCTTTATCTGAATCACAAGAAAATAGATACGTTATAGTAAATTAATATTACAGATAAATGGCAGAGCTGCTTTTGACATTCCACTGATTCCTTCAGGTGGACAAGTCCAGCTGAATGTAACAACTAACCTGATACAGGTAATCCTCAGTAAATTCATTTGGTGACTGTTCAAAATTACAACGGCACTTATGACCATTTTTCACACTTACAACCATTGCGGCATCTCTGTGGTCATATGCTCAAACTTTGGATGCTTGGCAACTGACTCTCATTAATGACAGCTGCAGTGTCCCAGGACTACCCTGTTTCCCCCAAAATAAGATCCAACTGGAAAATAAGTCCTAGCCTGATTTTTCAAGATGCTCGTAATATAAGCCCTATGCCCAAAATAAGCCCCAGTTAAGACTGTTAGCCAGATGGATGCATTTAGTACCGTATTTTCCCCAAAATAAGACCTAACCAGAAAATAAGCCATAAAGCGTCTTTTGGAGCAAAATGTAATAGAAGATGTGGTCTTATTTTCTAGGAAACACGGTATGTGATCCCCTTCGGACAAGCAAAGCCAATGGGGAAGCCACATTCACTTAACTAACATGTTACTAACTTAACAACTGCAGTGATTCACTTAAGAAAAATGGGAAGAAAAGTTGTAAAATGAGGCAAAACTCACTTAACAAATGTCTCACTTAGCAACAGAAATTTTGGGCTCAATTGTGGTAAGGCGAGGACTACCTGTACAGCCATCCTGTTAAGATTTCTACTTCCCTGGGGGAAATTTCCTTTAAAGAAACATAGCTCAAATGGCTATGTCAATTACTGCCAGAAAATAAAGGCGACAACTCACGAAGGACCAAGTCAGAGATTCCTTTGCAAAGTAGTTACATCCCTAGCAATCCTTGGCATGGCTGTTAATAGCTAATGGGTAGCACTTCAAAGCAGTGGTGAAATGCTCTGTGGGTTGCCACTGGTTCGCTGCCCGTGTATGCACGCCAAATGCGTGGTGTACATGTGTATGCACAGTGCATGCCAAATGCACATTGCGCATGCACGCATGCAGTGTCCACCAAACACATGCTGCATGCGTACTATGTACCAAATGCATGCTGCACGCATGTATGCACAGTGCGCTCCAAACACATGCTTTATGTGGAAAAAGGAGCCATTTGAAGGTAAGTAGAACAGTGAAGGGGGGGGGGAAACAGCTTTGCCGCGGGATTTAGATTTGCTAGAAAGCAGGATTTCCTACTTTCTAGCGAATATATTTCATGCGGCACAGCTGATCATTGGAAATACTGCTTCGGACGAACCGTTAGCTTTTATTACTACCAGTTCACTCAGACCAGTGCTAACCGGTAGCATTTCACCCCTGCTTCAAAGGCTCGCAAAGTTGTCTGGCTAATCAGAGCATTGTAACAAACAGAGAATGAGAGGCTTCAGGGGAGAAGATTTCTGAACATTTCCTCAAGCTTGAAATATCCATCTATTTTTTAAATCTTTGAATAATGATCCAAGTCAAGAATCAGGGTTCTAGATTCATGGAGCAATAACACAGGGAAGTGCACCAAGCAAAAGGAAGAAAAGCTCTTCAAAACAAGAAAACAAGAGCGCTGTCTCCGATTTTTAAGCAGATAAGGGAGAAACAAGGAAAAAGGAGGGCAATGATTATTAACATCAGCACTGAGTTAATTTAGTGAACTAGGCTGTTCAACGAAGCATGATATAAAATGGATTAATGAGTTCATCCTAGAAAATGTACTGTGCAAAATCTGATTTTATCAAATTGGAGAGGGCCTCTTTTGCACATTGTAGTGCTGGAAAGTATTTTTTTATTGGCTTATGAAACTAAAATTGGATGAAACGTGGTACAATTATTGCCACAATAGACTAGCAAATCTTGGTTCTTCTTCCCTCTTGAATCACTAAATATAAAGTTGCTTGGAACAACTAAAATGGCATATTTAGGCATATTTAGGCATCAAGATCATGAAGCTAAATGGAAAAAGTCAGTTATTCCCAAATCATAGGTTGAATTCAGATACAATGCTAACCCTTTACTGAACCCACAGTTAGGATCAGCTGCATCCATTTAATAAGTAGTAAACCAAAAGCTCCAATCTTCTTGTGGCTAACCAAAGAAAATGTGACAAAGAATCCTGATGTTCACTTTGATTTACAGCCCGTGAACGGCTGTCATCCTTAACAATAAATCAGAGTTCAGAATTACTGAACTTTCCTAAATATAGTCAGCAAAGACAGTGAATAGTTTACACTGTCTTTCATAAATGCAATTGCCTGCAACTACTTTGCAATGGTAGCAACTCAAGTACCTTAAATATTGTTGCCGGGGACACAGAAAATTTCAAAGTCATTTCAATTCCTTATTTGCAATTTCCTAATGCCCTCAATTGTCCAGTGTTTCAGATGGGAGTCTTTTGTAGCTCACTTAGAAATGCCAAAAACTGAACACAGGACTATCTGCATGATATGAAATGAGCCTCTCTATTGTTCCATGGCCTCTAAGCAACAAAAATATTCTTCCATAACAGAAATTGAGAAAAAGCAGTTTGCAAAAAATAAATTATTTTCCATTTTAAAACTTAAACTAAGTTTTAAACTATTCCAAATTCAAAAACATAACAGAACAGCAGCAGCTTTGCTTTAGAATTGATTAAAACTAAGCACAAAGCAATTACCAGTAAAAGAAACAAATTCCACTGAAGAAGCATTTTTGCAGTTCAATGAGAAATGAATGCTAAATCACCCCAGTTATTAGGTCTCCCCCTAATTTTGCTTATTAATCCCAAAATGGCGGGGTGGGTGGGTGGGGGACGGATCAGTTTAACTTTTTAAATAACGAGATGGTGTGATCAGAAAAAGTAGGTAGAAAAGAAATGTTCTCATAAATATTTGGGCATGGTAATTTGCCCAGCAGCAAAATAATAAATTATTTCATATCTAAGGAAAGTAGCATCTATTAAGATTTAATTAATGTTGTTTACTTCCATTATAAGCACAAATCACAATTCGTGGTTTTGAAACTTAAGTCTGAGGCCCTCCAGAAATACTAGGAGTGCCAATATATCTGGAGATATGGCACTAGTGAAAGCAAATGCATCTCAAAACTTGAACATTCTTTAGACATTTGCACTTTGAAACCAGAAGGCTGAAGTTGTAGCTTAAATCTGTGGTTAATCAACAGTTGCTCTTTCATTATCTAATGCTAATGTCAATCTTAACTGTTCAGTATGTAGAACTGAATACTTATCGCTTACCTTTCCATAAATTTCATTGATGGTTATATGAACAAAAATTGATGCTTCAGTCAGTCCTTCTAAGTAAACATGACGATAACCTGGTGAAGGTGAACATCATCAAGAATGTTAAATGGTATGTTTCATAGTTAAGATGTTATCCTACACTGTTATACATAGAACATGGATGCTAGAAGGTTGGGTACACATTCTGATAGAGAGAAGTTCCCTGAAGAAGACTCCAGCATGAGTCCAAAAGCACAGAAGACTAAACCTCTGGTCCTGGTGACCGACCCAGATTGGATCCTGCAACGTTATCCTGGGACACGTATATTTGTCTTCATTTATGAAGGTTGGCTAGTTTTTGGTTCAGGGTTGCTGTGGGAACTCAGTCACTATCTTTGCATATGGAATGAAGCTAGTGCATCAAATGAAGCCGTAACATGATTTATTGGTTTCAGCATCACGTGTTATATGACCAGACAGAGCATATTTTGTAGATAGCATGGTGTAGGAATCCAGCTATGGGAAATTAATAAAGGACACAAACGATGACTAGATGGTGGAAACAAATGAACTAAGAAAAACTTCAGACTCATCCTACACATGTGAGAGTGTGAAAGTGTCTTTTTTTTTTTTTAACAAACCACCGTACAATTGGAAAAGTATGTTTTAGCTCAGGTAAGTTAACAATCAGGAGTTTCAACCACTTTTTTATTCTGATTAAGCTTGACCTGGGTTAATGAGATTAAACTCTCCAAAACTGAATAGAGCATAAAACTACTTGTTCTATAGGGAAAGAAAATGTTTCCATTTTCAACTTGTTGCAGAAAATTGAAAGATAAGTGTTGGAAAACCTGCAATTTTGATGCAGATTATTCCTGTAAACTGGTATGTTGGTTTACAGGAATGTGGTATGTGGTATGTGGTATGTGGTTCTTCTATTTTCTAAATGCCACTGTACAACCTCCAGACAGCATGTCTAATAGTACAAGGCAAAGGAATAAGTGCAAAAATATAGTGGTTAAGCCTAAATATTTGTTTTAGTTGGATACCCCACCTTTTGTACAGGAACACAAGGCAGCATACATGGAGTTCTTTCCTATTTTTCATCCCCAACAAACTTGTGAGGTAGATTGACTTGAGAAAGATTGCCCAAAGTCATCTAGTGTGCTTCTGTGCCTAGTCCGATATTCTAATAACTATGCCACAATAGTCTGAACCGGGGTGAAATACTCCTGGTTCAGACTGGATTGGTCGATCCAGTAGCGATGGTGGCAGGTGGTTCAGAGAACAGGTAGCAAAAATCCCTGCCCCACCACCCATGCCTAGCTGTGCCGCGTGTTCATCAGAGCCTTTTTTTTTTTACTTTTAAAAGCATTTTTTACAAACTATTCTGCTGAATAGGTTGTAAAAAAATGCTTTTAAAAGTAAAAAAAAAGATCACGCACCACAGCTGATCACCACCACCACCCCGTGCTATTCTACTTACTCCATGCCTCCCTTTGGTTTGTACTGCACGTATGCACACCTCGCATTTGGTGCATGGTGTGCACTGCACATGCGTGCACAGCGCGCATGCGCAGCCAGCAAACCAGTAGTAAATCGGTTCAGATTTCACCACTGGTCTGAACTAAACTGCGCAAGGAATTCTGGTTGGAAAGACTTCTGCACTGATTTTACAAATCAGAAGAGAAATGACAATTCAGATTATTTTTATTAATAAATACATTGTTCAACGTCTATCCAATGAATAGACTTTACTAAAGAATATTATCACTAGATCTGCAATTCCAATCCTAAATGGCTTAAAAGACTGCACTATATTAGTGAAAACTATTTTTACTCCAGTAAGTTCACAGGGTTAGTCTTTCTTAGGTTTAGTTTTCCATCTCAGCAAGGGTAATGGTTTTTCTTTGTTTGCTCTACATAACTTTCTTCCCTCAAGTACTCAAGAGATTGAAGGAACATAATTGGAGTTTCCCACAACACAGATTGTGAAAAGAGATTCATTTCACCTGCCAGTGAAGCAGCTAAAGAAAAGAGAGAAATGTCAACAGACTCACCAGGCATCAAGCTGTTAAAAGCCACAGTTCTTTGCCCCACAAAATCTCGGCCAATGGGGTCATGATCCCACACTAGAAATCGGACCAAAGCTATTTCAGGCATGTGGATAGTGAAAGTCAGGGTTTCTTCCCAAACAGGGTTGAATCCTGTGAGGAGCAAAATATATAGCAAATGTTAGGGTAGCATTAATCAGACAGAATATGTGTTATTTTTGATTTACAGATCAATTTACAAGTCATCTACATGCCAAATCTAAGAGGAATTTTATTTAATGAAAAACTGATTGTGTATGAATAGATAAAACCTTATGACATACAATAAAAGTATTTCTGCTTTAGGCTATTTTAATTTAAATCGCTTGCAAACACAATTATACTTATATAAATAAATTTATTTTATTTTAAATTAAATTATATATAATCGAACATTATAATTTCATATTAACATTAAAAAATCCTAAGCATTGTCCTTGACTAAGTATGTAACCAAATACATTCATGTTTTGTTTCCAACACCAAGAATAAATGACAAGCCAAATGCATTAGCAGTCCATTAACCCCACTGGCTGAATTTTGACTGACTGACCAACTGTTCCATCCATTTATCTAATAGCATCCAACCTCTCACATTATTGTCAGGTCTAAACTAGATCAAGATCAAAGTTTCTAGAACCTGAGACTTTCAAGTCAGAATCTCTGCAGCTTCAGCCCCAGAACAGATGGCAAAGAAGAGGGAGCTAGGCTGGGAAACAAGGCCATTCCATAGCCTAACTGAAAGACCATTTTTAACCAGTGTCTTTACTCTGACAACTGTATCCTGCTTGGAGAACTAATACAGTATTTAAATACTCCTTCTTCCTTTCTGTACTTGTTCTAAACCAGGGGTGTCAAATTTAATTTCATTGAGGGCCACATCAGGGTTGTGTTTGATCTTGGAGGGCATGCTGTGTGTGGCCAGAGTGGGTGTGGCCTGCTTGATGTCACTCATGTCAGGGGCGCCTGTGGCAGCCCGAGTGTTCTGCCAGCGAAAACAGGCTCCCGAACTTCATTTCTGGCTACAAAGTCCTCCTGCAACCCTCTGCCAGAGACAATGGAGGGCCTCCGGATGGCTCCAGAGGGCCTCCGTTTTTGCTGGCAGAGGGTTGCAGGAGGCCGTCACAGCTGGAAATAGAGCTTGGGAGCCCATTTACGCTGGCAGAGGCACAATGGGCCGGTCCTTCACCATTTCCAGGGTGGCCCTGCAGGCCAGATCTAAGCACCTTGTGGACCTTGAGTTTGACACCCCTGTTTTAAACCTTCCATTTTAAAACATGGGTGGGCACCCTTCAGCAGCCCTTAGCTCTCATTTATAGACCTCAGGGTGTCAAAAGATCATGACATCAAAATTGAGAAGCAAAATGGCTGAATTTTGCCAACACAGTTTTTGGTGAGAAGCTGAAAATCTGCAAGATGTATCTCTTACCATTATCATCTACAACTCTGGTCTGGTCTTTGCAACAATCAGCTGGTAACCCAATAATTTCAACTTCAACAAATGGATCGATTATCTGCTTGAGACATTTTTAGAAACACAAAATCTGCTTGAGACCTGTTCATAAACATCTAAAGTAAATATCCCATATTTCTTATATTGCATCCACAGGTTTTAAAGACAAAGTAAACTATTGCATTAGATTATAGTGATATTATATCACTGCTCAGACATTCATAGTAAATGTTGAATTTGAATTTTGATGATGAAATGAGAACCATCTGCTGGAATTTTGCTAACTAGATGTTTTGAAGCAAGCATAGATTTTATTCAGACAAATATAAGTTCACGATATTGAGAAAGCTGTAGTCATAGTTTTGATTATATGGTTTATTTTAGGTATGGGAAACCTACACCCATATTCAAATGTTGGTTGAGTAAAATCAGCTTTAATCATTATTGCTTAAAATCAATAATGGTGGGACTTGTAATTAGAGTCTCTTGCCCTTGTTTTACATTTCTGATATGACAATTTAAAACTTGAAATTAGATTTATTGAAGAAAAATGTTACCTTGACAGGTTGCAAAGCAACTGCCAAGCTGAAATAGTCCATATTGGATTTAGTACAAGGGATTTCTTTGAGGATGCAAATATAGCATTATTAGGTGATTATCATGACATACTAAATGGCTGGCAAAATTATGCTAATAAAACCTGTGGTTCTAGAAACACTTCAATTGAACCAACAAATTAACTAAAGCTTTTTATTTCAGCCCAACTGTGTTTTCAATAATTGTCTGTTGGATCATAAACTTTGCTTTTAAAAAAAAAACCTCTCCCAAAATTACTTGTAATTTTTTTATTTTCTGACAGTGAACTTTTATTATAAAACCATTTTTAAAATGTTTACCTAAATCCTACATAGGTCTCACATATATTTCTGAATAAAGGATTGTTTAATAATAAATTAATTCTCCTTTCTTCAGGTTACTATTATTTAAATCAGCAGGAAGAATGAAAATAAACATAGTTACAAACCCAAGAACAGTTAAAAAGCAAAATAATGTCCAATAATTCTGTAGAGGAATAGTGTAGTTTATACTTAAACCAAAGTATTGGATTATTGTAATGCTCTCTACATGGGGCTCCCCCTGAAGTGCACTCGGAGGCTTCAGTTAGTCCAGAATGCAGCTGCGCGGGTGATAGAGGGAGCTACGCGTAGCTCCCATGTAACACCGCTCCTGCGCAGACTGCACTGGCTACCTGTGGCCTTTCGAGTGCACTTTAAGGTGTTGGTTACGACCTTTAAAGCGCTCCATGGCTTAGGGCCTGGGTACCTACGGGACCGTCTGCTGTTACCACATGCCTCCCACCGACCCGTACGCTCTCACAGAGAGGGACTTCTCAGGGTGCCGTCCGCCAAACAATGTCGGCTGGCGGCCCCCAGGGGAAGGGCCTTCTCTGTGGGGGCTCCCACACTCTGGAACGAGCTTCCCCCAGGTTTACGCCAAATACCTGACCTTCGGACTTTTCGCCGCGAACTGAAGACACACCTTTTTATCCGCGCGGGGCTGGCTTAAATTGAATTTTAAATGTCAAATTTTATTAATTTTAAATGGGGTTTTTTAGTGTATGGTAAATTTTTAAATTGTCAGGCTAATTTAAATAAGTTTTTTAAATTGCATTTTAATTGTATTTTGTATTGTTTGTTTTATTCTGCCTGTACACCGCCCTGAGTCCTTCGGGAGAAGGGCGGTATAAAAATCAAATAAATAAAATAAATAAATAAATAAAATAATTTCCCTTTGCATTCATAAAATTATTCAGCTACAAAAATCACAAATTAAATCTTGCAAACTCCCAAGCTATAACGTCTTTGTGTTACGTGTGCACCCAGATTATTAATATGAAATGCAAAGCATATTTTAGAATTCATTTGTTAGCAAGAGTACATTAACAAGAAATTTATTATAAATTAAGGAACAGCTTTAAATGATATAAATTCAGGTGGGTGTCATTTGGTTGCTGGTTTGTTTGTTTGTTTCATCCTGTCCTAAGTAGCACATTGGGCTACTAGCCTACTCCACCATTCTCAATCCACAGCTCCAGTCTCTGTATCCTTTCATTTAAAATTGCTGTTTTTCAGGTCTTCCTGAAATTGGTCTCAAGTTTTCTTTGGCCTTCCTCTTTTTCTATGATCATGTAATCAATCCAATTGATTGCAGTGTTTGCTGGATGTTGCTCACTCATGTGGAGCACATGACCAGCAAAGTACGTTGATTGTTCTTTAAAATACATAAATTGACATGCATATTTAATTATTAGTTTTACATATGCAATGACAATATGGAGTAATTATTGACTAATAATGACTCTATCTATCTATCTATCTATCTATCTATCTATCTATTTATCTATCTATCATCTATCTATCTATTTATCTATCATCTTACATATGCAGATTAGAAACATATACATCCTTGTTTCAGGCCATCAATGAATCTCTTCTCCCATAAGTGAACTAAATTAGTTCTATCACCAATATAGTTTACCTCTCCTCTGTCTCCTAACATGGAATCTGGAGGTTTTGGTAGTTGCTGACCACTGATGATTTTGAGTATAAGTTGCTTTTTAGGGAAAGCAGGAAGAGGATCTCCAGAATATGGATTGAAAGTGCCTATGGATAGAAAGAATGTGGAAATGTACAATCTTAAAATAAGAAATACAACTTGTTTTCTGTACAGTTGAGAAAAAACCTACAGCGAAGATTAAAAGAATAAAGCTATGTTAATATTAGAATTTAATATGTCAAATTTATTCTCGGACAAAAATAATAAATAAATTTGTGGTATTTCGCTATTTTTATTGTCCAGCAAAATACAAGAAGTACAAACTGACAGCAAGTAAGCAAATACAATGCATTAGATGTGAAATAAAAGCACAGATCCATATCAACAATTGTATTAAATCTTTCATTTATTTGCAAAAACGTAGCTTAGCTACATTTTTCATTTAACTCTCTCTTATTGAAATTTTTAATAAATGGATGTGTAAGAACACTAAATATATTCAGTGTACTGCCTTGTATTACCTTTGCACATCTGTTGTGGTTTCAGGATGTATCCACAGTTGCCATTCATCCTGAACTTGGCTTGGTTTAACTGCATAACCCGCCCTTCAGACTGGTAATTTAATGCCACTGTTGAATAAGCAGATCTTCATATTAATTATGAAATTTACTGGCTATAATCATATAGTTATGTGGCTTTATACTTATAGGATTACATCCAAACTAAATTAATTTCATTTAGTATCTTAAAACATGGTTCAATTATAATTATAATTAAATTATAATTATTTTTTTTATTTGAAGAAGTTCAACATGTATCTCAGATCAAATTCAAGGGGTCAAGTTACATATTATTTCCAGTAGCAGTTCCAGTGATGAGAAAAATATGAAGAGGTGAGAAAAATGGGCTTTCTTTCAGCTAACGCTTGTTACTTCCACAATGGGAGCAGCAGAAATGCTTGAATGGAAAAAATAATAGTGTGATTTTTTCCCCCAATATGATATACTTTTAATAAAGGAGAATATTTGTAGATCAAGGTTGAAATGAGGGGTCCTTGGTGCTCTCTGAACTTGGTTGATTTCTTGTAAACATTTCATTACTCACACTAGGTAACATTATCAGTGTAAGTGAAATACTTTTAGCCTGGATCCAATTCCTACCTATGCACTTTCTGTTCTTTTTAAAGACCCTAAACAAAAAATGGATAAAGGGCACAGCAGAAGCCCAAAGAGCATTAGTAATAAGTATATGGACAAGGAAGAGAAGAGGTCTGAATACTTCATAGAGACATTAAGTAGCTGTATTAGTTATTAACAAATCAAGATACTGGGGCCAAGGATACACAATTTAAAGAAAAATACATTTTTTTATGTTGTTCATTCTTCAGGAGTTATGCATATTGGGAAGAAGTTTGTCCTTCCTGTGGTACAAAAAGTTCATCCTTGAATAAATATGAAAGCAGAGCCACCTAATCATTGACACATGTGCACATGTTTAGTAATGTCAAATTGCCAAAGGGCATCCAAGCAGTAGAAGGTAATAAACATATGATAGTCAGTGGCCTTCAGCCTTCTTCATCTTGGCACCTTCCAGAACTTCCAGATAGGACTGAATTCCTTTCACCAAGCTGACTGGCCATTCTGGAAAATATAGCCCAAATGTAGTGGAGGATATCAGGCTAGACAAGTCTGACTTGACTCAAGAACAATGATGGGGATCAGGCAACCTGTTCCCCTTTACTGCCTGCTGCTAAAGAGGAAAGACATACAACAATTCATCAAAGAACTTCCCATTGCTGATTCCACCCACTGTAGAAGTTCTGAAGTGCATTGGTTCTAAGGAGATAGCAGATCAGTAATAGATTTGATACTCTGTTAATCTAAAACTACTAGCTCTCTTTATGGAGTAAAAGAAACAATCTTCTAAATTCATCTTTGTACATCAAATTTTTTTGTACTATGTGAACTACCTCCTATATGGAATGAATGTAGGTAGATAATTAACAGGTGCATGTCCATGGGGGCAAAGAAAAGTTTGGGCACCTACAATAATTGACAATACCAATATCATCACTCACCAAGCTGGCAGCCAACATTCCAATATGGTACAGGGTTAAAGTTACTAGAGTCAATCCGGTAGGCAGAGGGATAGATTCTGGTGAGCTGCTGCTGGTTATAAAGGATGAACTGCTCTGATTTCTGCTGGATCACTTGATGAGCTCTTGTCTCACTGAAGGATAATACATTCCCCACTGAACCTGCATGTTAAAATAATTAACAGGAAAAGGCATAGACAGGACAGGTGTAGTTTGCATTTGTAGGGTTTCCAAAGAAAAGACATTTGTTACGCCACAATACAAATATGCTAAATATCAATTATTATTTTTTTCTGGTTCAGAATAGAAAAATATAAAATGATCTTTAAATTTAGCAGTGCACTAAATTTTCACCAAGGAAATGAAAATTGGCTTTCAAACACTGAAAAAAATAATACTTAAAGTCTAATTAACAACTTGATATGTATATACATATCATTAAAAAGGACCAATGTAATTTTAGATTGTATTAGTAGTGCTGAGAACATGCTGCGCTAGGTAGACTACATCTGGATTACTACGCCCAGTTCTAGTTGCCACAATAGATAGAGAACTCTGAGGAAATGGAAAGAGTTCAGATAAGAGCATCAAAAATGGCAAGAGCCTTGGGAGTGAAATTCTATGAAGAGTGGTTAAAATCTACCAAGCTACTAAGAGCTTGATAGATTTAGCTTAAATAAGAGAAGTTAAGGGGAAACATAATAGCAGTTTTCCAATATATGAAGGGATAACACAGGAAAGAGGGAGTAGATTTTACAGTGAGAGTCCAAAACTAAGTAAGGAAGAATTTCCTAATTGTGAGAGCTATTAAATGATGGAAGCATCTGCACCCTGGAGTCATGGGCATTTCTGGGGGTTTTGAAAGAAAGATAAGACAGCATTTGTCCAGAACAGTATGAGGATTCCTGTATTGGGCAGGGGGATAGATATAAGATCTCCAAGATCCCTTCCAACCGTATGATTCTATATTATAGCCCTTTTCTAGCAACATAGTTTAATGTTAAATATTAGCTGTGCCGTTTTGTCCCTGGTAGTAAAGATTCTCAAGTTTAGGAAAGGCTTCCTACAAATATAAGATTGCAATGCATTCACAAGGCTATGTATTGTGTGCAAATATTCTTTTATACAGTATTTTATATATTTTGTTATCTCTGGCTTAGGACCATATGTTTAATTTACAATGGCTCTGGGATTATTTATTACCGTATTTTTCAGAGTATAAAACACACCTTTCCCCCCTCCAAAAGGGGGTGAAAATTTAGGTGCATCTTATATACCAAATGTAGCCCTGCCCACCCACTGGCCCCCACCCTTTGGCCTCTGCCTCCCAGCAATTTACCTCCTTGCAGCAAATAGCAAGAAGAAACAGCCCATTTCAGCTTCAGCACCGCCTAATTAGCACAAGTTGATTGTCTGTTGGATCGGCCTCCCAGCTCTCAGCTGTTTTGTGGACCTCTGCTGCTTGCTGCAAGGAGGTAAATTGCTGGGAGCAGATTTTTGTGTGTGTGTGCTAATCAAGATATGCTGAAAACGAAAATTAAGTAGGCTATTGGCTATTTGCTATAACGAGGCAAAATTGCTGGGAGGCAGAGGCAGATTTCTTTTTCTTGTTTTCCTCACCAAAAAAGGTAGGTGCGGTCTTATATAGGTCTTATATAGGTCTTATCCGAACCTTCCGTCGTGAGCTTAAAACACACTTATTCATCTGCGCAGGACTGGATTAGATTTTAAATTTATTATAGATTTAAATTTATTGGTTTTAAATGGGTTTTATTTTTTATATTGTTTTTAAACATTCGGCCTTTTAGAATAAGTTTTTTAATTGTTATTTTAATCTGTATTTATGTGTTTTTATTTGCCTGTGAACCGCCCTGAGTCCTTCGGGAGATAGGGCGGTATATAAATACGATTAATAAATAAATAAATAAATAAATAGTCCAGAGCATCTTATACTCTGAAAAATATGGTAAATTTATATACTGCCTATTTTACTATCCAAAATGACTCTGGAAGGAAGAGTCGTCTCAGGGATCCCATTGTGAATATGATGACAACATGAGATTGACTAGTCAGTGCCACCATTTAGGGCAAATGAATGTAGTGTACTGTTTGCCTTCCCTAAACAACAGAGGAAAGTGAATGTTGCAATCTATTTGTCAAGGCAACAAACAATATGTCCTATTTCAATATTCCATGCTGATCTGCCAGGGCTGTTGTACGGCTATTCCCAGTAGCTAGAGAAAAAAAAGTAGTTTCACATACATAAATATTTATGTGGACATTTTCAAACCATGACATAATTACTACTTTCCCCCTTAAATTTCTGAATACTAATCAGTTTATCAAAATGAAGAATTTCAGGGAATTTTGGATGAGGAGTTATTCTTCTTACAGCATTAATTTAAAAGGCCTTCCTGGCTTTCAATATAAGGCAGTGAAGAATATTCAAAAGTAATCAAACCACTCAAAAACATTTCAGTAAGACAGATGGTTTTAATCCCAAAGGCACAGGAAAGTCTGTACTTCAAAATGCTTCATAATTTAAACCAAGGTAACTACTTTTTTACATCACAGGCACCTGTGGCTCCCCTGAACGATTTAAGAAATAATGTAGATTGGCTGAAGTTAAGTCAGAGGGGAAATTAAAGAAATGAAACCTTATGTCTACACATTTGAGAGATTACTAAATGTTACAAGCAGAATTTCAGTTCTGTCTTTGCAATCAGAAGTAATTGACATTTGGGTCAACAGAGATAGGTAAGCATGGTTTACTTTAAAAGTTGTCACAGAAAATGGAATGTAACCACAGCCCAATATATCCCTTTGGTAATCTTTGTGGGGAATGAAAATCCTGAATGCTGACTCTTTTTTTCTTTTTTCTTTTTTTTAGTGAGGCTCAAATTTGACAAATTGCAGAAGACATCCTTACCTCATGACAAAATAAGAAGTGTCATTACAAGATTCCCCCCTCCCACAACTCTGTTTCACAAAATAGCCTGCTAGCACTTTTTCATTTGCTCTATTAGTGCTTATCAAGTTCAATATGATTTCACCTCAGTCGTCATTCAATATCCCAGCAGGCCTAAATCCAGATGGCAAATTCTTTGCAGAAGATAGCTAAAGTATAATTACTTATGCATGTCATCCCTTTTCTAGGGGGATAGATATTCTGATGTTAAAAAGCTACCCAAAACACTCTCTTGGATGCTGAGTGGAAAGATAGATATCAGTATCTATACATGCTGAGACCTATGCAGTGACATTGCTTATCAAATATTTATTCCAGAGAAAAGCTGAGTGGTAGAGTTGGGTAGAAGCCTGGCGGGATTGCAAGTGAGATAAAACTTTAAAGTCAAAGAAAAGCAAGCAAGAGGATACCTGAGACATGCTGGAAGGAAAACGAAGAATTGTGAAACAAACAGTGTAAACAGTTCTCAGAGATGAATTACCAATAGGCAAGAATCAACAAGTATAAACTGAATCATAGGTAGTTTTGTCACAAGCAGTAGATGCCAACATATAAATCCACCCACTTAATCCTCTTTCTAAAGACATCTTGCCTTAAAGTTTTATCACTTCAAAAGAAAACTTCCTTTGTTTTCTTCCTTGTATTATTATGGGATAATAACTTCTATTAATTTTATACCAGAAGAAAATGGCACATTGCAGGAATGAAAAGTCACAGAACTTGTAGCCAATTAGAATGTTTTCTAAAATTGTCTATTATTATATCAAATGTATAGGCTAGCATTTTAAATCAACTTAATGCATAAGAAATTATTATCACTGATGGATGAAAAATTATATCAGCCCTAACTTATCCAAAGATCAGCCCTAACATATCCAAAGTTCAATATAATTGATATCTATTTACTATTCTGCCATCTCTTTGACAATAACAATCAGAATTTCCCAAACATTCTTATTAATTAAGATTGACATTTCTTAATGCACTCTACTCATAATGCCTTGTATTAAACTTCCTATGAGGCACACTTGCTAGGGCATAAGGGACTTAAAGTATGACACATTTGAAATCAATTTAATTTATTGCAGAAATCACAAATATTCTCATTAGCAGTCCAAATTCTGCTTATACCTGTTGCAACATTACAGCATTATAATGCAGCTTCTATGCCAACTTTGGCCAATCCTGGTTGCAACCCCAACTGCTTCACAATGAGTGAAAAAGATTTATTAAATTCAGGTTCAAATAGTTCTTTTTCTTCATTTTGTCATGAAAACTGCATGATTTTCTTTTTTAAAGATTCTAACATTAGCTAGCCATTGCTCCGGAAGTTCTCATAAATTGAGCATATCTTATATTCCGACCCAATAATCCTCATTAACATGTTATAAGGCTGGAGATAAGATGTATAATGTTCAAAACAATTCTGAAATGGGTAAACTAAAGTCTTCCCACCCCTCCTCCAACGTCTTATCTAGCCTGCAACCCTGATCTCTGAAGGAATCCTATACAACTATTAAAAGGTCCAATTCTTTCAAGACCAAACATGATCAGACAAATGTTAGCACCTGAGGCAAGTATTATCTACAGGACTATAGTAACTACAGAAAATGTTTTTTTGGACTTAATCCTTCAAACAACCACCACTGGAAGCCTCATTTAACCTCTGCTTGCATGAATGAACGTACTGATGCGATAGAATTATTAAATGTCATCACATCGTATCAAGAAACTTTTTCACAGGTTTCCATATACAATAATAAACACGCCCACACATACACATACAGACTGAAGGAGTGTGGTGGCCCAATAGTTCGGGTGCAGGATAATTGCAGGATAACTCTGCCCATTACCAGGAGTTTGATCCTGATTGACTCAGTCTTCCCTCCTTCCAAAGTTGGTAAAATGAGCACCCAGATGATTGGGGGCTGTATGCTGACTCTGTAAACCATTTAGAGAGTGCTGTAAAGTACTGTAGAGTGGTCTATAAGTCTAAGTGCTATGCTATTGCTATTAAGCACACAATACTAATATGTTCCTTAATATAAATTACACACAAACTTACCATCATCAATTATGTCTTGAGCTGCCACAGAATTTGTGTACACCACTAGATCAGAAAGGTCACGGCACAGCTTCATCGTTTTTCTCCGCCGAGCCAACCGGCTGGGAAAAGAAAGGATTTTTCAAAAGGTAAATGGAATTATAAATTGATCTCTCTATCATGAATTATTTTTTCCATCATGCCCAAAAAAATTAGTGTGGTAAGCATATCAGTCTTTCTGATGTGCAAAGAGGGGAACAGAAAAAGAAGAGGAGGAAAATGGGAACGAGATAAAAGAGACGTGTTAAAAGATGAAAGAGTTTTCAGGGACTCCAATTTATTTTTTAACCCTTCATTTCAGCCCTAAACCTTTACATGTGCATGCCTTCTATTTAGTTGTATACAATAAAATTAAAGAAAGCTGGACACGTATCAGTTATTTATTTTGGGAAGATGTGGTGGAACATAGTCCAGATTCCCAGAAGGGAAGGAGTGTATTTCAGAAGAGCAAAAAAATAGCAAAGTTTGCCTGGGAGGAAGAGTTAAGATTTCTCATCCCTAGGAGTTCACAGAGTATACAGTATGTTTAATGGTGCAAGTGGCGTCTGCTTTCGTTTGGCAAGACTTTGTTTATAGATGAGTAGCAATAAAAGAAACTGCTTAGAAGAACCTCAGTATATCTTTCTTCTTGGTTTTGAAGCTTGACATAGACAAGATAAATAGGTAGCTTCTTCAACACAAACATACACATGAAACAATCATAGCTTATTTATTTATTTATTTATTTATTTATTATTTAAACTTTTATACCGCCCTTCTCCGAGGACTCAGGGCGGTGTACAATACAAATAAAATAAAAATACCAGAGCAGTTAAAATACAATATAGTTAAAAAACTGATTCAATAAGCAATAATTAAAAATAGAAATATAAAAGTCTAAAAAATTTAAAACCCCACTAAAAACCACAATTAAAATCATTAGGCCAGCCCTGCTTGATGAAACAAGAAAGTTTTGAACTCTCGTTTAAAGATCCGAAGATCGGGGAGAAAACGTAGCCCCACAGGCAATTCATTCCAGAGGGTCGGAGCCCCCACAGAGAATGCTCGTCCCCTGGGGGCTGCCAGCCGACACTGTTTGGCCGACGGCACCCCAAGGAGGCCCTCCCTGTGAGAGCGCACCGGACGATGGGAGGCTGTTGGCAGCAGTAGGCGGTCCCGTAAGTACCCCGGTCCCATGCCATGGAGCGCTTTAAAGGTGATAACCAGGACCTTGAATCGCACCCGGAAGACTACCGGCAACCAATGCAGTCTGCGCAGGAAAGGTGTTATGTGGGAGCTACGTGATGCTCCCTCTATCCCCCGCGCAGCCACATTCTGCATCAGCTGGAGCCTCCTGGTGCTCTTCAAGGGGAGCCCCATGTAGAGAGCATTGCAGTAATCCAGGCGGGAGGTAACGAGGGCATGAGTGACTGTGCACAGAGAGTCCCAGTCAATGAAGGGGCGCAACTGGTGGATCAGGCGAACCTGATAAAAAGCTCCCCTGGTGACGGCTGTCAAATGATCTTCTAGAGACAGCCATACATCCAGGAGAACGCCTAAGTTGCGCACCGATTCCCTGGGGGCCAACAATTTGCCCCCCACAGTCAAGGATAGAATTAGCTGACTGTGCCGGGACGCTGGTATCCACAGCCACTCCATCTTGGATGGGTTGAGTCGAAGTCTGTTCATCCCCATCCCCATCCAGACCCGAATGGTCTCAAGGCACCGGATCATCACATCAACGGCTTCATTGGGGTGGTTCGGGGTGGAAATGTACAGCTGAGTATCATCAGAGTACAGCTGACAACTCACCCCGAAACCATGGATGATCTCTCCCAGCGGCTTCATGTAGATGTTAAACAGGAGGAGCGAGAGAATCGACCCCTGAGGCACCCCACATATCAGGCCTGGAAACCATACTAGACTTTAGGGTTCCAGATGCTGCCACATTTTTCCCCTGAGGGGAAGAAGGGGGGTTGAGGGGTATGGTAACATTCTTCAAGCGGTCAAGGTCGGATGGTGTTCACATCTGCAGGAGGAGTGGCGAGAAGATATTTGAACTGGGAGAACGTGGGACCATGTGACCAGCAAAGGGGTTAGGGGGGTGGGACTCTTGGGGTTTGTATAACTGGGAAAAGAATCCGGAAGTTCAGTTTTGGAATTTCACTCATCGTGTGCCAGTTTCCTCATGCTAGTAAAGAACTCTGAAAGACAATGGCTTCTGAGTTTTTTTTATGCAGAAGAGGTTTTTCTGGAACCTTGACACCACACGTGAGTAGCCTAGAGGTCGACCTCTGCCCCCCTGTCAACACCATCTGCGAATGGTCGGAGAGGTAGGAGGAGAACCACCGAAAAACGGTGCCCCCCACTCCCAAGCCCTCCAACCGTCGCAGCAAGATACCATGGTCGATGGTATCGAAAGCCGCTGATAGATCTAACAGGACAAGAACAGAGGAACAACCCTGTCCCGTGCCCTCCAGAGATCATCAACCAACGCGACCAAAGCCGTCTCCGTGCTGTACCCAGGCCTGAAGCCGGACTGGCATGGGTCTAGATAGACAGTTTCCTCCAGGTACCGGGGAAGCTGCAAGGCCACCACACTCTCAACAACCTTCGCCACAAAATGAAGATTGGAGACCGGACGGTAATTAGCCAAAACAGCCGGGTCCAGAGAAGGCTTCTTAAGGAGGGGCCTCACAACCGACTCTTTCAAGGCAGCTGGGAAGACTCCCTCCGCCAACGAAGCACTAACAATACTCTGGAGCCAGCCTCGTGTCACCTCCTGAGTGGCCAGCACCAGCCAGGAGGGACACGGGTCCAATAAACATGTGGTGGCATTCAACCTCCCTAGTATCCTGTCCATGTCTTCGGGGATCACAGAGTTGAACTCCGCCCAAACAAAATTCTCAAGACTTGCCTCCACTGTCCCGCCTGAATTCACCCAATCTGCGTCCAGCCCGTCCCGGATCTGAGCGATTTTATCATGCAGATACCTTCCAAATTCCTCAGCACGACCCTGCAAGGGGTCCTCCCGAGCTCCCTGAAAAAAGCTCCCCTGGTGACGGCTGTCAAATGATCTTCTAGAGACAGCCATACATCCAGGAGAACGCCTAAGTTGCGCACCGATTCCCTGGGGGCCAACAATTTGCCCCCCACAGTCAAGGATAGAATTAGCTGACTGTGCCGGGACGCTGGTATCCACAGCCACTCCATCTTGGATGGGTTGAGTCGAAGTCTGTTCATCCCCATCCCCATCCAGACCCGAATGGTCTCAAGGCACCGGATCATCACATCAACGGCTTCATTGGGGTGGTTCGGGGTGGAAATGTACAGCTGAGTATCATCAGAGTACAGCTGACAACTCACCCCGAAACCATGGATGATCTCTCCCAGCGGCTTCATGTAGATGTTAAACAGGAGGAGCGAGAGAATCGACCCCTGAGGCACCCCACATATCAGGCCTGGAAACCATACTAGACTTTAGGGTTCCAGATGCTGCCACATTTTTCCCCTGAGGGGAAGAAGGGGGGTTGAGGGGTATGGTAACATTCTTCAAGCGGTCAAGGTCGGATGGTGTTCACATCTGCAGGAGGAGTGGCGAGAAGATATTTGAACTGGGAGAACGTGGGACCATGTGACCAGCAAAGGGGTTAGGGGGGTGGGACTCTTGGGGTTTGTATAACTGGGAAAAGAATCCGGAAGTTCAGTTTTGGAATTTCACTCATCGTGTGCCAGTTTCCTCATGCTAGTAAAGAACTCTGAAAGACAATGGCTTCTGAGTTTTTTTTATGCAGAAGAGGTTTTTCTGGAACCTTGACACCACACGTGAGTAGCCTAGAGGTCGACCTCTGCCCCCCTGTCAACACCATCTGCGAATGGTCGGAGAGGTAGGAGGAGAACCACCGAAAAACGGTGCCCCCCACTCCCAAGCCCTCCAACCGTCGCAGCAAGATACCATGGTCGATGGTATCGAAAGCCGCTGATAGATCTAACAGGACAAGAACAGAGGAACAACCCCTGTCCCGTGCCCTCCAGAGATCATCAACCAACGCGACCAAAGCCGTCTCCGTGCTGTACCCAGGCCTGAAGCCGGACTGGCATGGGTCTAGATAGACAGTTTCCTCCAGGTACCGGGGAAGCTGCAAGGCCACCACACTCTCAACAACCTTCGCCACAAAATGAAGATTGGAGACCGGACGGTAATTAGCCAAAACAGCCGGGTCCAGAGAAGGCTTCTTAAGGAGGGGCCTCACAACCGACTCTTTCAAGGCAGCTGGGAAGACTCCCTCCGCCAACGAAGCACTAACAATACTCTGGAGCCAGCCTCGTGTCACCTCCTGAGTGGCCAGCACCAGCCAGGAGGGACACGGGTCCAATAAACATGTGGTGGCATTCAACCTCCCTAGTATCCTGTCCATGTCTTCGGGGATCACAGAGTTGAACTCCGCCCAAACAAAATTCTCAAGACTTGCCTCCACTGTCCCGCCTGAATTCACCCAATCTGCGTCCAGCCCGTCCCGGATCTGAGCGATTTTATCATGCAGATACCTTCCAAATTCCTCAGCACGACCCTGCAAGGGGTCCTCCCGAGCTCCCTGAAAAAGAAGGGAACGGGTCACCCTAAACAGGGCGGCTGGGCGGTTATCTGCCGATGCAATAAGGGCGGAAAAGTATTCCTGTTTTGCCGCCCCTATCGCCACTAGATAGGCCTGAATATGTGACCGTACTAGTGTTCGGTCAGAGTCGGAATGGCTGGCTCTCCAAGCGCTCTCTAGGCATCTTTTCCAGTGCTTCATCTCCCTCAGCTCCTCAGAAAACCAAGGAGCTGGGCAAGAGCAGCGCCGGGTCAGAGGCCGCAAAGGCATGACGCGGTCCAAAGCTCCCACCGCTGCCATATCCCAGGCGGCGACAAGTTCTTCAGCCGAGCCGTGGGCTAGCTCCTCGGGAATCAACCCAAGCTCCGTCAGGAACCTAGTGGGGTCCATCAGGTGCCTGGGACAGAACCAACAAGCTGGTTCTGTCTCCCTGCGGTGTGGGTTAGCGGTTCGAAAGTCCAGGCGAAGGAGTGAATGATCCGTCCATGGCAGGGGAGTAATAACTAAATCCCCCACTTCCCGGTCATTCAGCCACTGTCTCGAGACAAAAATCAAGTCCAGTGTGTCCCCCCCAATGTGTGTGGGCCCATTCACTAACTGGGTCAGGTCCAAGGCTGCCATGGAGGCCATGAACTCCCGAGCTGTTGACGATGTTTCGCCTACCGACGGCAGGTTGAAATCCCCCATAACCATAAGGCTGGGGGTATCAACAGCCGTCTCGGCTATAACATCGAGCAGCTCGGGCAGGGAGCCAGGTACATGATCAGCAAGCCCACCTGAAACCCCTGGCCTCACCGTACAAAGAGAGACTCACATCCGGCTGTCTGCGGGACAGTGACCTCCCTCAGCTCCAAACTCTCGTTGATAATAACTGCTACCCCCCCACACCTTGGACCCTCGGCTGATGAAATGCTCAGAAACCTGGTGGGCACATTTCAATGAGGGGAACCCCGCCTTCCATGCCCAACCAGGTCTCTGTAATGCCCATCAGGTCCGCACCCCCTCTTGTATCAGGTCTGAAATGAGGGGGGCTTTATTAATTACGGACTTGGCATTGCATAGCATCAGCTGAAAGTCAAGGCCCCGAGGAACCCCGCCACTCGGGGAACGGGAGAAGGCAGAGGGACCGGAGTGCACAATCGCTTGTAAACAGCGAGGGCTTGCTCCCTGAACATGATGTGGTCCCCCCCTTCCGCCATATCTACCCCTCCCACAGACCGTGCTGATCGAATGACCCCCCTGGACATGGGCACTAGCCTCCTCTCCCAATACCACCTTCGGACCTACCGTTAATTCGTGAGCTCTAGCAAGGACTGGCCCCCTCCCCGGTGGGTCACCCCCCCCGACCCACCCTCACCCTCCCACCCCTTAAAAGCCCCTTAAAACAAGACGCTAAAAAATTTCTAAACCCCTTTTTGGCCGCATGCCACCTCTCGGGATTCCAAAATCCGTCATCAAGGTAGGCCCTCGATAAATTGGAGGGCCAAATCTGAGAGAGGGGGGACTCTCTCAGAGCAAGGAGTTGCGCCGATGAATACATCCAAGCATTAAGAGAATGGCTAATGATCCAAATCTTAGTCGGTTCAGATGATAAAGATGTTATCTCCTCCGCCGGGGTTGAAACTTAGGTGGCAGGAATGTTCAGGTCAGTAGATGGAAAATGACCTAGGATGGCCCACATTTCTGTGGCCATCGTCAAATCCGGCCATCTAAGACTCCAAGAGCCCCTGATGAGGGGCCTTTGCCGCCGAAGATGAAAATAACGGCTGCAGTTCCTCGTGATCTCAAACAAGAGGGGTCCCTTGGGAAAGTCTCACCACAGCTAACAGGCCTTCCCAGCTGGCAGAAATAGACCGAGGACTTACAGGGCTCCATGGGGCCGCTATAACGCCGACATATCCACATCGGCCGCTGCTCGCCACCACTCACCCCAAGTCCTAAAAAGCCAGCCTCTCTCTTCCAAGCCGGCCCGCTGAACCTTGATGGTAAGTCCCATATGAAAGATGGTAAATCCATTATGTATTACATAATGAGTTAAGACATGAAGCATTATTGGCTTCTATTCCATTTACAACTGAATGAATCCATATTCTGCCCTGCAGTGTATTGCTGTAATTCTTCATTTCTTAAAAGGCAATCACTACATGTATTGCAGGAGAAGTGCACTTTAATGTATGGCCTCTATTTAATATTTTTTTAAAAAGATGTGATGATTGTCACTAACCTGCATAATTGTCAGTTTCTTTTCCAGAAACATTTTGTTGAGAGTCTTCATCATCAGATGTGCTGTGAGGTTTGGACTTGGATTTAGCTGCCTTCTGTTTGAGAAGTCAAAATCTTACTTAACAATGTCCTCAATTATACAAAATGAGTTGATACATTTATCTTAATATAATCATGGACTATTACTACAAGGAAAATCCTAGGCATTATTTTTAATTTTGTGAGAGTTTGCTGATGTACTTTGATCAGCAACTTGGTGATTTGTGTGCTGAAAGCTACTTTAAAAGAAAGAAAGAAGCAGACAAATCTACATAAAACAAAACAAAGAAACCCACTTTGCAGCCCAGATCAGTGGTGGGATTCAAAAAAATTTACTTCTGGTTCTGTGGGTATGGCTTGGTGGGCATGGCATGGCATGGTTTGGTGGGTGTGAATTGGTGGGTGTGGCAGGGGAAGGATACTGTAAAATCTCCATTCCCTCTCCAATCCAGGGGAAGGTTACTGCAAAAATCCCCATTTCCTTCCAATCAGCTGGGACTCGAGAGGCAGAGAATAGATGGAGGTGGGGCCAATCAGAGATGGTATTTACCAGTTCTCCGAACTACTCAAAATTTCTGCTACCAGTTCTCCAGAACTGATCAGAACCTGCTAAATACCACCTCTGGCCCAAATGTTTTCCCTCCTCTTTCTTCTGTCTAAACACTTTGTATTCCCTATCAGCAGCCTGTATTAATTTGTCTATTCTCAAGCTTCAATATTTCGAAGATTGGAACTATCTTGATTAAGAAAGTAGAGACATAAGAATGATTACCACTAGCAAAAGTCTGAAAAAAAATGTAACATTTTACCAGTGCTACCTTTTGGAAGGGCATCTGCTGAAAATCAATCTGGAGAATAGTTACAGATATTTTTATAACAAACACCTTCAGGCTAGATGATTCTTTTATCACTTTGTGAAAAATCATTCAAACTAAAAAATTTTTTTAAAAAAACTGAAGTGGAGACTGATATACTAACAATTTCCAGTATAAAATCACTGAAAACCTTTATTGTTACAAGGTAATAAAATTTATTTAAAAATATTTAACCATTAATGTGTCATGAAAACTCTCTCATTTATCTAAGAAAATGTTCTGTTTTTCAAAAGTGTGTGAACTAAAGTTTTAGCTAATAATCACATCACAGAATAGTTACAAATCTATCAGTTTCATCAAGTTTACATTCTGAATTACCAGACAGATTTGGATCCTGACAGTAGGCTAATATTTAACCCTAACTCCCCAATCATAAACAAATATATTCTTGGAAGTTGCAGCTTTTCTTTAGGTCCAGCAGTATTTCTTAACCTTGTCAAATTTAAGAAGTGTAGATTTCAACTCAAAATTCCTCAGCTGGCCTTTGTGAAGTCCACCTATCTTTAGGTTGAGAAAGTCTGATTTAGTTGGCTAGTACAGAGATGAGAATCAGGGGGAAATGATCCATAATCAGACCACTGCTTACCTTATGTTTACCAAAGGTGCCCATGAGTTTACTGTGGGATTTTTTGTTAGTATCCTTCAAACCTGAATTCTGTGGAAAAACAATGAAATCATCAAAATCATTTTCTAATTTAATTGGTTACCACATTTGCTTCTGCATCAATTTAACCATCTAGTAAAATATTTGTAAGCCCAGTTTCTATCCAAGAGGCTGGTTGGTTGAAAGAAAGAAAAAGCTGTAATCTACAGTAGTGCTTTCAAGTGCCTTCCATTTAGTTGTATGTACAGTATTTGTGTGTGTGTGTGTGTGTGTGTGTGTGTGTGTTGTGTGTGTTGCACAAGATCACACTGCATTTGGATAGTGATGGTTTTGGACACTATAGACAATGCAGAGGAAGAACACTCTTGCTTGGGCTATTAGAACTATACCAAAATCTATTTGAGAATAGAACTGATTTCCTTCCTTGTATCTGTTGCCCTAAAGCTAATTTTCAAACTTAATCTCATCTCTGGTTTATACTAACAAAACATAAAGAGTCAAAAAAACAACAACCAGATACTAACACAAAGAAGTCTCGCTTACTTACAAGAATAATTTTAATATCTATTGAGCCTTCATCTTTGTCTCATAACCATCACATCTCATTTGAATTCCACTTTACCATACCTTCTATATATTTTTCCTGTCCCCAAAGAACAGATCTTCCCATTAATCTACTAATATGGATAATGATTTTAGTTCCTTTTCCTTTAAGATACGGTTTTTCTGCCTCTGTGATTTTTTGATCTCTGATTGTCTCATTGATGGCACAAACTTAAGTTCCAGTTGTGTGACTCTTAATAATAGCTTCTTAATAAACTCATTAAGAAGTCAATGCTTGGTTGTTTTATTTTGTTGGGTTATCTTAGTAAGACCAATGGAAATGAAAATATGTAATATACATTAATCAAAACTGTTTCATATTCATTTCATCAGTATCTTCTCAAAAGTTATTAGCTGGGTATTGTAGATCAAATCACATATCCCTTAAATCAAGGCTTACAGTACAGTTGTAGGAGTATGGAGAAAAGCATCAACAGCCAGATATTATGAATAATAATATTTATTCCAAATGAGATTTTATAATTTATATATTTATAATTATAATTAAATTATAATTATAATTTAAGTTAATTTTAGCAGATATTAGATTACGCTAGGATTTCAACTGTCTGAAAACTGCATTCTTAAACTTTTCAGTCCCAAGGCAAAGAACAACAGTGTAACAAAACAGGTTGAGCACAGCAACAGGAGTAGTCATAATCGGTACTAACAAATCTTCATTTTATTGCATAAACAACTATATGCTATATTATTATGCACAGAAATAGAGATTCTGTACATTATTTAATTTGTTATATATTTGTAAATCATAGATACAGTCAGTAAATAAAACACCTACAGAAATCTAATGGTCCCAAAACATTTTTTTGTACTCAGACACTTAAATGAAGTCAAACCAAATATTACCCAGGAGGACAAATCAACCAATCCTATTGTTTGACATTCTGAGATAAATAGGAAAGACAAGAAAACAGAACCAGAGTCATAGTTTTAGCTCATCTGAGATACACACAAAAGAGACTCCCTAGGGTCAACAGCTTGATGATATGTGACAGGATCCAGTGTTTCTGTCAGAACATGCATTCATACAGAGCTGAAAAAGGCACTGAGATACATTCCCTCAGCTACTCACAGCTCAAGTTGTTTCCATTATACAATATGTGGCCTGCAACAGGAATCTATGATCCATTCACTTTTTGGTGAAGAACAAGGAATGATTTTTTTCCCTGCCCATTTTCTAGACTTAGCCAAACTTACACTAACCATTAATTCCAGATATTCATTTCCAGTTTAGGATGCAGGTACAATGTGGGATTTCTTTACTAATACTGATGCTCTCAGTCAAGTCACCTACATTCTTCACACACTACTTGGAAACTCCAAGGTGGCACCGAGCATATAAAAATAAGAGTATAAAGGAGAAAAGCACATATATAAGTGACCAAAGGCAGTGGTGAGTTTTAATTTTTTTGCTATTGGTTCTGTGGGTGTGGCTTGGTGGGCGTGGCAGAAGGATACTGTAAAATCTCCATTCCCACCCCACTCCAGGGGAAGGTTACTGCAAAATCCCCATTTCCTCCCAATCAGCTGGGACTTGGGAGGTAGAAAATAGATGAGGGTGGAACCAGTCAGAATTTTTACTACCAGTTCTCCGAACTACTCAAAATTTTTGCTACCAGTTTTCCAGAACTGGTCAGAACTTGCTGAAACCCAGCTCTGACCAATGGATATATTCACACTGAAACAACAATATTTTGAGTGACTGAAAGAACAACAATACTTTGACTGAACTGAAAGACCAAGAAAGAGAGTGTGGATGTATTCTCCAGAGCATTTGGGCCAGTAGGTGGAAGCTTTAGTGTGACAGATCCAAACTTGAAATAAGAAAAATCCTAAAAGCTCTTAAAATGACGGAACAGCCTGCCTCTTAAAGTTGTGGGGCTCCATCAATGAAAGCTTTCAAGATTTCAAAAAAGATTAAATAGCCATTTGCATAATACACAAACTCACCATTTTGGTATTCAAAATTATAAGATTTTTTAAAAAAGCAAGTTCCAGTTACTGGGTAATAAAAACTAGAATCATAGATTTAAGTCATCCAGTCCAACCTTCTGCTCAAAGAGTTCAGTTAAAAGAAATGAAGTCCAACTCTTTTGATTTTGTTTTTCTTTTGCAGGAAAAGTTCTTTATTTGGGAGAAACAGTGGAAATAATGATCACTTCTCCCTTTTTAAAGTAAGTGTCATCTATCTTGTATGTAGTTTATTCTAATGGTTCTTAACCAGGTGCACCAGGCTACAGAGTAGGTGATTGTGAATTGTAGTCCTGTCTCAGGCATGAAAGCTAGTTGGGTGACCTTGGATCAGTTATAGTATCTCAGCCCAACTCACCTCACAGGGTTGTTGTTCTGGGGAAAATAGAAGAAGGAAGTTGATTTGGATATGTCTGCCACCTTGACTTATTTGTAAAAATAAAAAGGCAGGATATATATAAATACATGATGAACGAAAGAACAGCTACTTTAATGTGATTTCTGCAATCAATTATAAGTATATGTCAGAATAGCAGCAACAGATATTCCAAGAGGAGTAAGAAAAACGCCTTACCGGTTTAAAGTTCATATTTAAGCCCTCATGTGTTGCTTTTAAAAGTGCCCTCACAGTGAAGCTATCAGTGTCTTCTTTGTCTCTGATTTGAGACTCTTTGAGTAAGGATTCAAGTTTTTTTCTTATAAAAGACTCTATCTGATGCTCTGTTGTGCCGTTGCTCTGAAAGAGATCAATACGCAGCAATACAAATTGTTAATAGATTTTTTTTTAAAAAGGCAAATAGAGTTGGGAAATGTAATGACCCATTTAAACAGATTCTTTCTTATATCTATTCTATTGCCTTTCTTTTGAAGTAAATTAGAGCAAGAAAATAATTTAACTTTTTTGTTCCATATACAAAATATCTGAGATAGCAACTGCTGATATAACAGATAGAAAAAACTCCTTGACCATTTTCCTTTATTTCCTTTGGGTATAATCTAAATATGCGGCAGTCTATCACAAATGGCTTTTTATGAATGCCAAGTAAAAACTAAAGTTTCCCCAATGAATCATTCCACTGGATCAAAGAGAATTTGATCATTTGACATTCTTGCAAAGAAAAGAGAATGTTGGAGAAATTCTTAGGGTGGGATGTGATAGTCTTGCACTTCTTCTGTTATAAGGTGGCCAAGGGAAGAATATGAATTCTTCCACAATAGATTTAAGCTTGATAGACTGAACCACTCCAATCTTGATTGCAGAAAATATGACTTCAGTAACAGAGTTGTTAATGCCTGGAATGCACTACCTGACTCTGTGATCTCTTCCCAAAATCCGCAAAGCTTTAACCAAAAACTATCTACTACTGACCTCACCCCACTCCTAAGAGGTCTGTAAGGGGCGTGCATAAGAGCACCAGTGTGCCTACCGTTCCTGTCCCAATGTCCCCTTTGATTGTATCCAATTCGTATAGTTATTTTATACTTATGCTTATATATATGCTTATATATCGTATAGTTATTTCTTGCTTTTGCTTATATATACTGTTGTGACAAATAAATAAATAATAAATAAAAAATAAATTCTTTTGCCTTTCTCTGTACAAATGCCTCCCCAGCGGTCTGCAGCCTTTTTATCTTGCCACCATCTCCTTAACACAATGGCATTCATAAAAGAGCACTTCCCTTTGGGCTTTCTCAGCAGCAGAGCTCCTGTCCTCCTAAGGCTCCTCTTTACCTATATAGGACATTTGAGAACCACTTATGGGAAACACACAGCTCAACCAAAATGTTACATAAAAGACATAGAAAATAAATGCACACAGCAATGTGAGCATTTAGAATTGTATAATATTCAGTAGAATTTAATCTGGAAGTATAAATTAGAAACCCAAGAAATTGATTCATTTTACCCTGGACTATGAAATTGGGGTAGGATGAAGACAGAGATGGAGATGCAAATGCAGATAATAAAGTATAAATGTATATGTTCATGCCTGCTTCCATCTTCATGTAATGAAGACTTCATTGACCAAAGGGCACTTCATTATTTTATAAAATCAAATCAAATATCCACATTTTACATTGCTCTATCAAAGATGTGTCTCTCCCTCAAGAGATTTACAATTTAAATTTTGGTGGGGAAGACAGCGTAGGTTGCTGAAAAAAATAAGTTACCCAGTGGTATAATTTATACTTATGCTTATTATTCAGCACTCTGATAATATTTATGATAGGTATTTCATGAATTATTGTGGTTGGTCACAGAGTCCGTGAGATATTCAGATTCAATTTGGTATTTTTATCCACCTATCGAATCTTTCTCAAGGATCTGAGAAAAGCAGATGTTGTTGCTTATGGGGTTAAAGATATCATCATAGGATGTAAACTGTTCCAAGTAAAGCTGCCTTCTGCAATTTTGCAAAGGCTGAGGATATTCAAGGGATACTCCAGATGTTTTGGGGTTGCACCCAAGGAGGTGCTCCAGATGTTTTGAGTTTGCACCCATGGTCTTTGCTTTCTTTTGCCACAGTTGTTTTACCTCTACATGCAATTATTTATTATTATTAATAATAATAATTACTCTGATTCTTGGATAAGTGTTTCACCTATTTGTGGAGCATCTCCCAAACATGCTGCTGCTATATCATATTTTTCATGATAAGGAAGCAATAATACTACGGGCATTTAATTCCTGTAATTTTGAAGTTAATTATATTAAAATCGCAGTAAATGAAATCAAGTTTCAAATGACGGTAGCACTTGGCGACTTTTATCTAAGTTCAGAAGGTCTGATGGGGTCATGTCCGATTCCCATAGCAGAAAAAAATGACACAGGAGAGATGTAGCCACATAGCTGTTAATTCAAAAAGGCAGGAAGAACACATACATCTAGGATTGAAGCCTTGGAATTATTCTGTATAAACGGCAGGATTCCTTGGTGTTGCTAGACAGAGGTGTTTTTTTAAAAAATGTTTGGCACCCTATTTTTCCAAAAATAGATCTGTTTACTTTACAAGTCTGGTTGGGGTTTGTGAAATGGAAAGATAACTTAATCAGGGTATCTGGTGCAAGCAGAGTCAGCTCTAACCACTTGGATAAAAGACCAACAGGAAATCCTATAGCTCAGGGGTGGGTTTCAAAACCCATCGCTACCGGTTTGCTCATGGGTGCGTGTGCGCACACGCACCCAATGCTTCGGTGTATGTGCAGAAGCGTCTGGGTGGGTGGGCGGAGCCTGCTGCTGCCACCGCTACCAGTTCACCCGATCTGGGGCAAACCAGTAGCAACCCACCACTGCTATAGCTGTAGAATAGACTGGGAAGTTGAAAATGCGTTCCAGAAGAGCAATTAAAGGTGACTTCCACCTCATTGCAAAAAAACCCAACACCACCTACTAAGGCTTATCCAGGAAGTCACTAACTTCAAAGTCACTTCATTAAGTTAAAGTGAACTTTGGTTCTGGCCGCACCTACTTTATATGCCACACATTAAGGGAGAATAGGAGCATTATATCACTATTGAGGCAGTGTGGGAAAATCTAGATTTAAGCCACCATCAGAAAACTTACTAGATCAGGGCTGTCAAACTCCTGGCCCGCAGGCCAGATGCGTCACACGCTGGCCACACCCACGCCCGGTTTAGCAAAGGAGAAAACAAGTCTCGATTTTTTGACATGCTTCTACTAGATGTATTATATGGACTTACATAAGAAAATTTTAACTTGCAGTCATCTTCAATTTCATCAGCACTGTCTTCATCAGAAACCTCTCCTTCTTCAGCATCTGCGCCAAGACTATATGGGAGTTTCTTACCCTGCAAATGAAAATAATACATTTTTGCTTTCTGATATGAAATTCAATTCTTACTTGTTCAGCAGAAAAATAATAGCTTACATTAGAAATCTAAGCAGATCCAAAGATATGTACTGTAGCATCAAATGAAATTATTACTTAGAAAATTATGATAGAGCAGATACTAATGTCCAGTTTTATTCCAGTAGCTTTTAAATAATGAATTTGTCAATGTTCTCCTACTCTCTGTTATCTGTTAAGTGTCTGTTAAGTGTCCAATCACACTTGGCCAATAAAGAATTATATCTATCTATTCTATCTAAATTTTAAAAAACCAGACCCTTCACTTTTTCTAATACACGTACATATATATTCAAAGTAATCCTCCATTTAATAATGGATGATCCTGTAGATTCAAAATAAATTTTTGTCCCAGAGCATAACTTTAAGTAACTGAAGATACCACCTTTTGTCCATACTAGTTTTTCAATCACTTTTTCAGAATCTCTTCCCATCTAAAGCCAAGTTACATATGCCCATGGCATATAGAACAGCTGTTTCTAGGACCTCTAACTGAACATGGGATATCACATACTCGCATGCCTAACAGCATAGTATAACAATAGGCTTGTTGAATCGAACCAAAAATAAATCAGATCCAGGGATGTGTATTCAAGTCAGACGCCTCCTGGGAAATTCGCCAGCAAAAGATGAATATAACATGTCCCCCTCTAACTAGTTTTCATAGTCTGAATTCAATATATAGCCATTAATGACAAATAACCTTTTATCTTCCATTAATTTATCTAATCCTATTTTTAAAAAAATTCTAATTAATGGCCACAGTCTTGTTTTTCATTAAAGAACAAACTGACACATTTGAAAAAGTATATCTCTCTCATTGCTCAGGCACATAATTTTATACACTTCTAGATGTATTATCATACTTTATATACTTTGTTTTACTAATTCAGTAGCATTTGCTAATTTGGATACAGTCAACAGCCTAGAGTTCTACCCAACTGTGATAAATCAATCCCATAAATAAGAAAAAAACATAACTGTCTAAAGCCCTGAAAAGCTGTAATCAATCTTGGGCTGAGAACTAAGTCAATAAAAGGACATTTCCAGGGCTCTAAAGTGCTCTGTGAATGAAGCAACTTTAAATATAATGTAACTCAAGACTATTCCTACATCTCTCCTGTATCTGTAATAGGTCTCTTCACGAGCACCTCTTGACAGGGTCTCGCTCAATCATAGTTTCTTAATACCCGTTGGTTAAGGCAACAACAAGTGGTTTAACATTAAGTTTCCATCAAATGGTTGCGCTTCATTTTAGAATTCAGTAATTCAATAAAAGTCTGGAAACCCCATGAAAATTGGACTGATGAGGGTACATCAAATCACATATATTGGAGATTTCTGAAGTGTATTAGATATACTGAACAGACAGGTGTTAGTATGTCCTCACTTAATAGAAAAAGAAAAAGAGCTAATGTGTTGAGGCAGACTGAGATGGTCCCGTTAGTTAAAACCAGAGTATAGGCAGAGGGAAACGAACAGGTAATGGTGGTAGGAGACACTATGGCAAGGGTTTAAAGTCAAAGCAGTTGAGTTTAAAATAGTTGGAGTAGCAGTAGCTACAGTAACAGTAGCATTGGGGAAGAGTGGAGAAGAATGAGTAGTAACAGTGTGAGTACATGAGTCTTGTGGGTGTTGTTTAGGAACCTGTGTTGTTATTGGCTGTTTTGTGATTTGAGCCACTAAGCTGGATGTAGTTGAAAAGAACCCATAGCAGGCATAATGATAAAACTATAATATAGCCTTGATTTATAATTCTAGATTCCCCATATTTCTTTTGCACAGTTGACAGCCTTATTGAAAAGGATATCAGGATTTACCAGCTGACAAGAGTAAGAAAGCCTTTAAGAAGTAAATTCATGGAGAGCTTAGCTCTTCAGAAAATCCTTTTCCACCGCCACAATCTGATCCTCCCTGAAGAGCCCTTTGTAACAGCTCCGTCTTTTGATAAAAGGATGGGTGGCTATTTCCTACTAATCTTTGTTGGGCTTTTTTTGTTCTGTGCTATGAAAAGGTTAAGGTTAATACTGAAGAGACAAAGACAAGCGGTAGCCTCTGACAGCCCATATAGGCAAGAAAAAAGAGGACCATTACGGAGGTGCACAGACCATGCAGCTCCCTGTAACAGATTGGTGATTTGCAGCACATTTTACTATGGGATTTAAAGGTGACCTAAGAAATCATTATTAGCTAAAAGTGCCTTCTGCACTTCCATCAAAATGGCTCCAAATGGTACATTAGTCACATACTGTAGTACCCTTTCAGAAGTCAAGCCTCACAGATATGATCTTTGGCTACCCTTCATTCAAATTTTTTAATTCAGAACTTCCTAAACATACGATCTTGAAAATACATTGATCAGGATTAGAATCTGGAGGGGCATGCTTGTCTGAATGAAAAACTGGATGAAAATGATTCCCTTTTAACAGCATGGATGAGCAGGATAATAGTCTGTTAGAAATGTGTGCTCTAATCAGCCTCTATTTGGCTTACTGCTCGCAAAGTGATAGGGTGAATAACATCTCAGGGTAAGTAATAAACAGCTTTTTCAAAACTTTTGCATGCATGTAGATAAACTGCTTCCACCCAGGTCAGATATAAAAGGCAAAGGCTCCCTTAAATTCAATCCCTAATGACTGCATGAATCCAATCCTGCAGTTTTCTGTCAATGCCTTCTGCTGGCATGGTTCAACTTCTCTGCAACAATTGAATTCACGGAAATTTCATATCTAAAGCCCTACTTAACTGCCAAGGCTGATAAAGTAACTTATAAGCATGTAACTGATGAAGGTAGGTGAGATACTGCCACCTACTGAAATAGTTTAAGCATTAGGCAGAAAAATTATATACAGTAATCACCAGAGAAAATTCTACATCTAATAGAGCAGGGGTGTCAAACTGGCAGCCAGCAGGCCAGATGCATCACGCACAGGCCACGCCCATCCTGGCCCTACAAAGGCAAAAAACATCATGCTATGTCACGTGATGTCATGTGACGCAATCAAGTTTGACACCTGTGTAATAGAGCACCAAAGCTGCTAAATGAAATTAAATGGCTAAATGTTATCAACTTCAATCCCAATCTCAAACTGTTACTATTTTAAAATGGCTTCAAAGGCTCCTATATATACTTATCAGGATTTCAGATTACTCCGAAAAATCAGAACAATTAATCAGTGGAAAAAATTGCCTCGAGAAATTGTGGGTATTCCAACACTGAAGGTTTGTAAGAAATGGTATTGTATGAAATAGTATAGGGTTTCCTGCTTGGATAGGGAGTTGGACCAGAAGACCACCAAAGTCCCTTCCTTGTTATTCTGTTAAATCTGTTAAATTTGTTAAATCACTTTCTGCACACCTCTTTAGAGAAACATTTGTCATGTGCATAGAAAGAGTTGCATTTTCATTAATGGCACATTTGCAGAATGGCTCCTACGGTAGAAATGCATACCTACTGTGGTGTATAATCTTTTCAATGGCAGGGTAAAAGTTTATTATTTTTCACAGATTTTTAAATGACTCCTCAGACTGACACCCAAAGCTAGTCACTGTGAAAGACTTCTGACATTGGAAGATGCTAAAAGTTTTAAACCATATCTATATGGTGTGAGTTTAAAATATGCTCATTGGAAATACTTTATTATCGATTCTTATACTGAGCAGGGAATTGAATTTGATGGCCTACATAACCGCATCCAACTATGATCTCAGCTCCATTTTTTTTTATATTGTGCTGCATTTTTATTGTTCTCTTTGTATCCCAAACTTAATTAGATATTCTAACAAGGATTATATTACACAAACATGCTAGAAATCAATCAATCGTATAAAACAGTGAGGAAAAAGCAATAAATTACACTATGTATCTCCATATGCATAATATAATTTGTATTATAGGCTATTTGAGACAAATAAATGGCTAACTGAAAATTATGTGCCAGAACTCTAAATTATTTCATTTTTCATGTATCAAGCTTTTGCCTTCATAACTGAACAATGATGGATATAAGTGTTCAGAGAAGCAGCTATGGCTACTTTAAAAAGCGGTTTGTACATGTAGCCTGCAAACTTAGTAGTGTTATTTAGGGCAGCAGTGTGTTACAGGAGCTGATTAACTGAGATTTGGCAAAGCATTTTGTTAATAAAAAGTATGACTGAGATTGATCTTCAGGAAATTAAACCTGCTTGTTACAAGGTGCGCTGATCTGACTCATCCAATTTTGATTAGTTTCAAATTCCAATAAAAATGTACTGTTCTACAGAAGATACTGTCCCCCTTACTTATTTATTTTATGTCATCTTTTTATCAGCACTGCAATAGCACTTGTACTGAGCAGAATTACATGAAATAGAACTGCACCTAGTCAAATGAAAGACGCATTCAGGAAGCACAGATTTGGCTTGGGGTTCACCAAGTCTATAGTGTTCCATTTCACCCCACTAAAGCCTCTTCTTTAGAAGTATCAGAGGGCAGCAGCTCGGGGAAAGATTGTAGTGTTCAAAAGTCATCAGATATAGATAGCACACTCCCACAAGACAGAATTCAGAAGAAATATAAAGCTCTCTTCCACAAAAGATAAAGAGTGATAGTTTGGTGGTTCTGCTTTCCACTAGAGTTTTCCCTAGTTTGGGTACCCTAAAATAGGAATGGCGTTTTTTGCCCAAAATTCTAAAAGGACGTTGTCCATTGTTGAGAATTCTGGAAGCTGAAGCATCCACATCTGCAGGGTTGGAGAAGGCAATTACAAGGATGTTGATAACTGGTGAATCTAAGAGCCAAACAAGGAAACTATAGGTGGCCTAGAATAGTGGAAAATCTTTACTGTTTTTTTTTCCAGTGAGTATGTGCATTGACCATCATCGTCAATCATGATTTCATAATGTATATAAATTAAATCTATTCCAGTATAAATAATAACCCATACATTCTATGCATCCCAAATGCTGTATTACATGATTCAAAAATTCTCTTATTTTGAATAAACACTTTGATTAAATGTTGTCAAAACATTCATGTTGGGGATCTGATGCACTGGCAATTCAACTTTACCTAAATAAAAGTATTTATGTGGAGATGAGAGAACTTCATGAAATATTAATAATGAAGTAATTAAGTATTAATTACTTTAAGTATTAACAGCTAGCTTCAAATATGTGAAAGTCTTCTATCTACTTACATCTTCTGTTTTATCTACAGGAAAGAAAGATCTATTGTGTAATGTTTTGAAGAGCAGAAATAGAATATAAAAAGGAAATTGTAAGGAAGCAGAGTTTTTTTTTAAACTAAACTTTGGGAAATTTTTTGTCATAAACTTATTCAACCTGGAGATATATTACATTGGGTGGTGATGGTATCTCCTTCAATAGTGATATTCAGCAGAATATGGATATCTGTTTCCTATCATGGATGTAGAATGTACAGCCTGGGGCCATACACAGGCCTTCAGCATCATTCTCGTCCCCCCCCCCACTTCAAGGTCTCCTGATAAATGTCAATTTTTTTCTTTCTTTTGCATTTTCAGGACTGGAGATTTAAGAGTCTCCTAAATGAATATCTGGAGACAAGATTTGCTCCTTAAAACCCTCCCAAAATAGACCATGGTATTGCTCACTTTTGAGAATGATCCTTGACACTTTACAGACACTATTTGGGTGTTCGGGTTAACAGAAGAACCCCAGGATCCCTTCCATTTTAACATTAAGTTATTTAGTTATTATAGTTACTCACACATGAGCACACACACACCCCTACAGACTCAACATGATTCTGGAGGGGACGTCTCATTTGTAGACAGCAGTTGAAAAGAAAAACAAAGCTAGATATAAGATTGTAATTACAGTTTTCCAGCAGGCCACTCTTTGTCACTCTTTACCTTGACTAGGATTTTGCCTTTCAAACTCTGAGGACTTGGAAGTTGCTTGAGATCCCCGATGTTCACAGAGGTCAAATCTAGCTTGTCACCAAAAATCTCCTTGAGGTATTGGGCAATTTTCTTTTGCTGTTGAACATTACAGTGATTTTCAATAGACAGTATGATTGGAAACCTAAAAATTAGAGGGAAATCATTTTGAAGATATTAAAACCACTGCATGGTAACACTATTTTCTTCACTTCTATGAGTAGGGAGTTCCCAAAGAAAACAACCAATTTACCAGTTGCTCTCTGCGGGCAGAAAGATACTAATGGGTAAGAAAGAAAAGGAGGAATTATTCAACTTCTCTTTTGGCTTAGTCTTCTTCAACAAGAAGATATGTGTTGCAACAAATAATTATGAGGAGAAAGATAAAGGAAAAGCATTACTAGTAGAGAATGACCAACATGTAGTCAAATTTATTTAGAATTAATTTAAATTTCAGGAAGCTGATGAGTTATATCCTCTAATACTGAAGAAATTTTAATAAAGGACTAGCAAAACTTTTATATATTAGTTCTGAAAAATCCTAGAGTATTGATAGTGCCAGATGACTTGAGGAAGACATACCATATTTTTCGTTGTATAAGATGCACCGGAGTATAAGACACACCTTAATTTTGGGGGAGGAAAACAAGAAAACAAGAATTCTGCCTCTGCCTACCAGCATCAGGCTCAGCGGTGTCCTGACTTCCATTCGGATTTTGATAATGGGTAGCACAGATCTTTTTATCAGTTTAAAACAAATCCTATCATTCTATTTAAGTAGAGTGGGAGTGTTGTGACCCAGGTTCCTGGACCCAGACTCCTGGACTCGGATAATTCAGAAAGTGAGGGAGAAGACCTGGCCAGCCCTGCTTCTCTTGAGCCCTTTCCCTCCCTGGCACCCACTCAAAGGGAGGAGGAGGGGCCGGCAAAGCCTGATTCCCTGGAGCCTCCTTCTGATTTGGCAACGCCCCAAGAACAGTTTTGGAGTGATGCAAGATTACGCAGGCGTGACCGGCGTGCACAGCAGCGGAAGAGTTGGGACAAAGCCAAGTCATAATTGTCATGCAGTGACATCTGCAGAGACTATAAATAGGAGGCGGGACTTCCTGGTTTTTTGTCTTGGACAAAGTAATGAATTCTTGTGGGCAATCTGTATCAACGGAGGGAAGAATATATTCGTGAGTAATTCTGGCCTTATCTGTAATTTCCTTGTTATCTCCAGAAACTTGGCAGGCCCGTGGGTAGACGTAGCCAGGACATTTATATATATGTAAATAAATCAGAAAAGGAGGCCTCTGACTGACTCTTTGCTGGGAGTATTGGGGGAAGGGAAACAGAACAGGGTAGGGTGTGGTGGGGGATGATTTTCATGGGGGCAGAAGTGGGCCTTGGCATCAGGGAGGAAAACGCAATGCATGGAGGCGATGCTTTTACAAAGCGGGTACTTCTGTGCGAGAGGTCTAAGGCTAGGTGGCTCACTGTCCAGCCTGCCCCTTCTCCAGACAACCCAGGCTTCTGCTCCTGGCCCAGGAGGCGGATCTGGCCAGGAAAGAGAAAGTGAGACTGTCGAAAAAGAGGAGGAGGAGGGTGCAAAACTCTGCAAATCTTTTTCCTCCCCAATTGCCCAAAGCAATTCGCAAAGACGCACGCCCTCATCCTCCTTTTCTGCAGTTGGCTTTTGCTCCTGGCCCGGGAACCGGATCTGGCCAGGAGGAAAGAGGAAGTGAGCAGGCCCAGGCCAGGAGCATAAGCCGACTGCCCTCAGCCTTGGTCATCTGGAGAAGGGGCAGGTCGGGCGGTGAGCCACCTAGCCTTATGCCTCTCACACAGAAACGCCCACTTCGCAAGAGTATTGCCTCCATTCATTGCGTTTTCCTCCCCAATACAATTTGCAGAGCCACGCGTCCTCATGAAAATGCAGCAGCGGGGGTTTTCGGCCGGTTCCAAGCAGCACCCTAATGTGAAGATCCCCCGCCACCTGAAAGCGCTGGAAAATGCGATGCACAGAGGCCGACAACCTCCGAAGGGTGGGGGAGCAGTAGGTGGATGGGGCTACATTCGGTGTATAACTCACCCAGATTTCACCCTCTTTTGGGGGGTAAAAAAGTGCGTCTTATACACCCATCTTCAAAAAAGAAGAGATGAAAGATCCAGGGAACTATAGATTTGTCAAATTTCTAAAAGAATGTCATACAGAAGATCAAGATTTCTTTTCTTTACCTTCCATACTGCAGGACAAGGAATAGTGGATTTCACTAAATCAGATTTGATAGAAAAACTTCCTAACTGTAAGAGCATAATCAATTAGCGCAAAAAGTATTTGTTTCTTCTTGACTGGGTAAACCATCCTCCATCTGATACTTGAATTTGAATAACTGCACTGAGCAGAGTTTTTGTTGTGTCTCGCCCGCTTTCACCGCAGCCGGGGCCTTCTTATCTGCTTCCGAATGCTGAGGAATGTCCTAGTATACCTCCAGCCCCCAGCTCTGGCTCCATGCCCAGACAGGCTGAGGAGGAAGAAGTACCTCCAGCCCCCAGCTCTGGCTCCATGCCCAGGCAAACGGAGCAACTAGACCCCTCCCCCTCCCCCACAGCATGTGAGCCTGAGGAAGGTCAATTGCCAACAGCTGCAGACTGGAGTGACCCTCGCTTCAGAAGAATTGATAGGCAGCGGGGACAGAAGGAAGGGAGGGGCAGGCCTGGATAAGTGCTGAGTCATGGAGCCACACCCCATGGCCTATATAAAGGATCTGCTTTCTGGCATTCTCTGAGTCAGGCAAAGTCTAATATACCTTGCTGAAGTCACTTTCTGGTCTCCTGCCTGCCTTGAGAACTTTGCTAGGACTTTGGCAGAGCTGCAGAGGCATGCCTGATTCGGATTTCCCTGACCCGGTCGTCAGCGGAGGAGTGGGACACGACAGTTTTGGCATCATTTCATTTTTGTATAAAATCATGACTGATAATCGTGGATAAGAGAGGAAGCAGTACATAGCTCCATGTTCTTCCCCATCTGCCTTCATTTCTATTACTCCGAGACTTACAACCATTAGTTTAGTGACTGTTTGAAGTTACAATAGCACTGATCAAAGTGACTCATGACTTTTTCACACTTATGGCCATTGCAGCATCCCCATGGTCACGTGATCAAAATTCAGACCCTTGGCAACCTGCATGTATTTATGTCAGTTGTAGGGCCCCGAGGTCATGTGATCATTTTTGCAACCTTCTGATGAGCAAAATGGGGAAGCCAGATTCACTTAACAACCATGTTTCTAACTTAACAACTGCAGTGATTCGCTTAACAACTGTGCATAAAAGATCATACAATGGGGAAAAACTCACTTAGCAACTATCTCGTAAGTACAACACAGTAAATTGGACACTTCTGTTAATAAAATGAAAACAAATATGACTGAGAAATAAAATTTGCTGTAATTTTGAAGAAAAAATATGTTATCAATTAAACACATTACCATATTATTTACAAATACAGTAATGAGAGGAGATTTGCACAACTGTCTTTTAATTGATTACAATATTGCATAAAATACACAAACCAGAATGTATTTTTTACATACTGAATGTACTGTACTTACTCATTCTTAGTAAAGGCATTTTTGTTTATTACATCTATTACATCTTTAAAAGGTATTTTGGAAGTAAGGGTGTAACCATGATGCACAACTGGTTCTCCATCTGGGCCATCCCAGCAATCAACTATCAAGATAAGAACATTATATGTTAAATGAATATTTTGCTGATATTTTCCCTTCCAAGTAAACAGGCTAAGAGGAGATCAATGCCCCAAGCATATATTTGGCATTTGAAAATGCTATTCAACAAGTGGACATTCTCTTATTACATGCATCAAGTCTCATCTTTCATAATCTATAAAGCTCATGCTGGCAAATGATTAAAGCTGACAAGCTATTATTATCGCACAATGACAGCAACAGTTTTGCTGGAAAGAAAAGTACCTCAGAAGTACAAGTGAGAATGCTAACCAACCTTTTATTTAGAGCTGCATGTATCAAAGTATTAATTTTTGTGCTGTATTTTCAAATACTTATTTATACAGAAGCATAAATTACTAGCATTTGGTCATATTCTCTAGTAAGTATTTTGTATGCTTTGAGAGCAGGCATAGAACTGAGCAAGTGACCGTGTATGCTCATATATGGAATTTCTGTCTGGAGGTATCTAATGTTACATATTCAGTGTAATAGTGGAAACTCCACCGCAATAGACCACCAAGTGAAATAAAGAATACACCTTCAAGACATCGGCAGCCATCTTGTAAGACTCGGGCATACATCTCTACTTTAGACTGAGACAGAAGCTGGTCACCAGTTAGATATGTGTTGTGGGAAGAAGCAATAAAATAGTTGCAAAGAGGTTGCTCCATATCCTGATGTACCTCGCTGTGCAGTGGATTGAACACATCACAGGCCGGACTGCACATAAAATTGGTAAAGCCTGTAAAATTAGAGAAAATAGCAAAATATGGAAAAGTTGTATATTAAGCACACAAAGTTAGGCCATTCATGAAGGAGTAACAACATAAAAAAATCGAAACTATCCAAGAATTATCACTCCGATACTTTCTTTCAAATGTCATTCTACCATTCCCCAAATGGTTACTGTTGAGATCACTAGCTTTAATGCTTCGTACATTTTAATGCATAATCATAAGTCACTAATCACTTCCATTCCATCAGTAAGTAAGCCAAAACGTTTAGATACAGATCCAAATTCATCCAAAGCATATTCAATGCTGAAACGCTTTCCTTGTCTTGTCTATGGTCTGTTAAGACCTGAATCTTACAAGGCAAAAGCAATAGCTATTTTAGAATTGGAAATTATTTGAAAATAATTTCAAGGATTTAGAAAACACAGCAGAATTGTGACAAATATTATGACTATTGATCTGAGGTATACTGTACATTGGTTGTTCCATTCTAAAACCAGGCAGATGGAAATGCTTTGGATCCAAAGAAGCATGCTCTCTGTAGCTGTTGTTTCTTAAAGGACGTATCCCTGGGTCTCTTACTAGTCATTCAAGATCAGAAATATAGTACAATTGAGTTAAACAGCCATTGAGGTGGTGGGTGACAGGGTGGTGCAACACAACTGCGCCATCACCAATACGGTAACATCTCCTTTAATCAGATCCATCTTTTCCAGAACCCACAAGGTCGTCTCCATACAACCTCAAGAAAAGCCATATTTCCTTTCAGCATAGCTGGCAGATATAGAAAGGGAAACCATTTCAGATCTGAATGTTGCTCATTTCTCTTCTCTTCCCATTCATGCCCTATTCGTTTCATCATTGAGGGACTTGCACAAAGAGTCACATGATGGAATTTCCCCTTCAACTGCAAGGATTAATGAATCTCTTTGAGGAAATAATTTTAATTAAACGTGTCAAACCAATACACACACATTTGTTTCCCCAAATTTCCTAGCCCCTTAACATTGAACTATAAGCTGGCTCATCATGAACATTGTAATCTCACACAGATGGTATACGAAACTAATTTAAAATGACAAGAAAAACAGAAGACAGGGCAGGTTTTAAAAAAAGTTTTGCCAGTTCAAATTGAGTATAGAAATTATTCTAGTCAAATAGAATCTTAGCTTTTGGTCTTTTTTAATGGAAAGTAAGAATACAAGAAGAGAGAGACTCAAGCAGAGCAATGAAAGAAAAATCAGTAAAGCTCTGGAGGCCCAAAATGCTTGAGCTTATATATTAACCTTCTTTTCTGATTGTTTTCTCCAGCCTACCAGAAAGGATGTTTGTGATGAAAAGAAAAAAGAAAGTCTCACAAAGACCCTGGAGAGCTTTGTTTTGTCAATTTTGATGTGCAGTTTCAGACAAGATGGCCCACACTGTCTAGTTCCATCCATCTGTCCATCCATCCATATATTTTATTCATTCATTCATTGATTTCATTCATTCCACAAAAACAGGTCATCATCCTTACTATAATAACTTACTCAACAGCCATCAAAATTAATTTTCATCTTTTAAAAAAATGTTTCACTGCTTCCTAATGCTGCTTAAAACAATGTTGAGTTTAACCATGTTAAACTTCTGATCTTTATCCAAGAACAAGATGAAATACTAATGAGATATTTAAAAAGACTGACTCTACATACTAACCAAGCAGTCAATCCGCACTTTTTCACCTATAATAATCCAGGTGTTTGAATTAGGAAACTAAAATGGGTATAGGCAGCACCTTATTTAGCCAAGTAATTTCCCAGATGACAGGTGCATCCATGAAAATTTTGTTTGTGTTTGTCCTTTACAAAACTGGATGAACATAAAATTAAATAATTATAAATACATTCAAAAGGAATACCCTTCAAGGTCAGCTGCATAGAGCAGGAGAAATGGGATGGAATGTGTATCATGATGTAAACCTGTGACCTACTTTCTTATGTCAGATGCAATGATGCAAGTTGGAAAGGACAGGACTGCATCATGTCATCATTTTTTTTTACCTGCTACAGGCATTGCTGGTCAGCGTGAGACATTTTGATGTTGTTGGCATTCCTTTAAACCCAATACAAAGTACACAGTATTCTAACTTGGGTTATTTTTTTTATTACAGGGTAACTAATAATTGCAAGGCAATCAAACCGATCAGTCCTAGAGGAGATCAACCCTGACTGCTCTTTAGAAGGCCAGATCCTGAAGGTGAAACTCAAATACTTTGGCCACCTAATGAGAACGAAGGACTCATCAGAGAAGAGTCTAATACTGGGAAAGACTGAGAGCAAAAGAAGACGGGACGACAAAGAACGAGGTGGCTGGACGAAGTCACTGAAGCAGTTGGTGTGAGCTTAAATGGTCTCCGGGGGATGGTAGAGGACAGGAAGGCCTGGAGGAATGTTGTCTGTGGGGCCGCGATGGGTCGGATACGACTTTGCAACTAACAACAACTAATGTTTTGTGTAATTCCCAAAATATGTTGCTTAGTGATAGGGCTCTTTCTGTGATTTCTTCATATAATACTGAAAGGAAGCTCTCCTGATTCTGAAAGAAATAATTACCTTGGAGCATCCTTCTCTGTTCAAGAAAAGGTTTCCTGAGAATTATTTGACTCTGCTTCTCTAAAGGCTCAACTGACTTTTCTCATCCAAATTCACTCTCAACAAGCTCATACTCAAGACTAACAACAAATCTTAGTCTGTATTTTTCCCCTTGCTCAGGTTCAATGCTACAGTTGGAGTGTAGTGGCTCCCACTCTGAGGTTGGAGGTTAGCAAGTGTGTGTTTGAGACTTGAGTACTACTGTACGGTGGGTGAGCTCCTATCATTTTCTCCAGCTCCTTCAAAGGAATCTTTACAGGTGTCTCCCAGGCAACAATGATGTCATTGGCTAATTCTTTCAAACTGGAAGCACCTTACATGATGCCTCTAACACGAAAAGGAATGCTACAACTCTAAATATGAGGGAAAATATTTTGGATCATTGCTAAATCCAAGCTAGTCTATCAATTTAAATCCTGGGAAAGTGAACTTGCGATAGGATATTTTCAAGACGGGTAATAACATGTTTCACTCCAGACAGACAATCTGATATGAATTGCTATCAAAGTAGTTTCTTCAAATTATTGGTGCCACTTCTCCATTTCTAGGTTTATCAGGCCAATATTTCCTATATAATTTCTAAGCATATTCACTAAATAATGTGAGAACAACGCACTACTATTATTTGCCATTTATTTAAAAAAGGCAAAATTATAAACTATAGCATTTGTTATTTGTAGAGTGCTTTACAGCTTTCAGTGCAAAATAACCTTTATAGCATTTGGATACTATAATTCCAGTTTAACAGCTAGGAAGTGGAGGTTGACAGAAAGTGACTTTTGCAAGGCTATAGATATTGAATTCAAGACAACCTTAATTTGAACTGATACTATGTAAATTAGAGCCTATTTTCTCCATCTGGCAGACACTGGCATTGTTCATTTTTTTTTATGTTAAGTCTTGAAATAGAGAAAATTAATTATAACCCTTTTTGTTCTGCTTAAATACTACTTCAACCAGCAGTCACTTACGTTGTTTTCTCTCCTTGTTTCTAATTAAATCTAAAGTACCATTCTAAAGAATAAGACTAGAAATGAATTTCAATGGAGAAACAAACTCTGTCTCATAACAGCATCAAAGTCTGCATTATTCATAGTCTCATTTCTGTTTTCCATCATTAATTAAAATGCTAATAGACTGACCTCTCATTTACATACCAACATATTAATCTAATCTTTCTCAAGGCAGCGCTCTTCATATGTTTTCGAAGTACAATCTCTGCAATCACCAGCTAGAATGGACAAGGGTGATCAGTATGATGGGAGCTGAAATCCAATGGATCCAGAGAAGGTCGGTTGTCTTAAGCCTCAGTGAAGAAAGTGTTGCTAAAAGCTTTGCTCCATGACAGCAATGAAAAAATAGCATCCAAAGAAACTGAAATGCTAAAATGTATATTACCTTCTATTCCCAGAACATTCTGGTTCTTGTTTTCTTCTGAAACCTCGAATTTTCTTATGATGTCTAAACAATACTCTGTTGTCACGTTATTCATCTGCAACAAAGACAAAATTGATACATTTTTTTGTTTGTTTTCTGAGAAAAAGCGACCTATATGTCAAAGTTTAAAATCCCATGGTTCATATTTTGGTGTGCAGTCAACCGAAACGGCAACTGTCAGGATTTTTTCAATGACCTTTTACAATAGTGAGTTGAAAATTATATGTGTTGTTTTTGCAAGCATCACAACTATGCTTTAAATATTGCAGATAAACAGTGAACATAACTAAAATCATGCATCTCTCTGGTCCAAATTGTATTTTTTTTCCCACAGGATTTATGGTACAATAAAGCCTATAAGCAAAAAAAAATATATGCATAGATCTGTAGCTCTGCAACAGATATTTCCACGTGTATATGCAAAGGAAAGAACTATATGTAACTGTGTCACCCAGCATAGACATAAACAGGAGGCTACCCATTCTCCTGTGGAAATTGGGGGAACTCAAATGTTAATCATGTTGTCTAGATCATAAGCAACATTACAGTCATTTCTCTATATACAGTTGTCCCAGTTTAGAGACACTGTGCTTATCACTTTTCGACTCAGTTCATGAGATAATATCAATTACACTTTCCAGTGTATTGCAAATTACACACCAGGATAAGAGAATAACTGCAGCTCAGTGGAGTCCTTGATGTTCTCTGAGTTTGGTTGTTTGCTTGCAGACACTTTGTTATTAGGCTGGGTTACATCTTTAGTGATAGAAGGGAGTGGGGTTTGCTGTCTATTTGTATTTGGTATCTTACCCTATCGGTGTTAGAGGGAAAATTCTGCAACACAAACCACCTAAAGCTCGTCAAAATATCTTAAGTAAATCAAAAGACCCAATAGCCCAAGAAGAAAAAATAGAAATCATCTAAAGACTGTAACAGCTGTAATATAGGACAGACAGAGAGAAGACCAGTACAGCACATCCATGAACACCACTAGCAACTAGCTGTCAGGAGACATCATGAAAATTGCTTAATTCCACAACACATGGACAGAACTAACCACAATTTCAGCTGGGAAACTGTGAGCACCCTAAATCAATCTCAATCCAGAAACAGTAGGGAATTCCTGGAAGCATGGCACTCAGACAAATCAGTCCTCAACAGACAAATAGAGATAAATAACATCTGCATACCATTCAAGAGACAATAGAAAAATAATAGGAAAACAAAAGGCCAGAGCACCTCCTCACCAACAATTAACAACCAGATAAGCAAGGATTAACACCAGATAAACAATGAATAAGTAAACAACAGTCTAATTAAGGATCTGTTAAGAAGAAAACAACATCCCACCAATGAGATGTATATAAACAGGGAACAAAGCAGGGGTGAAATCCAGCAGGTTCTGTCAGGTTCTGGAGAACCGGTAGCGGAAATTTTGAGCAGTTCGAGAACTGCAAATACCACCTCTGGCTGGCCCAGGAGTGGGGAGGGAATCGGGATTTTGCAGTATCTTTCCCCTGGAGTGGGGTGGGAATGGAGATTTTGCATTATCCTTCCCCAGCCATGCCCATCAAGCCACGTCCACCAAGCCACACCATGCCCACCAAGCCACGCCCACAGAACTGGTAGTAAAAAAAATGGATTTCACCACTGGAGCAAAGTCCATTCTTTTCTAACACTGAATATATTACTAGCATTTGGTCATATTCTCTAGTAAGTATTTTGTATGCTTTGAGAGCAGGCATAGAACTGAGCAAGTGACCGTGTATGCTCATATATGGAATTTCTGTCTGAGGTATCTAATGTTACATATTCAGTGTAATAGTGGAAACTCCACATAATAGACCACCAAGTGAAATAAAGAATACACCTTCAAGACATCGGCAGCCATCTTGTAAGACTCGGCATACATCTCTACTTTAGACTGAGACAGAAGCTGGTCACCAGTTAGATATGTGTTGTGGGAAGAAGCAATAAAATAGTTGCAAAGAGGTTGCTCCATATCCTGATGTACCTCGCTGTGCAGTGGATTGAACACATCACAGGCCGGACTGCACATAAAATTGGTAAAGCCTGTAAAATTAGAGAAAATAGCAAAATATGGAAAAGTTGTATATTAAGCACACAAAGTTAGGCCATTCATGAAGGAGTAACAACATAAAAATCGAAACTATCCAAGAATTATCACTCCGATACTTTCTTTCAAATGTCATTCTACCATTCCCCAAATGGTTACTGTTGAGATCACTAGCTTTAATGCTTCGTACATTTTAATGCATAATCATAAGTCACTAATCACTTCCATTCCATCAGTAAGTAAGCCAAAACGTTTAGATACAGATCCAAATTCATCCAAAGCATATTCAATGCTGAAACGCTTTCCTTGTCTTGTCTATGGTCTGTTAAGACCTGAATCTTACAAGGCAAAAGCAATAGCTATTTTAGAATTGGAAATTATTTGAAAATAATTTCAAGGATTTAGAAAACACAGCAGAATTGTGACAAATATTATGACTATTGATCTGAGGTATACTGTACATTGGTTGTTCCATTCTAAAACCAGGCAGATGGAAATGCTTTGGATCCAAAGAAGCATGCTCTCTGTAGCTGTTGTTTCTTAAAGGACGTATCCCTGGGTCTCTTACTAGTCATTCAAGATCAGAAATATAGTACAATTGAGTTAAACAGCCATTGAGGTGGTGGGTGACAGGGTGGTGCAACACAACTGCGCCATCACCAATACGGTAACATCTCCTTTAATCAGATCCATCTTTTCCAGAACCCACAAGGTCGTCTCCATACAACCTCAAGAAAAGCCATATTTCCTTTCAGCATAGCTGGCAGATATAGAAAGGGAAACCATTTCAGATCTGAATGTTGCTCATTTCTCTTCTCTTCCCATTCATGCCCTATTCGTTTCATCATTGAGGGACTTGCACAAAGAGTCACATGATGGAATTTCCCCTTCAACTGCAAGGATTAATGAATCTCTTTGAGGAAATAATTTTTAATTAAACGTGTCAAACCAATACACACACATTTGTTTCCCCAAATTTCCTAGCCCCTTAACATTGAACTATAAGCTGGCTCATCATGAACATTGTAATCTCACACAGATGGTATACGAAACTAATTTAAAATGACAAGAAAAACAGAAGACAGGGCAGGTTTTAAAAAAAGTTTTGCCAGTTCAAATTGAGTATAGAAATTATTCTAGTCAAATAGAATCTTAGCTTTTGGTCTTTTTTAATGGAAAGTAAGAATACAAGAAGAGAGAGACTCAAGCAGAGCAATGAAAGAAAAAATCAGTAAAGCTCTGGAGGCCCAAAATGCTTGAGCTTATATATTAACCTTCTTTTCTGATTGTTTTCTCCAGCCTACCAGAAAGGATGTTTGTGATGAAAAGAAAAAAGAAAGTCTCACAAAGACCCTGGAGAGCTTTGTTTTGTCAATTTTGATGTGCAGTTTCAGACAAGATGGCCCACACTGTCTAGTTCCATCCATCTGTCCATCCATCCATATATTTTATTCATTCATTCATTGATTTCATTCATTCCACAAAAACAGGTCATCATCCTTACTATAATAACTTACTCAACAGCCATCAAAATTAATTTTCATCTTTTAAAAAAATGTTTCACTGCTTCCTAATGCTGCTTAAAACAATGTTGAGTTTAACCATGTTAAACTTCTGATCTTTATCCAAGAACAAGATGAAATACTAATGAGATATTTAAAAAGACTGACTCTACATACTAACCAAGCAGTCAATCCGCACTTTTTCACCTATAATAATCCAGGTGTTTGAATTAGGAAACTAAAATGGGTATAGGCAGCACCTTATTTAGCCAAGTAATTTCCCAGATGACAGGTGCATCCATGAAAATTTTGTTTGTGTTTGTCCTTTACAAAACTGGATGAACATAAAATTAAATAATTATAAATACATTCAAAAGGAATACCCTTCAAGGTCAGCTGCATAGAGCAGGAGAAATGGGATGGAATGTGTATCATGATGTAAACCTGTGACCTACTTTCTTATGTCAGATGCAATGATGCAAGTTGGAAAGGACAGGACTGCATCATGTCATCATTTTTTTTTACCTGCTACAGGCATTGCTGGTCAGCGTGAGACATTTTGATGTTGTTGGCATTCCTTTAAACCCAATACAAAGTACACAGTATTCTAACTTGGGTTATTTTTTTATTACAGGGTAACTAATAATTGCAAGGCAATCAAACCGATCAGTCCTAGAGGAGATCAACCCTGACTGCTCTTTAGAAGGCCAGATCCTGAAGGTGAAACTCAAATACTTTGGCCACCTAATGAGAACGAAGGACTCATCAGAGAAGAGTCTAATACTGGGAAAGACTGAGAGCAAAAGAAGACGGGACGACAAAGAACGAGGTGGCTGGACGAAGTCACTGAAGCAGTTGGTGTGAGCTTAAATGGTCTCCGGGGGATGGTAGAGGACAGGAAGGCCTGGAGGAATGTTGTCTGTGGGGCCGCGATGGGTCGGATACGACTTTGCAACTAACAACAACTAATGTTTTGTGTAATTCCCAAAATATGTTGCTTAGTGATAGGGCTCTTTCTGTGATTTCTTCATATAATACTGAAAGGAAGCTCTCCTGATTCTGAAAGAAATAATTACCTTGGAGCATCCTTCTCTGTTCAAGAAAAGGTTTCCTGAGAATTATTTGACTCTGCTTCTCTAAAGGCTCAACTGACTTTTCTCATCCAAATTCACTCTCAACAAGCTCATACTCAAGACTAACAACAAATCTTAGTCTGTATTTTTCCCCTTGCTCAGGTTCAATGCTACAGTTGGAGTGTAGTGGCTCCCACTCTGAGGTTGGAGGTTAGCAAGTGTGTGTTTGAGACTTGAGTACTACTGTACGGTGGGGTGAGCTCCTATCATTTTCTCCAGCTCCTTCAAAGGAATCTTTACAGGTGTCTCCCAGGCAACAATGATGTCATTGGCTAATTCTTTCAAACTGGAAGCACCTTACATGATGCCTCTAACACGAAAAGGAATGCTACAACTCTAAATATGAGGGAAAATATTTTGGATCATTGCTAAATCCAAGCTAGTCTATCAATTTAAATCCTGGGGAAAGTGAACTTGAGATAGGATATTTTCAAGACGGGTAATAACATGTTTCACTCCAGACAGACAATCTGATATGAATTGCTATCAAAGTAGTTTCTTCAAATTATTGGTGCCACTTCTCCATTTCTAGGTTTATCAGGCCAATATTTCCTATATAATTTCTAAGCATATTCACTAAATAATGTGAGAACAACGCACTACTATTATTTGCCATTTATTTAAAAAAGGCAAAATTATAAACTATAGCATTTGTTATTTGTAGAGTGCTTTACAGCTTTCAGTGCAAAATAACCTTTATAGCATTTGGATACTATAATTCCAGTTTAACAGCTAGGAAGTGGAGGTTGACAGAAAGTGACTTTTGCAAGGCTATAGATATTGAATTCAAGACAACCTTAATTTGAACTGATACTATGTAAATTAGAGCCTATTTTCTCCATCTGGCAGACACTGGCATTGTTCATTTTTTTTTATGTTAAGTCTTGAAATAGAGAAAATTAATTATAACCCTTTTTGTTCTGCTTAAATACTACTTCAACCAGCAGTCACTTACGTTGTTTTCTCTCCTTGTTTCTAATTAAATCTAAAGTACCATTCTAAAGAATAAGACTAGAAATGAATTTCAATGGAGAAACAAACTCTGTCTCATAACAGCATCAAAGTCTGCATTATTCATAGTCTCATTTCTGTTTTCCATCATTAATTAAAATGCTAATAGACTGACCTCTCATTTACATACCAACATATTAATCTAATCTTTCTCAAGGCAGCGCTCTTCATATGTTTTCGAAGTACAATCTCTGCAATCACCAGCTAGAATGGACAAGGGTGATCAGTATGATGGGAGCTGAAATCCAATGGATCCAGAGAAGGTCGGTTGTCTTAAGCCTCAGTGAAGAAAGTGTTGCTAAAAGCTTTGCTCCATGACAGCAATGAAAAAATAGCATCCAAAGAAACTGAAATGCTAAAATGTATATTACCTTCTATTCCCAGAACATTCTGGTTCTTGTTTTCTTCTGAAACCTCGAATTTTCTTATGATGTCTAAACAATACTCTGTTGTCACGTTATTCATCTGCAACAAAGACAAAATTGATACATTTTTTTGTTTGTTTTCTGAGAAAAAGCGACCTATATGTCAAAGTTTAAAATCCCATGGTTCATATTTTGGTGTGCAGTCAACCGAAACGGCAACTGTCAGGATTTTTTCAATGACCTTTTACAATAGTGAGTTGAAAATTATATGTGTTGTTTTTGCAAGCATCACAACTATGCTTTAAATATTGCAGATAAACAGTGAACATAACTAAAATCATGCATCTCTCTGGTCCAAATTGTATTTTTTTTCCCACAGGATTTATGGTACAATAAAGCCTATAAGCAAAAAAAAAAATATGCATAGATCTGTAGCTCTGCAACAGATATTTCCACGTGTATATGCAAAGGAAAGAACTATATGTAACTGTGTCACCCAGCATAGACATAAACAGGAGGCTACCCATTCTCCTGTGGAAATTGGGGGAACTCAAATGTTAATCATGTTGTCTAGATCATAAGCAACATTACAGTCATTTCTCTATATACAGTTGTCCCAGTTTAGAGACACTGTGCTTATCACTTTTCGACTCAGTTCATGAGATAATATCAATTACACTTTCCAGTGTATTGCAAATTACACACCAGGATAAGAGAATAACTGCAGCTCAGTGGAGTCCTTGATGTTCTCTGAGTTTGGTTGTTTGCTTGCAGACACTTTGTTATTAGGCTGGGTTACATCTTTAGTGATAGAAGGGAGTGGGGTTTGCTGTCTATTTGTATTTGGTATCTTACCCTATCGGTGTTAGAGGGAAAATTCTGGTAACACAAACCACCTAAAGCTCGTCAAAATATCTTAAGTAAATCAAAAGACCCAATAGCCCAAGAAGAAAAAATAGAAATCATCTAAAGACTGTAACAGCTGTAATATAGGACAGACAGAGAGAAGACCAGTACAGCACATCCATGAACACCACTAGCAACTAGCTGTCAGGAGACATCATGAAAATTGCTTAATTCCACAACACATGGACAGAACTAACCACAATTTCAGCTGGGAAACTGTGAGCACCCTAAATCAATCTCAATCCAGAAACAGTAGGGAATTCCTGGAAGCATGGCACTCAGACAAATCAGTCCTCAACAGACAAATAGAGATAAATAACATCTGCATACCATTCAAGAGACAATAGAAAAATAATAGGAAAACAAAAGGCCAGAGCACCTCCTCACCAACAATTAACAACCAGATAAGCAAGGATTAACACCAGATAAACAATGAATAAGTAAACAACAGTCTAATTAAGGATCTGTTAAGAAGAAAACAACATCCCACCAATGAGATGTATATAAACAGGGAACAAAGCAGGGGTGAAATCCAGCAGGTTCTGTCAGGTTCTGGAGAACCGGTAGTGGAAATTTTGAGCAGTTCGGAGAACCGGCAAATACCACTTCTGGCTAGCCCCAGAGTGGGGTGGGAATGGAGATTATGCAATATCCTTCCCCTGGAGTGGAGTGGGAATGGAGAATTTGCAGTATCCTTCCCCTGCCATGCCCACCAAGCCACGCCCACCAAGCCACACCATGCCCACCAAGCCACGCCCACAGAACTGGTAGTAAAAAAAATGGATTTCACCACTGGAGCAAAGTCCATTCTTTTCTAACACTGAATATATTACCTAGTCTGGTAGCAAAATGTCTGCAAACAAAGAAAAAAGTTCAGAGAGCATCAGTGATTCCTGATTCCTGATACACTTACAGTGTAATCGCTATAAAATAACACTGGCACTACATAGGTATTAAAGCTAAACTGAATTCTCTTAGATGAACAGCAAAGTATGAGATCACCTTCCGTCGCGAGCTCAAGACACATTTATTCATCTGTGCAGGACTGGCTTAGATTTTTAAATTTAGAGGGGTTTTAAATTGATTTTAATATTTATATTTGATATTTATATTTCTATTTTTAATAATTCGGGCGCTAGAATAAGTTTTTTAAGGATTATTTTAATTTGTATATTGATATTGATGTTTTATATGCCTGTAAACCGCCCTGAGTCCTTTGGGAGATAGGGCGGTATATAAATTCGAATAATAAATAAATAAATAAATAAATAAATAAATAAATAAATAAATAAATAAATCTCCAAGAATAGAATAAAATTCTTTATCAAGAGTGTTATTCATGCCCCAAAGGCATGAATAACACTCAGAATTTGAATACAGTAGAATAGAATAGAATAGAATTCTTTATTGGCCAGGTGTGATTGGACACACAAGGAATTTGTCTTGGTGCATACACTCTCAGAGTACATAAAAGAAAAGATACATTTATCAAGAATCATAAGGTACAACACTTAATGATAGTCATAGGGAACAAATAAGCAATCAAATCATATTAGGAAACAGTCAATATAAATCGTAAGGATACCAGCAACAAGGTTTGTGGAATGTTTATATCTACAGTATACATGTAGAGAAACAAGTTTTATGACATTACGATATGATTAAACTGGGAAGCTTTACGAAGAATATTATTTAAGTCCAGCCATCAGATCATCTCTCAATATTATTGTCTGTGGAGAGTCTCAATCATCCAGGTCATGGTTGTCTCAAAGGTGTTTTTTAAAAGGCAACTGCTGTCTTCCCTTGAATAATAAGAAGACATTTCACTTCTCATCCAAGAAGCTTCATCGGTTCTGGCAGAATGAATCAATTCTTCCATCATCTCCTGCCAGAACCGATGAAGCTTCTTGAATGAGAAGCAAAATGTCTTCTTCCTCAAGAAAAAAACAGACAAGTTGCCTATTGAAAAAGCACCTTTGAAACAATATCAGTGTAATCTATTAATTCATTCAATTTATAAGCCACCTTATAACAGTGGCTCCTTGGGCAGCATACAAGATAAAACAAGTCAAAATTAAAATTCAGACCTGCAATAAAATGCATTCAGAAAGTGAACAAAAAAAGAAAAACATGTAGGAGCAAATAACAAGGAGACTAATACTCACCAAGTCCCTATCTATTATTTCAGTTTCCTCATTTATAACTGAATAACAGAGTTAGAAGGGACTTTGGAGGTCTTTTGGTCCAATCCCCTGCTCAGGCAAAAAACCCTCACCATTTCAGACAAATGGTTGTCCAATCTCTTCTTTAAAATTTCCAGTGTTGAAGCATAATTATGTATGAGGAGGTTTCATTATGCACATTTCTAAGGTTTGGTTCTAGTCCCAGAACATAAAATGGCAAGGCCACCAGAGACTAGGGACTGTCTGAGCAAGAAATAAGCATCAAATAAAAGTTCTCATCTAAGAGGTCAGTTTTAACCTAAATTGAATTCTTCCTTTTCCCATATATATTATAAGTTTTCCTTAGGTTTTTGCAGGATTGGGAAACACTGAAATTGAGTTGAATTAAACTAGTTGAACTAAACACGGATTGCCCTATGCATTTGCAAAATCAACATATGTTGATTTTCAATATTAATCAACATTTAATCAACATTAAAATATGACTCAAATTTATTGTTCTCTAGTAATTTTCATAAGACCCAAAGAGTTAAACTGATGTTTAACATTTAACATTAAACGTTTTAACATTTACACTAGCGTTACTGCAATAGAATGTTGAAGATGAAAGCACAACCACATTCAACCACATTCTGCTTAACAAACTGTGAGTAAATTTAGCAATATGATAAAAGAAAATGATTGTATTCCTCTGATTCCTGATTTGAAACTTTGTGTTAACAAATTCTATAATCATTCACTAAAGTTTAATTTCCATTATTCATAAATTCAATAAAATGTACAGAATAGGAATCTCTGTTTCAGTTTACTAAATTTTTAAAAATATTTTTTGAGTCGAGTAAAGACATCTTCTGGCATCACTGAAAATGATAGAAATTATAATCTTCATCAATGACAACAGATTATTTCACTTCAAATGAAGGGCTTCTGTTGAACTGTAATGTCGTTCTTATCAAACACTTACTCAGAACTCAACAGGTTTAATAATATTATTTCTCCATTCCTCATGAAATCAGTCTGATGAATGTTGTTGTTGGGCTAGAAAGTCTAATGTATCAAAACATGTTTCTTTGTTCTTTGAAAGGATTTTTCTAGTTCATGTTCATTCATTTCCCAATCAGAGAAGCTTGTTTAAGAAACGATGATCTCTCAGGGCACTGGATGTAACAACTTTGTCTTCATTCCTCTCTATCAGTTCATGAATGAAGAGGTACATTTATCCTTCCAAATTTGCTGAAATTCTAGAAGTAATGAAAGACTCGAAGGGAGGCTCAGCCAATCTCATTGTACACATGATGTACTCTGACAATAAAGGTTTGAATTGAACTGAATTGAATTTGAATTGAATAGATTACAGAATACAATGTATTTCAGAGACATTCAGCATAAAACAAAACATTTATTTTCAGCCTCAGCCTAATATCAACAGTGGAATTTACTTTCAATGTTCATCCAGCACATCTGATGAAGTGATATGAGCACACCAAGTTCATCTTGTGACATAGTCACAGTATAGGTTGTGCTTATATAGGTGGGTGATGTTCTAAACATCAAACTTGATTTCATTGAGGGCTGCATCAGGGTTGTGTTTGACTTTGGGGAGCCACAGTGGGCGTGGCCAACTCAATGTCATTCATGTTGGGGGAGCCTGTGGTGGCCCAAGTGCTCTGCCAGTGAAAACAGGCTCCCAGGTGGTTCTAAGCCACCAAAGTGTGATTGCTATTAGCAGGTAGTCTAGAACATGGACAAAAAAAAAGATTAAGTACATCATCTGAACCTGAACTTCATCCACCCTGGCTTTATAAAGTAACCCTCATAGGACTAACTTGTGCTGGTCAATATGTACCACTGACATTTTGTTACTGAAGCGCTTAGGTTCACTGCTCTTCTGTGTGTCTCATATATATTTTTATTACTCATTTCAACTTCAAAGCTCAACTTGTCTCCTGAAAGGAAATCATAATGCTGAGCACGTTTGCAATCTTTTGAATGGGCAGCAGGTGTTTTTCAAAGTCATTGATCCACAGTGAAGTAATGGACACCATATAACTGTCTTGCTTGAATATACGCGATAAAGCCTCTGAATAGTGACAGGGATAGAGAAGCTGGGCATATTACAGCTGACAAATGCATTGGTAATGAATAACAGATGACCAGCCAAAGCTGACACACCAATGAAACAAAATACCAATTATTTATAACAGGTGTCAATATTGGCTTTGGCCTTCAGCTATACCCAAAGCCTATAATCTTTCTTTCTGCATGCTTCAAAACTGATATTTTAGCTTTTGTCCTTCCACACCATGAACATGACACTAATAATAAACAAGAAGAAAAGCATGTGGTCTCCTTTAAATCCATATTGTGAAACTAGTACAAATTATCTTCTCACACGCTATGGTGGTTCCAGCTGCTAACATAACGGGAAAACCATTTGATCATCACTTACCTGGTACATGTATAAGGTCTCTTTAAAGCAAAGGAGGTGGTAATACAACTTACACAATAATCAACATCATTGAAGTGGCAGCCAAAGCTGATCAATCTAGCAAACCCAGTATAAGTCATAAATACACAACAAAACAGCAATAGAAACTTTTTAAATACTTCGATAAATTAAAAAGAGCTTCCCCTAGTGCCAAAAAGCACTGATCTAAATGTTTTTTCTGGCACAGTATTTATATAGTCTGTCCAAGAACTGTCATTCTAGTAATATCCAGCTTAACTGCAGATGATAGAGACAAGCAAGGTCTTCAAGTGAAGGTTTTGGACAGGTAAATATAGTGCAATAAATATATGGCCTCAGGGGCTATAAAGCAGAAGTTGCTTTGTAAATCTTATTCTGATTTTCATGATTTCTAGACAGTTTGAGGAGGTATTATAAACAGTGAGTTGCATCAGTTGAGAGCTCAGTAGGAGCAGAAACTTCCTGTTCTTCTTTTGCTACAGAACATTGGTAACCAATACATTCTCTCTTTCTGGGAATATCTCATTGTGTGAAGCAATCAAATTTTATTTTTCTATTTAGAGATAGACAAACAGAAAGGATTTATCAACATATACATCTGATGGGAGAAAATGCATTCCAGCAGCTAAATTATTTCTTGAATAAGAAATAATTGAATTCTTTAGACTCCCAGCTTCAAACAAAACCTTTGCATTCTGGAAATGTGTAGATATGAGTTGTGACACTTTCGAATTACATAAGTGTCTACAGAAAATATAATAAATAAAATAGTGCTCAAAATAGAAGAAATTAAACCTATGTAGCTCCGATTCATAAAACATTTTCTGGTCTCGCTGTTCACAAGTATAAATGTCAATATTTTCAAGGGTCCAAGTATTAGATAATTGTTTTTTGATAAATGTTTTCAAGATAAAAGCAACAGAATGCAAAAGGCAAATGGGGACATTTTGTTATGATCTGAAGTGTTAATCATTTTTGTTTTGCATCTTACCTTCTGCTCTATCTTCAAAAACTGAGTAAAATCTTCAACAGTGAGGTGGTCTTTCTTATCACTATAGCTCAAAAGCAGCAAGTATAGGTCACGTCGTAATGACATCATCTTATAAAACACAGAAAACTCTTCAAAGTTTAAAGTCCCCTGGTTCTCATCTGTGTCAGCCTCCTAAGGAAAAAGCAAAACCAATTATGCGTGGTAGCTAGATACAATACTCATAGAAAGAAAATACATGTGAAATCCCAAATAGCTCAATTTAGATTTACTACTAACATTTCCCCAATCTGGGACTGAAATCCCCAGAATAGCAGTTTTGGCCCATTTCCCCAATCTGGGACTGAAATCCCCAGAATAGCAGTTTTGGCCCATTCCAAATTGGCCCATTCCAAATTGAAAAATTGCATTCTAATCACTATTTTAGGCATCAGACTGAGTTGATTTTAACTGCCGTTTGAGCTTCTTTTCAAAGCATACAATAGTCAAAAGACTTCATTTTTGTATCTATCATATCAATAGTCTTGTGACGTCATATTTGTCAGGTGCTGTGTTTTACAGGCTATACCCTAGTTATTGTTATACAAGTTATTCCTTAACTCTCTGCCTACTTGTAATTATCAAGTTAGAAATAATAACATTGATTTATAGTAAGATGTCCAGTTCAACCTGCTGCCTTTAAGCATCACTCTTCACAACTTTTGCCATTCCTAGATTATATTCTGCCTTGGCAAACAGCCACTCCACGTGTCAACATACAATTCAATAGGGAAGAATGTTTTAAGGTTTCATCCAAATTGCATTAACTGTTTGCAAGAAAGCAGCTTTTCTCACCAGACCTAAGCAGTAATGGCATGCCAACACAATGTGAGAAGTCAAAAGGCTTAAAAAATCTTTAGTTTTCTCCAAATCTCTATGATTCACAGCCATTCACTTCTCTGCTTTGCCTACAGAACTAACATAAATAAACAGGGTATTCCCAACGATAGTATAGATTATGTGAGGTTGATCTTAAGGAACTTTATATTAGTTGTCAATTCCTTATGCATTTTAACTGGCACAACAAATGAGTGTGTTATCAGATCAAATCTGGAGGTCACCAAGACCAGAGGTTTAGTCTTCTGAGCTTTTGGACTTGTGCTGGAGCCCAACCTCAGGGAACTTCTCTCTAGCTTGGATTTTGTAACATTATCCTGGGATGTGTTGTGTCTTGTCCGCTCTCACCGCAGCCGGGGTCTGCTTATCTGCTCCCGAACAAGGAGGAATGTATGCCTCCCGGCCCCAGTCCTGGCTCCATGCCCAGACAAGCTGCAGAGGAGGGGGCACCTCCTGGTCCCAGCCCTGGCTCCATGCCCAAGCAGGCTGCAGAGGAGGGAGCATCCCCCGGCCCCAGCCCTGGCTCCATGCCCAGGCAAACGGAGCAGCTAGACCACTCCCCCTCCTCCACAGCATGTGAGCCTGAGGAAAGTTTACTTCCAACAGCTGATTGGAGTGACTCTCGCATCAGAAGATTGGATAGGCGGAGGCAACAGAAGGAAGGGAGGGGCAGGCCTTAATGAGTGCTGAGTCATGGAGCCACACCCCATGGCCTATATAAAGGATCTGCTTTCTGGCAGTCTCTGAGTCAGGCAAAGTCAAACTTATCTTGCTGAAGTCACTTACTGGTCTCCTGCCTGCTCTGAGGACTTTGCTAGGACTTTGGGCAGAGCTGCAGAGGCAAGCCTGATTCGGATTTCCCTGACCCGGCCGTCAGCGGAGGAATGGGACACGACAGGATGTGTATATTTGCCTTCATTCATGAGTGTGCTATTGTACAATCCAATGCTTATCATTGATACTAGATGTTAAAATGATTCTTGGCATATACAACTATGGGCATCAGCAAGTACATAAATGTGACTTTTGCATGAGGGCTTTATCCTGCATTTGTCATCATATTGATATCTTATAGTTTGGTATAGTTGACACTATATAAATCTACTAGTTGCAATTGCAGTTTCTAGGTTTCAGTTCTGAGCTCTTACAAGACACTTCCAGAATCTAAACAATACATTGTCTATTTCCATTTGCATTGCTAAGCACACTCAATTAAAAGTAGATCCTCACTCCTAAGTAGGTCCTCGCCCCTAAGTAGATCCATGTGTATAAATCGAAGGTTTGCAACTTTACATTATGTTAAAAAATAATTTCTACTGAGTTCAATGGATATTAATCCTTGCTAAATATAAATGTAGGCCTATTTTTTTTTTAAAAAAGGAGAATGCAAGAGGTAGCTGGAAATGACACACTATGTTTGCCAAAGTTTTTCTATTTATCAAGATTTCACCATCACTATTTTATGGTAGTGTAAACACAACCTGCCTCATACAAACTGATTAGAGTATAATATAATCTTGTATGTGTTTACAAAATGTATGTATAAATCAATTGAGATGAAAAAGATCTTTTAATAGCACTGAAGACAGACTGATATTTATTTCTAATGAGAACAGTATTGCCTAATCTTGGAGCCAGATACTTATGATTTTCAATAATATTGAGACTGCATGTCAGGAACAAGTTCAACTACTAACTCCCTTTTTACTGTGATGAGGATTTGTCCTCAAAGAAGAGTCACTTATCATGATTTTGGTTTTGTAAATATAATATATCCTTAAGAGGATTTGCTTCAGATGTGTACAATATTCACAATGGTCTTTTAAAATAATTATCTCTGTGTTGCTAAATCCACACAATAATGGACTCAAAAAAAAAGTCTACTGACACTGCTAAATATTAATCAACTAGTTGTAAGCTTTAAAGGAGGTATGCAAGAGAATCTCTGTAGCATCCTTTTAATAATAGTATTTTAAATTGTGCCTAGTAAAGTGTTTTCACATTAAATTAGAGCTATTTGTAATCAGATTATATATAATCTAGATTGCATGTAGTTCTGGCTCATGCTACATTCAAATAAAGCCAGTAAATTTAAAGTGGATGAACATCATTTGTGTTACAGAAGCTATTCTGAGTCAGACTATATCTATGGTATGTATGTGGGCTGCTATTGGATCAATTGCATGATAGAGCCAACCACACTACAATAATGCGTGTGTGGAACAGAAAGGGCTAATTGGAACTGCTTTCAAGAATGTGTAAGAAAATATTTCAGGAAATTCAGCACATATGTATCAACTCTGTTACCCTACAGTTATTTTGAAAATAGAGTTATGTGACCCTTTCTTCTGTGAGCTGTCTTGCAGGGGTGTCAAACTCATGTGCTGGCCCCACCCCCGCCCAGTTTTGTGAAGGGGGAAAAAGTCCTTATCCATCACACGACGACGCAAGTTTGACATCCCTGCTATAGTGTACTAGTTCATTCAATGTTAATACAGGCTTGAAACAAGCCAAATTCTTAATATATTATGAAGCTAACTTGTTCTAAGAAACCATTGATCACAAGATCCTGAGTTTAGAGTTTTGATGACATGTTAATGATTAATTATAACTTGAAATAAGAGCTTCAGAGAAGGAAAGGCAACATTCCCTCATATCACAGTAAAAACAGTCTAATCAGTAGTTAGATACAGCTATAGTTTCATTACAGGTAGTTCTTGCTTAACGATTGCCCTGTTTAGTGAGCATTTGAAGTTGTAGCGGTGCAAAAAAATAACGATCTATCTTCATACATATGAATATTACAAAACGTCTGCAGTCATTTGATTAAGATTTGGGCACTTTGTAATTTGGTGGTCACTTAGAACTGTGCAGTGTCCCATAGACATCATTTGCATACTCCTCAGTCAGCTTCCAAAATCAGAAATAGATAAGCTGGCAGTAATATCATGGTCACGTGATATCTCACTTAATGACAATGGGTAATTTGCTTAGTCACCATCTCAGAAGTAAGGCTGTAAATCTGCTGCAGTCCACATGGTCTCTTGCTGAACTATCACATCATTTAGCAAGACTTAATTTTTGTTTTTATAAATTAGGTTTTAATTTATAATACCTAAGTACCACCACTTTTTGGGGGGGCAGGAATACATACCCACAATGTAATCAGGACCATAAGCATGTATTTTCAAAAGAACCCAACAAATCTCAGAGGGAAGAGAAGGGAAGGAAAGGGAAGGGAAATAGTTGTCATTTCCTAAAAATCATTAAATTCTAAACTGGTGGAAAATAATATTGATGGCCATAACCAAGAAGGCTCACTCACTTTTATTTTATATTGTATTTGTTCTATATTAGACACTAAGAGTCATTTTGATTTGAAGTGTGATTGAAATATATCTAATAAAGTAAACTAACAAACAAATACATTTTAAATTATCTTCCCAGTTTTAACTTCATTCATCTGCTCAGTCAACTAATATTTAATTTAAGGAGGAGGAAGAGGAAGAAATGTCCCTTTAGATTTGGGGTTCCCAACCTCCAGTCCCACAACTGCATGGGGCCATGGTTGATCAGCCCATCCAAACACTGCCAATTTTTATGTGAACATACATAATATTGATTTTAATTTAAACTTAATTTATGTGTTTCTGTTTACTACCCTTGGCACAACATACAAAAGTCAGGTGTACCTTTAGCTGTTTCTATAGGCTGGTCTCAAGCTTTGAAGATGAAAATCATCAATGCTTTGAAATGATTCTAGAAATAGATTGGCAGCCAGTGTAAATACCAAAGTTATCGAATCATACTATCACATCAGGAAATATGATCAGAGCTAGCAATTCTGTTTCAGATTGGCTGAAGCCTTTGAACTCTCTCTCTCTTCAAATGTAGTTTTAGACAAAATCCATTGTATCAGTAGAGTTGGGGGATTACTAGGCTAGGCTAGGAGATGCCTCACAATTCCTGACCAAATAGGGCTGAAGCTTGTACACCTTTTTGAACTAATAAAAGTCACTCTTCTATTCTGAAGTTATTTTTGCATCCAGTGACAACGATGGAATCTTTTAGTAATGCAAGCCAGGGTATCTTACATATGATGCATTCCCCATGCAAACAGATTAATCCATTTTCAGTGGGGCAAAAATGCAGAAACTAAACATACTTCTGTATTCTGTATACATATTCTGTATACATATTCTGTATTATAACATTTGCCTGAAATGGTATAAGGGTTTCCTGCTTGAGCAGGGGGTTGGACTAGAAGCCTTCCAAGGTCACTCCCAATTCTGTTATTCTGTTATTATCTGGACTCAACTTCAATGTATTTACTCTGACTCAATCCATTCTCCTGTTCTTGTGGGACTAGTAGAGTTTCACAAGAATGGTTTAAAAAGAGAATAAAGTTTCATGTTATTAAGACATTATGACACCCTCACCCTTTATTTCCAGAGAAGCTACCCTCCTGGTCACATATAAATGTCAAAACTTTGAATGAATTCGAACTCTGTAGAACCCATAATGCAGTTGCCAAGAAACAGAGCCAAAAAATATCACAGAATCTCTTTCAGGAGACAGGCATCCAGGCATGAATGTAAAATTCTGATTTCATTTAAATTGGTCATTTAAAGCTAGAAATGACTGACCATTTAGGAATATAATGGATAATCAAAGTTTCTTTTTGGGTGCAACTATTCTGAAAAAGGCAAATTCCACACTGGAAATCATCAGAAGAAGCATCGACTAAATTATACTTTTAATCTCTGAATGCTTTTCCACAAATCTGTCCTGCAACAAAACTTGGAATTTTTCTACATTCCGATTAGCATCCCACAAAACGATAAGATAAAAGCTTGAAAATACATTAAAAAAAGAAACTATTGTACAATGTTTAAGCAGCTGGACGAATATCCCTAAAATGAAACAGTATGACAGTCTGAAATTTAATTAGGGGGAGAAGAAAATATAGGAAACTTGAAAAAAATGTATAAAATAATATAAAGATGAAATATGAGAAGTTTTTTTTCTTGCGTCTCATAATCCCAAAACTTGAGGTGACCCAATAAAGCTGTTAGAGCAATAAATTTGTCACTTAACCCGAGCTAGCAAAATTGATACCATGCTTAATCACCAGCCTCTTAATATGCTCAGTAAATAAGTATACCATCTGCAGTTATCTCAGTATTATAAATCCTTGAGGGTGGGCTACTGTGAGATGTGTCACCAATCCAACAAGAGCCAGATGCCAATACTGACATGCCTTGATTAGTCTTTCCCCTTGGTCTTTCCTCCACGAACAAACAAATACATTGCACTAACTCTCCATTTATCTTCACTGATACAGGTAGTCCTCAACTTACAACTATTCATTCAGCAACCACTTGAAATTGTGTCAATGCTGAAAAAATGGGCATCTGGGCCCAAAGTTATGGCCAATGAGATGTCCCTCGTGATCATGGCCCCCCATGATCAAAATTTGGGTGTTGGGATACCTATGAGCACAGGGCTGCTGCAATGCCGCCACTCAACTGTTCCCCCCTCCCCAATCAATGCCCTTTTTGGCCACCTTGTATAGAAACACTCAGCAGAGCAGTGGGGTCATTCCATATCAAGTGGTCTGATTTCAGGAAAGTAACTCTAACCCTAACCCTTTCCTTCCAGAAATATAAGAAACCAAACTTTACCCTTTTTTTGTGCTGGAGTCATTTTTGGCCAAATTTGCTCCCAATTATCTAGATGGAGATCGCTCATGAGAATGTTTTTATTATTTTGTTTAATAGAGCACAATAAGTTGTACAAGATGGCCAAGTTTTGTTTCTGTCAACAAAATATTGCCAGAAATATTACGTCTCAAAGTTGCTGAAATCTCAGAGTCATACTGCGGAAGGCTGAGGTATGGGGTCACACAAATGACTATATCTCTGCAAGTATTGCATTGGCAAACATAACACTTTACCAATGTTCATTGGGGATGTGCTTGCATGTTCACACCAAATTTCATCAAAATCCGTCGACCTGGGAGCCCCAGACCATTTGACATGGAATGACCCAGTGCCAAATTTGAGGCCAAAGTAGAAGACCTGGACCTTCAGCAATCTCAGCCAGCTGCCATCATTCCCAGTCTTCGATTTTAGCCCCAGGACCAAAGATGATTCAGTGAAAGGACCAAAGCAAAGCCCCAGGACCAAAGATGACTTGCTCCAATCCTTTATTTGCTTGCACCTGATGGACAGAATCTTGCTGAATTAAAGCTATAACTCTAACCTAATAGATATATACTGAGAAATTTCTATGTGTGGCTACTCTAAATCTCTTCTCCCTTCTCCCATCTACTTTGGGACTATGCAGCCTCTTAATTTGGGCTTTTCTCTGATGGAACCTATTGCCTTTTCTCCAAGTGCCCATTCTATCACATTCTCTATACCTCATGCAGCAGCCTCATGTTTCTTATCTAGAAATCCCTGCAATTAACAGCCCATAATTTTTGGTGACAGCAGCTGGGATTGCAGTTGTGGTTGCTAGGTGATGTGATCATGTGACATGTTGCTTTACAATGATATAGTTTAATGTCATAAATTACAGTTTCAATTGGGGTCATCAGCTGACAACTACCATACTTGTAACTTTAGATTTTGTAACTTTTGAGAGACTAATATCTATATTTATAGATAGAAAAAGAAAGAAAACTCACCTGAAACATTTGTCTTACTTTTCTTCTGGGTAGGTTGACATTCAGTTTATGCATCAACTGATGAATCTCTTCAATATTCAGCAAACCATCACCATTCTTATCAGCTTCCTGAAAGGTCTGCTTCACCCAAGTGGAGAAAAATTAAGGAAAGTATAAACTCCCTTTATCAAAATATTGGAATACACTTTTACATTATTGAGAAAAAAGAAAAAGTGTAAAGAAAGATTACATTAATCTCTACATAATGGTAAGAACGTATTGCACAGAAGGTTATCAGATTGTTTCTTTTTAAAGTAGGGGATAATATGCACAAATACATATAAGAATGAGAAATAAGGAAGGTATGAAGCCACTAATAGTGCTGCTTTAAATTATGATGCAATGGAATATACAGTATCTAGTACTTAACCAGTTCCAAACTGAGTACCCTACAAAAAATTTAAAACTAGTTTTCAAAATTCCTATCTAGGATTTGGGAGGGTTGGGAAGAAGGCCGCACTTACTTATTACACAATAACTAAAACCAAAGTTCATTAAAAACCAACATATTGGTTGGACCTCTCCTTGTGGCAGCCCAGTTTTGGAAAGATGTCCATTGTCTTAAGATAAATTTGAAATGATGCCTAGTTAAAATAAGCCCTTAGATATACAAAACTGAAGTTGATGATATAATATGAACAAGATTATGTTGTATAGAGACACTATATTTGTTATAATGGCCTCATCAATTCATAAAAACTCCCTTCCTAGGTTAACGTTCAGACTTCATCAAGTATCAACCACAGATCCACAGAAGCTTCCCAGATCTGAATATTTGATTAGAAAGACATAATTTGCTAATATACACTGAGATCGCCACTGGTGATGTCCCTTTGTGTCACATTAGGTTAGACAGCTAATTCCTCCATTTCATTTATTCATGTACAGTATATACTATTATCATCTTGCTTTATTCATTCATTCATTCTTCTTACTTAATTAAGAACCTGCAGCCACTTTAGTTATAACACATGAAAGTGATTTCCATCAGTAGGAGTAACACTTCCCAATGTCTTCTAAACGGGACAGGTGGATTTCTTCCCTAGTAGCTGGGTTTTCAGAAAAACCACCTCAACTGAAGTTCGCAAAGCGAAATTATAATGTTGACGTTGTCAGCATTCCAAGTAATGCAAAACCCTGAACCGAACTGGGCTGAGGCCATCTTTGAGGCTTCAGGGTTGCCAGGCATAACACGCAGTACTAATTACTACAAATAACCCTCTCTCTTTTAGCCTAATCTAATGTGTTACATGTTGTCAATAACGATAGAACATATATTAAATTCAGTAGCAAGGAGTCCTTAATGCTCACTGGGCTTGGTTGTTTCCTTGCGGAGGTTTCATTAGCCAAGTTAGGTAGCATCGTCAGTGCTAACATGGAATGGGGTATGCTCTGTTTATATTCTAGTGACTTGCCCTGTCAGTATTGATAGAGGTGATCTTATAGGATTTTTTGGTTGGGCTGTTTACTGTTAGCATGTTTCGCAGTTCCTTGATTGAGGTATTGTTTACTTTTTCATTGTTGGACTGATGTCAATCTTGGAGTTAATCTATGCTCATGTGGGTGCTGATTGCTGGTGGGGAATTGTTTTGGTCTTTTTGTTATCTTTTAGGCTCATTAGTTTTTGTTATGTTAGTTTTCATTCCCTTTTTGGCTCAATAACATGCAAACAGAAATTGACCCAAGCAAAGGGATTTTTTTCATTGTCTTCCATTCTTCTGGAGCAGACTTTGAGGGGCTACAAGGATGATCCAACTAGTACTAGAAACAGTATTGTTAGTAGAACAACATTGTCATACTGAGTATCGCAGCTTAGTCTTTGCCTGCAACTGTTTCCCCTACTGTCACCTTTTCACAATACTGGAAGAAATCCTTTGGCTTCACTATTGTCCAAATGTGAATTCCTCTTCTCTCACGCAGAGCTTTTCTGATCACAATAAAAGGAAGCTACACTCGAAATATTTCTATCACCAGTGAGGATATTCTTTCAATTGCAAATAAATACCCAGGGAGTTATTTTGATCTGAACCATAACTGCTTAAATTTCTCTTATACAATTGACCCAATTTAGCTTCTTTCCCCTCTCTGGGGCCGTCATTTATTTTAAAGAAATAGTTCTCCATGGACCAATCCTGTTCCATCTGGTTTGGTTCTTCTTCCATAATTTAATAAGCCATTAATTCTAGTGCTTTTTTTTTTCTTCAGTTGCTCCCTGTTCACTTCTGACAAATGGAACAGAGCCATTTTTGCTAGGAATCCATACCCTTTAGTGTCTGCCATTATATCCTCACTCCAGCTGGAGATGCTACAGGGCCCATTTCTCCGTGCAGTCATCCATCTGCCAGAGCTGATCATGCAAACAAGGCTTGAAGAAATATTTCTGCATAACCAAATGCATGGCAGCCATGTGAAGCCTCCAAAAGCCGGAAAAGATCGAAATTACATAAGTAATTTATGGAGTAATTAGCCATAAAATAATGGCAAGTGTTTCTGTGCCTTATGATAACAAGAGCTGAAATTCGGAAATGAGCATATTTGGCGTTCTGTTTTTTTTAGCTTGGCACCTTGGGACAAATCAAACCACTTCATCATTCAATATCCTCACTGGAGGGAAAAAAATGCTTTTCCAGAACATAATCTTTTTGGAATGAAATAGCTTTGTCTCTAGAAATTTGTCCTTAGGTTACTTTATTTGAGAGGTCTCAAACTCACTTCGTCATGGTATCATCACGTGAGGTATCAGGCCTTTTCCCCCCCTTCGCTAAACCGGGTGTGGGCGTGGCCAGTGTGTGATGAATCCAGCCCACGGGCCATGAATTTGACACCCCTGGTTTATTTGGTCTTTAATTAAACAGGATGCCTAAAATTACCATGTTTTCATGCCATTTCTCTTTCATACATACAGTATTTTGTCTCTGAGAGAAGCTCTGATGTTTTTAATCCTGATTTAATGATTGCTGCTTCTTTGTTCTAAAATGAATTGCATGTGTTTGTGTTTGTGTTTTTTTAGTGTATGGTTATTTGCAGAATTGGCAAATGGATTATAATATGTGAGTAAAATACAAAATACTCAATGAATAAATAACCCAACACAAACTAAGTGGCATTTTACTATCTCATAAAACCACCTGAGTAGAGACCACACCGTGTCAAAAGACATGATGTGACTAAAATACTAAGCTAGTTTGTCCACGGAGAACCTTGAAAAGAACTGTACACTATTACTCCATGTTTCTGCTTTATGTTCTTGCCATGATTAACAGAAAAAACAAAGCAGAATCACCAAGCTGATTGCTCTAGTTCTGCGTGCTGTGAAGGCAAATAAAACCAGCCAAATAAATAAACAGAAAATATAGTAGAGGGTAAGAATTACACGTTTCCTCCAAAGGGGTCAATCAATACAAAATTAAGAGAGAGGTCATAGTTTCACATGAATAGAGTTGATCAGGCTCACCAGTTTAGAAACCAAATTGCTGCTTCTTTCTAATGAATCATTAAAGACTACAACATTTGATTACAAACAGATGGGAGCCAATTACAACAATTGATCAGCACTTCTCTGTTATTCATTAAAGTAACCATTTTTTTCCCCACATTTCTGCTGCAGTCTAGGGGAAAAAGCCTTCTGACAGTTGCTAAATGAGCTGCAATAAGTCAACTCCTTAAAGCAGGGGTCTCCAACCTTGGCCACTTTAAGCCTGGAGGACTTCAACTCCCAGAATCCCCCAGTCAACCTTGGCCACTCTAAGCCTGGAGGACTTCAACTCCCAGAATCCCCCAGCCAACCTTGGCCACTTTAAGCCTGGAGGACTTCAACTCCCAGAATCCCCCAGTCAACCTTGGCCACTCTAAGCCTGGAGGACTTCAACTCCCAGAATCCCCAGTTACCTTGGTTACTTTAAGCCTGAGGACTTAACTCCCAGAATCCCCCAGCCAGCAAAGCTGGCTGGGGAATTCTGGGAGTTGAAGTCCTCCAGGCTTAAAGTGGCCAAGGTTGGAGAACCCTGCCTTAAAGCAACCTGGTTATTTTTTAGACTAACGTAAAAGCTTGAAAATAAATAAATGCTTGTTTTATATGCAGCCGAGAAGTGATATGCTCATGAAAAATCTAAACAAATGCTTCCACATCATTTTTAAGCACCTTAGGGGGGAAAAACCCTATAAAGTACTATTCCCTTGGTTGGAACCAGTTATTTCAATTGGAGCCCATTTAGCTATTTTGTAAAAGGTTGGACCATGTTATTATTCTGTAAGTGAGAATAATGAGAATTGCCACTGAAAGTGGACCTTGTACGTGCAATAAATAATTGTGAGTTCTAGTCCTGCATTAGGCATGAAAGCTAGCTAGATGGCTTTAGGCCCTGAGTCAGTCAGTCTCTCTTAGCCCAGCTCATCTCACAGGTGAGGAAGAAAGGAGGGAAAGTATTATGCATTTCCATCACCTTGAATTACCTACAAAATAATAAAGGTGGCATTAAAATTATTAATAAATAAATAAAGACAAATCAATCAGAATCACTAAAATTGTCCTAGAATAGAATACTTTGAAAGGATATTGATCATGTGTTCTCTGTCTTTTAGCAAGAGAGTCCTCGTCGCTTATCCCAGCCATCAAATATTTCAGCCCAGTGATCCAAGTACGTGCTTCCTCTGAGTTAGAAGTTATCAGATCCAATGATTCCATATGATTGCCATGGTAAATTGTAAAGCAACAGCTTGGATCAAAGTTGCCCTCTGCATGGCGATGGAATATTTCTGACTGCCGACCTTCAGTGACTTTGTAGATAGAATCAATTATGACTGTGAAAACAATAATAAAATGGTATAATCTGGTTTATCATATTATAGCTGATTGCAATATTCCATTTTAGATTAATAAATTAATCCAGGAACTAATTTATCTGTGATAAATTCAGAAATGCACAACTTCTGTAAACTTCAGATACGGCTTTGCATTTCATGTCAAGGATTGCATTCTGAAAGTGGCCTTAAGCCTGAACCCATTTTTGCCCAACAAAATCCACACAAATTAACTCCCCAAAACACAAAACAGTGAAATTAAATATTTGACCTCACTCCTGTAGGAGACTTTTTGTACCTTCAATTTAAAAAAAAAATCTATGGAAGAAATAAATTGTAATAAAATTGTAGCAGGAATTATAAATGCCTTTTTATTATATGATTCCAAAGACATGAAAGCTAATAGGGGATACTTATCCCACCCTTATTCACCAAAACTATGTAAAAGAGATATGAATTAAGTATGAGTCCCTTTGACATACAGGTAGTCCTCAACTTAGGAGCCCAATTGAGCCCAAAATTTCTGTTGTAAAGCAAGACAGTTGTTAAGTGAATTTTGCCTCATTTTACAACCGTTCTTGCCACAGTTTTTAAGTGAAGCACTGCACTTGTTAAGTTATTAAGACAATCTGGCTTCCCCATTGACTTTGTTCATCAGAAAGTCACAAAAATGATTAAATGATCCCGGGACATGGCAATCCTCATAAATATGAACCAGTTGCCAACGTTCGAATTTTGATCACATGACCATGGGGAAGCTGCAATAGTTGTAAGTATGAAAAACGGTCATAAGTCACTTTTTTCAGTGCCACTGCAACTTTGGTCACTAAATGAACAGTTGTAAGTTGAGGACTACCTGTACAGATGAAAATATAGAATGTATTTTACATTATGATCTCATGTATATCTTGTACGCTCATTTTTTTTTTAGCCTATGAATAAAGAATCAGAAGAGATCAAGTGTTCTCTTTCCTATGTCTGCCAGTCTTAATTTGATGTAGTTAATACTGACTGAGCTTAGTCACAATCATTCCTAATGCTGTGGGGAAGAACTGGCACCTATTTTTAATAAGCATAAAACACATGCTCTTGCGAATTAAAAAGATCATAAGATATGCAAAGTAAATAATAACTTCAAGAGAACTTACTTTTTGCCTTTTCACTTTTCCTGGATGGCCTCCATCTGATGCACGTCCTGTGCTCATCAAGATAAAAAAGACGCACTAACCCTTTGGCTCCATGCTTGAGTTTAATCATCTGAGTCCCAGATTGCATAACACTCATACATCTTTCAACTAAAGGATGAAAGATTGCAATAATTTTATTTAACCAGCATCCCTAATTTACTCTGCTGCATAATTACTGCAATAATTATCTATAAAAATAGCTACTACATAACTCTTTCAATCTTCACTTTGCATGAAAAAATAGGCAAATAATTATAAACACGTGAACTACTAGATTTCTGTGGGTCTTTTTAAACTGAGTATAAAAAACAAAACATTTAGAAAATATGTATTTTTTTCTAACACGTATCTTTCCTTTTCTTAAGCATCTAATCACCATACAATTTGGGGTATATAATATTTTCCCAAAGCTTTACGATCAGAAGAGAAGAAAAATCTGGAATGAAACCTCACAGTGCGTCATTTTTAGTTCACAGGTGAAATTTGTACTCATACATGAATATATGAACATACATGAAGCATACATCAATACATGGGGATATTATTTCTTTTCCTTATGTCTATGTAGATCAGCTTATCTCATTACGTACTTTCTTTTGGCCCATTTCCATGGTTCCATTAATCAATTTTTTTTATCAAAACTGGGCAGAATTATTTCATGTGTTCTTATGTGAAACTATAGACTACAAGTCAGTAATATCTTCAGGAGGTCAACACCATCATGTGCATTGAAAAAGTCTTACAATTTTCACATATCAAAAAACGGATATTAAAACACAGTTACACAATTTCAGTGTTGAGACTTTGTAAGATTTTATGAAAGAACACCAAAAGCCCATAAAAGAAATAATCAATATAATTGAGAATTTTTCTTTGATCTACTCAATGGGATGTTAACAATAAAGAAGCTTATTCATATATCCTTTCATTGGCAAACTACATACTCTGAAATATGAATAAATCGTAACCTATGATAGGAGAGAAACAGCACAAATCATGAGGAAGAATTCAGATATTTTACTAGAAGAGTACTCAAAAATTCTGCTTCAAATAAAATTCCTTATACCACCAGGCTTGAAATTTTAGGTCTAGATAGCCTCAAACTCCGTTCCAACCTATGCTTAGTTCATAAGATTATTTACCAAAATGTTCTACCTGTAAATGAGTACTTTAATTTACTTACGGGACCGCCTGCTGTTACCACATGCCTCCCACTGACCTGTACGCTCTCACAGAGAGGGACTTCTCAGGGTGCCGTCCGCCAAGCAATGTCGGCTGGCGGCCCCCAGGGGAAGGTCCTTCTCTGTGGGGGCTCCCACACTCTGGAACGAACTTCCCCCGGGTTTACACCAAATACCTGACCTTCGGACATTTCGTCGCGAACTGAAGACACATCTTTTTATTCGCGTAGGGCTGGCTTAAATTGAATTTTATTAATTTTAAATTCTTATTAATTAATTTTAAATGGGGTTTTTAGTTTATTGTATATTTTTATTTCTCAGGCCAATTTTAAAATAAGTTTTTTAATTGCATTTTAAACTGTACATTGTATTATCTGTTTTATTTTTGCCTGTACACCGCCCTGAGTCCTTCGGGAGAAGGGCGGTATAAAAATCAAATAAATAAATAAATAAATAAATAAATAATTTCAACCATAATAACAAAGGGCTATCAATAGATTTAAGCTTAATGTAATTCGCTCTAATCTTAATTGTAGGAAATATGACTTCTGCAATAGAGTAGTAAATATCTGGAACACTCTACCTGATCCTCTTGTTAGTCTGTCTAATCCCCATACCTTTTACCTTAAACCTTTCATGTTTCTTAAGAGGTCCCTAAGGGGATGTGCATAAGCACACTAGTATGCCTACCATCCCTGTCCCACTGTTCCCAATTATATGTAATCATTCTGTGTGTTTATGGCTATGTTTTGCCTATTTATATCCTTTTTTGTGCTAATTTTTTTCATGTGTCCGTGTCTATTCTAAACTGTTACTTGTTTCTTTGTTGATAGATAAATAAATAAATAAATAAATAAATAAATAAATAAATAAATAAATAAATAAATTCGGAAGCAGTAAGAAAGAAAGAAAATATATTCAGCGATAAATTCAATGGTATATTGATCTTTACTGTTTGGTTCAAACAACAGTTTGAAATTGTGTATCAATGTTGTTCGGGTATTGACAGGGTCAAAAATATACGAAGAAATGTACAGCCTCATAATATACTATTCTAATGAATAAATAACGAGACAAAGGGATCAACTGAACTATCAAATAACATTTCAGAAACTGATTAGCATTTAATACTTGTGTTATTGTTATTACCAATATTTATAAATCATCTGATTCCAACATTCCCTGCACACTCATGAGAAAATAAAATGTGTATATTTGTACCTATAAAATTACCTCTGAATAAATATAAAAATTCTGCATAGGGACAGTTATTCAAAGCGATACAGTCCAGGATGAGAACGCTTAAAGTTCAGCACGTGGACATAGAGTATATAACAGCACTTACATATACTAATATGTAGAGGGTTGCCAGATTCCAGAAGAACAAATACTTTACAATGTCTGCTTACACAATAGGACTTCCCTTTCAATCTTCCCTGAATTTATTAAAAAAAAACCAGACATCTGACACTATCATTCTATCGGCAGGAAAGAATTCAACTTTTTAATTTCACAAGATTTCAGAGCTCTCTGTGAACTCATTCGACATGCTTTGCAAATACCATAAAACATACATTTGTATTTTTGAATTGGTAGATTTTTCCCCTATCAAATACACACACAAAAATGAAAGAACCTTGCTTTTGTAGCAGAAGTCCCAAAGATTCTAAACTGAGCTCACAAAAATCAATCCAAACCCTGTTCTAGCTATATTTCTGATAAAACAATGCATTAACAAAAGCCACCAATCAAATGTCTAGCTACAAGTTCTTGAAATAATCCAAAATCTTAGAAAATTCTTATATTCTTGTGGACAACAGACTATTAAGGAAGAAAGAAAGTGAGGCTGTTGGGTGATTGTATACTTATTTTTAGTATACCTCGCTGAACATGGTAAGTCTTACTTCCAAACAAACAGGCACTGGACTTTATACTTACACTAAGTATGACTTATTTTCAAATAAACATATATAAGATTGGGTCCTTACATTTATTTAAGTATGACTGTATAAACCTTTTGAAAAACATGCTTTACAATAATTTTTCACAGCTGGATGGCTGTGCATGGACACATGGATATATATATATAGATATAGATATAGATATAGATATAGATATAGATATAGATATATAGATATATATATATATATATACATATATATATATATATATATATATATATATATATATATATATATAGAAGAGAGAGAGAGAGAGAGAGAGAGAGAGAGAGAGAGAGGAGAGAGAGCCAGAAGTATTTCTCAAGCAACTGCAGCACAGTACTACAATCACAAAGAAACTTTATTCAAAGTCTCTACACAGCCTTTGCCATCAGAAGAGATTTTGCACAGTAGTTAAATTTCACTGTCAAAACACAAATCACATAAAAAGTAACTGCAATAAAACATTATTTGCCATTTAAATGGTTATCAGTTTGACAACATGCCTGAGTTAATCTAGAAGAGCATTTCCGATAATTTCTTAAAAGCAAAACAGAACTGAAAACTAGAAAACTAGTATAAATATCTAGTTCAGAATCACTGCAGCAGCCCTTATTCCCTGATATTTCCCCAAGGCAGTTTATGGGTCTCTATTCAGAAACCAACACCTTCACGTTGAAACTCTAAGAAAGATACCAACTCATTTGGCTCAGGCAGCATCCTTGTGAAGTTGCTACACTTCCCACTACAAGATAGATCTCCGATGCTAGAACGGAAGCCATTGGAGGAAGAAGAGTCCAGATGATGGTCTGAAAGTTGGGTGAACGGCCGACAATCTTTATCCCACCTGATAAACAATTCTTTAGTACAGAGGAAATCAAAAGCTGTTGGATTGGGATTGCTAAACTGCAAGCCTGAGCAGTACAACACACATGGCATGTTTTCAAAAAGCACCCTAATCTGTGCTAATGCCATCTTCCATTTGTCATTTATCCCTGTGTAAAATGAAGTCTTTAACCTCCTGCCATTGCTTGAGTAAGGCACTTGGCATTATGAATTGCATTGACCATTTCAAGCACAAAGCTTGCTTTTAAGCAGCTTATGTTTCTCTCTGAATCAGGCCTAGCCCGGAGCATTTAAAAATAGGTACACTTGCATTTTATTTCAGCATACTGTATTAGGCAAACAATGTATTACTATCATGATCCCCTCAAAGATGAACTCTATGCAGTTTGATGAAGATGTAAACAATGGTCAAAATTACATAAATTCCACAACCCAGAAATTTCATTTTAAACACGGGGTTTTGAAATTCAAATCCCATCGAATCTCAACAGATGTCATTCAGAAAACCATTCCTGCAGGAGATACTTCTGCTGTATACCTATTCTTCAGTATCATTTCTAAACCCAGTTATGTATATGTATTATCACGACAATATGCTGGATGACTTCAGTGTGGTACTATTGTATTAAGCTTCTGGAAGCATCAGAGGTTGTATCTGCAGCAAATTTAGCCTGTGATAAATGCCCATGAACAATTTAGTACATGGTTAATTTAGTAATTCAGTAATTTAGTAAATGTAGAACCTAGACAGAGGTAGAGAGAGAGAGAGAGAGATGCAAAGTTGTTTTTCTTAAATGCTATACATCCATGTTTATAGGTTGAACCTGAGGCTTTGTGGGAACAGAAGACAGACCAATTAAGATAGTCATTTCTAAATACCTTACTTTTTAATTAAGTTTTATTAAAGGAGGGTGTTTTTTTACAAAGTAAAGACAATAGAAATTTAAAGGAAAAAAGAGATAATTAGAAAAAAAATATGAAAACGTCCGAAGGAAGAAGAAAGAAAAAAGATATAGAGGAGTGGCTTCCAATCTTCTTTACAGCAGTTATAAACATATTTGTATTTCATCCAAAGTTGCATCACGGCTTCTTTATTTCCATATCCTACTCTTTCTAAGAAGCCCACAAAGCACAACTTATTTTTTTCCCCTCTTATAAGCAAAAAGTCCATAAAGGATTTCCAGTCATTAACAAATATAGTTATTGTCTTTTCCCTAATCAAACTTTCAAATTTTCATTTTCTAATCAAATTTTGCCATCTCTGGAAATTCAGTCATCTTCACCAACCATTGTGGCTATTTCAGAATCCTTCCATCTTTCTGCACATAATAATCTCGCTGCATTTATCATGTACAAAAACAATTAGCCATTAGTCCTATTTAGTTATCTGTCCATTAGTCCCTGTAAGAAAATTCTGGTTTCAGTTGAATATTAATCTTATTTCTAGATACTCTACATATACAAACACATACACATATTCCAAAAGATACTTTGGGAATTTTCTAGTGATAAGAAATTTTGTCCATGAACCTAGTTGGGACAAACTTTGGAGGATGTAAGAACCAGTTTGGTGTAATGCTAGGGTACCAGGCTAGAAACTGCAAAACTGACAGTTCTAGTCACACCTTATGGTATAAATGGAAAGCTATTTAAGAGCCTTTTATAAAGTGACCTATAATTTGGGCCAGGGCAGGCTAGCAAACCTTTTGGGAAAGTGTGAGAAGTTTGCAAAGGACTTTATACTGGCACTAAATAGTAACAGTACCAGAGCAGACAACTGGGATAATACCTGAATCTATTGTCAGTTTTTCATCCTCTGAGGATTTAGTTAAGGTCCTTTAAAAAAAAGGAGGAGGAGAAAGAGGAAGAGGAAGAGGAAAAAGGGGAGGAGGGGGAGAAGAAGAAGAGGAGGACGAGGAGGAGGAAGAGGAGGAAGAGGGGGAGGAGGAGGAGGGAGAAGAGGAGGAGGGAGAGGGAGAGTAAGAGCAGGAAGGGGAGGAGGGAGAGGAGGAGGAGGGGGGGAGGAGTGGGAGAAGAAGAAGAAGAAGGAGAAGGAGAAGAAGGAGAAGAAGAAGGAGAAGAAGGAGAAGGAGAAGATTGCTTCTAACAATCTTAATCTTTAATTCATTCAGATGCTGTCATAGGATTTGATCACTTTCAGTTTAATCTTTTCCCATCTCAAAAATTTCTTCCAGATTATAACCAATTTATTTTTAGTCCAGTAAAAAGTCCTTATCCAGGTCAATTTATTGGCTTGTCATTTCTATTTTTGCTTTAGTTGTTTTCTCTGTCTTATAGTCCATAATATTTTACTTGTCCAGTACTTCTGCAAATTCTTTATATTTTGATGCTTATCCATCAAGCAAAATTTGTTTCATTTCTTTTCCTTGTAAATCTTCCAAGATGTCCTTTTTCACACCAGTAGTATCTTTAGGATATAATCCGTTCTTGAAAGTGTGTAGTATTGCTGAGACTGCTGCTAGTCTTTATTCAAAAACAAAGGTAAATTCACCAAGCAGAGTTAGCAAACTCAGTTTATTTTTAAAATCTCAGTAATTTAGTAAACACGGAATCATTTACTATGATGCTTATCTTCATCTTCTGGCTCTCAAATCTATAGGAAACCACTGCCCTGTTGTTTCCTTATGAATAGCAGCTGTCCAGAAAACAAGTGGACAATCTCCCATCCTCTCCTTATACAAAGAGGTTCCACGGAACTGGTCTTCTCAGCAATTCTTTGGTCTTATCCATAGTCATCATCTCTGCTCTTTCAGAAATATCTTAGCTTGCCATTTCTCATCTGGGTAAAATTCTTAATACTTTGAATTATGCTTCCTATAGGTTGATCCCATCTCACTCCTGATTCATTTGTGAGTTACTTCAGGGATGACAGAGTAGACTCAGAAAGTGGTAGTTTCCTTTTTGATGTAGGGAGTGATTACTGCCATTTTGTACAGCACCTTGAAGAACAGTTTTTTTAATCACTTTTGATCCAACAACTTTTGATCAGCATCCAGTAACCAATAAGGAACTTCTCTCTGCTTAATCTATATTATGTAACACATTATTACAAATTAAGAGCTGTGATGGTGCAGTGATTAGAATGCAGGACTGCAGGTTAACTGACTGTTTACTCTAGGTATTGGATCCTAATTGGCTCAGGGTTGGCTCAGCCTTCCATCTTTCTGAGAAATAAGGACTCAGAATGTTTGGGGGCAATATGCTGACTCTGTAAACAGTTTAGAGTGCTGTAAAGCAATTTGAAGCGGCATATAAATCTAAGTGCTAAGTGCTGTTGCTATTTGCTAAGGAGAAGTTTAAGAATATTGGATAGACATTTTTATTTTTATTTTTACTTATTTTTCACACTTTTGATCTGTCCATCTCCCTCGGTTTTATGTAATTCTCCCTATGTGTTCTCTATTGATCTTATTTTTCTTTTCATTCAGGATGCTAAATTTATTGTTAAAAAACTGCTGTTTCACATATTTGTTTTCCTTTTAGACAAGTTGCCAAATGCAGATGGGTGTTCTGCACACATATTAGGAAGATGTTACAAATAAATAACCAGGGAAGAAAATTTTGCTGCTATTTTATGGTTCATTGGCTGTTGCTTGTTGGGATCACTTGCTGTTTATGCAGGCAAGCGAGATTGCAAAAGTACTATATGCCAAAATATTGCTTCTTCTCTGTGGTGTTTTTTGAAATTCCCTAAGCCAATGTTTCTGTAGCTTGGGGGATAAGAAACATTTCGTATTGTACCTAGGAAGAAAAACACGGGAGCAAGGGCTTCTCTTATGTTCCTATTATTCTTATGGAAGAACACTCAAAACATTTCAAAAATTGTTATTTCAGAACAGGCAACAGTCACATTGTTAAGAGTTTATGTTTTCTGAAATGCAGTAAAAATCTTTAGACAGAACATTCCAAGAGGAGTTGCTTCTTCCGAGTTTAGAACATAAAATTTATTGACCAGTTTTGTGCATGTCCCTGCTGGGAACACAGAGGAAGAGAAATTAAAACACTTTCTCCTATCAAAAACAGCCAGAAATTGATGAAATACAGTGCCTAACAAGGGTTTAGGTATGGTTTACATATCTAAACAAAGCATTTGATATGGCATATTAGTCATGATAGCAATTGGATACTCTAGGACCGTGATGGCGAACCTAGGGCACGGATGCCACAGGTGGCACACTGAACCATATCACGCAAGCTCAGCTGGCTGACCAGAGGAGTTCCGGGAGATGGGGAAGGCCGTTTTCATCCTCCCCAGGCTCCTAGAAAGGCTCTGGAGCCTGGGGAGGGCAAAAAATGGGACTACCAGGCCCACCGTGTCATCGTGTGCCAAAAGCGGGAGGAGCGCAGGGTGGGTCATGCGTAGGACAGGATGCATAGAATTATGGGTGTGGGCACACACGCGCGCAAATCCCCGTGCTCCCCCCGCTTTTGGCACACAATGGCAAAATGGTTAGCCATCACTGCTCTAGGAAGATTGGTACTGGATCTAGGGGGCCAGGGGGAGAGGAAATCCTCCATTTACGACTGAGCTATGACATTGCGGTTTGTTCCCATGATACTCTATAGTGTACAAAACCAAGTAAAGAGGGAGCTGCATGGCTACCACTCACCTGAGTATTGTTCCCTCTCATAGAAATAATGTAATTGGAAAGCCCATGCAAATTCCTTGTGTGTCCAATCACACTTGGCCAATAAAAATTCTATTCTATTCTATTCTATTCTACTCCATAGATACTAATAGGTCCCATCTACACCGAAAGGATATGAGAGTAGTAATCATACTTTTTCAACTGTGGTATGTGATGCAGCAAAATAGACAGCATAGGAATTCAAGCGGAAAACATAGAACAAAATCATCAACTGATGGGATTTAACTCAACTGAAATATTCTTCAGGGTACAAAAGAAGCAGAATAATTTGTTATTAAGCAATCAGGATCCCCTCATGAGTTTTTTAAAATAAAAATTAGTTTGTATCTTTCAGAATTCAATGAAGCCAAGGCTTGCATCACTTACAACCAGATAATTTGTATAGTGAATACGGTATGCTGCATAAGGATTGAAAACATCTCTGGGTTTCTGATCCTATACAAACATCCAGTTTTATAACAAAAATAATTTTTCCTCTTTTTCATCTTTCTGTCCCAGAAACAATTTCTCTTTCACCTTTCCCCAAAGATGTAAATGCAAAAACAAGAAAATTACGACTGTTTTACACTGAATTCTCTATCATTCATGCAAGTTAATTCAAGAGTGTGAGGATTTTGAACTATTAAAGGCTTTTTCTTAATTTGTCAAACAGAGAATTCTCACTGAGACACCCTAAGGATTCAAAGAAAAAAAAGAGAAAAGTATCTACTTGCCTAATTAAGAGGTTCCATGCTGGCTGTTAAATCAGGAATTAAATCAAGTCGCATAAGGTCAATTCTACTGTACTTCTCATTTATGCAGACTTTGAAAGAGTACTGTGCAAGCAGGAAACCCAGCCAGAGGGCAGCAAGTTATTGGAGAAAGCTGCAGATCTTTGCATATATTATGCTCAAATTCCCACCCTCCACACACAGGCACATTAGTTATATTAATATGAACATGTTGTTGTATATTTTAAGAACAATAAATTTGTGTGTTTATAGTCAAGCTTTCCTCCTAGTAAACTACTTAATTCATTTGTTTCAATAGCCCTAAGCAATTCAACACATTGATTATGTGCATTATGAAGTCTCTAATGACAGGTGATAATTATACTTCAACTTGTTATAACCATGGATTAAGTTACTTCTACCTGTTTATTTTCTGGGTCAAACTGTACTTCAGTGCAGGCAGGCATTCTTTCATATACCCTTTTGATAATAACGAAAGGAAGATCAAGGTATAAAGAATTGAGTTATATAGAAAGAAACACAAGTATCATTTCATCATCCAATTTCTACTGCATTTTAGTTCCTTCCCATTCATCCTTTTGTTACTATCATGCTTTGTTTTGATTTGGCTCATTCTTATATTTCTCTGCCAATTCCCATGATTGCAAATCTTAAACTGGTATGCAAATGAAAATGAAAATACAAAATTTGAACAACCTATTAAAGTAGCATGAAAGTACATTTGATTTAAAAGCAATAGAATGAAGGGGAAAAAACAAAATATAAACTATTTGAAATATCTTTCATTGTGGGAAAGTTTGGGTAAAGAAATAAAAATTCAATAATTCCCCACAAAATTCAGAGGGTAGAGTATTTTAAATTCCTCTAAATCAATAGAATAGAATAGAATAGAATAGAATAGAATAGAATAGAATAGAATAGAATAGAATAAACAGAGGGATAAAATCAAGATCACGTGAAGTGTTAGTGCCACTTTATAATGCCTTGGTAAGGCCACACTTGGAATATTGCATCCAGTTTTGGTCTCCACGATGTAAAAAAGATGTTGAGACTCTAGAAAGAGTGCAGAGAAGAGCAACAAAGATGATTAGAGGACTGGAGGCTAAAACATATGAAAACGATTGCAGGAACTGGGTATGTCTAGTTTAATAAAAAGAAGGACTAGGGGAGACATGATAGCTGTGTTCCAATATCTCAGGGGTTGCCACAAAGAAGAGGGAGTCGGGCTGTTCTCCAAAGCACCTGAGGGTAGAACAAGAAGCAATGGGTGGAAACTGATCAAAGAAAGAAGCAACTTAGAACTAAGGAGAAATTTCCTGACAGTTAGAACAATTAATAAGTGGAACGACTTGCCTGCAGAAGTTGTGAATGCTCCAACACTGGAAATTTTTAAGAAAATGTTGGATAACCATCTGACTGAGATGGTGTAGGGTTCCTGCCTAGGCAGGGGGTTGGACTAGAAGGCCTCCAAGGTCCCTTCCAACTCTGTTGTTATGTTATGTTATGTTATCAGAATAGAATAGAATAGAATATTGGCCAAGTGTGATTGTACACACAAGGAATTTGTCTTGGTGCATATGCTCTCAGCGTACATAAAAGAAAAGATACATTCATCAAGAATCATAAGGTACAACATTTAATGATAGTCATAGGGTACAAATAAGCAATCAGGAAATAATATCAGTATAAATGGTAAGGATACAAGCAACAAAATTACAGTCATACAGTCATAAGTGGAAGGAGACGGGTGATGGGAATGATAAGAAGATTATTAGTAGTGCAGACTTAGTAAATAGTTTGACAGTGTTGAGGGAATTATTTGTTTAGGAGAGTGATGGCGTTTGGGAAAAAGCTGTTCTTGTGTCTAGTTATTCTGGTGTGCAGTGCTCTATAGCGTCGTTTTGAGGGTAGGAGTTGAAACAGTTTATGTCCAGGATGTGAGGGTTCTGTAAATATTTTCATAGCCCTCTTTTTAACTCGTGCAGTATTCAGGTCCTCAGTGGAAGACAGGTTGGTAGCAATTGTTTTTTCTGCAGTTCTAATTATCCTCTGAAGTCTGTGTCTGTCTTGTTGGGTTGCAGAACCAAACCAGACAGTTATAGAGGTGCAGATGACAGACTCAATAATTCCTCAATAGAACTGAATCAGCAGCTCCTTGGGCAGTTTGAGCTTTCTGAGTTGGCGCAGAAAGAACATTCTTTGCTGTGCTTTTTTGATGACGTTTTTGATGTTAGCTGTCCATTTTAGATCTTGCGATATGGTAGAATAAAGTATTCCAGAATGAAAGTATCCCTGCCAATAAGGTATTTGCAGTCCTTGGCAACCTTCAGGTAATCTGCTCCCATGTTGTTATGAATATTACATATCAAAAGGGAAAACCCATAACTGACTCAGAAGCTGATGAGCAATTACTTCAGCTTAGTAACTACTCAACCACACTTCAGGTTTCATATTCTGTACCAGTGGCAGCACAAGAGCACTCATAATCACAAGGATTACTTAGAGAAGATTTTAGAAGTACCACCAAATATTCCTATTATTCAGAGAGATTGCAATCTAATTAGAATAAACATCTCCCATCTATCAAAAAGGTATTGTTATCAGAATTCAGTGTCGGTTTATTGGTTCCCTTCTAATTCATCATTAAATCTAGCCTCTGGTTCAGAATACGCACTATCTTTTCTTATTTAAATCCTATGGAGAAGTGGGGCTGAATATCATCAGTGAATTGATGACAAAGGTATTGTTATTATCAATTCTCTCCCTTTCCCATTACAAATCAATATAAGGCATTTAGAGTAAATACTTAGCATGAACATTTCTGATGACCACCTGTAGTTTCCTGCTTAAACCACATATTCAAAAGAAACAGATCTTTTTCTCACCAGTCCTCACTCTCTTTGTTCTTGAGTCTCTTAATCAAAATCCCTTCCCTTTCTCTTAATGTCCCAGACACAGAATGAATATAATCCAAAAGCATGGTTGATTTCATAGACTATAAAAAAAAGTTTGAGAGACTCATGAAGGATATGAGGGTAATGAGATATTCTGAAAGGGTGACAATTTACTGTTTAATAGTGTCAAGAGTGCATCTTAAGGATAGAGAGGGAGAAAAAAATAGGGAGAAGATAGAAGAATTTTGGAAGAAAACAGATAAATCCAACACAAAAGGGTATTAGAATGTACTTCTAAATATAACTCATAAAGTTGCTTACACGAAAAAGGAATAGAAATGGGTATGTACAGTATCTATACAGGTAGTATGAATAATGTCAACATCCAAGATGGCAACTATTGAGGGCCCTGTCCGCCATTTTGGAGTTGCCACATGCGGGAGGAGGGAGGGATCACCATGGATGAGTGTGGGACAATGGTGGGGGATGAGAAGGATTCATGAAGGTGTTGGAACGAGAGAGCATGGCAAGAAACTGTGATGTTCGAGGCCAGTTTCTTGCAATGTACGAGGCCAGCGCAGAGCCAAGAAGTCCATGGCCTGCCAATGAAGGAGGAACCGTGATTCTTTGCAGGAGCAAACACTTTCCAAGGGCAGGGCGAGCCAAGCCCACATAATCAGCTGGAGGGTGGAAGGCTGTAATGCTGACTAAATTTGCATCACCTCGTGCCCAGTCTGTTACCGAGTAAATGCGAATTACTCTATTTGTGGTGTGGTCTCTTTCCTTGCGGCAGTAGGCTCAGAACAGTGACAAATAATTTGTGCTGAAGGCAAAAAATGCTATGGAACAGGAAGGAGAGCGTATGACATACTTGTTGGTATCTCCTGAAAGAAGCTTTTCCTGGGCTTGCATCCAAGGAAAATACATATTTGAGGTAAGGAGATGCTAGCAACATGGCCACATCCAATACAATGCACATTGCACACTACTTGCTTCTGATCCAAACCATAGCACATCCCACATATGTACATGCTTAATTTTCATTGTTATAAACTCCACTCCATTTCTTTGAAGCAGTGTTTCTGAAGGTGGGCAAGTCCTCAGATATGTGGATTACAATTTCCAGAATTTTGGCTGGCGAGGCAATTCTGGGAGTTGCTATTAAGAGTTGCCAAGATTGAGATATACTGCTCTAAATGGGAAAGGGCAGGTAGAATAGTGAATGAAAACAGCAGACACCACAATAGCAGGAAAGCAATTATTAGAAATTGATATTTTTGAAACTCAAAGCTCGGAGATGATCCCAAATAATAGAAAAATAGAAGAGTGCTGAATAAAAACAGCAGGCCAGCAATAGCAAGCCTAGTAGGCAATTATCAGAAATAGATATTTATGAAACGCAAAGTTTGGAATTGGCCCCAAATGATAAATTAGTATACCTATTCCTGGATCCAGTATCACCAATCATATGTAGTTTATTTTATTTCCATATTCACTTGTACTGGTATTTTTTTCAGATGATTGCCTCATCCAATGTTTCTCAATCTTGACAAATTTAGCAAGCTGGTTGGGGGATTCTGACAGTTGAAGTCCATCCATCTTAAAATTGCCAAGGTTGAGAAATACTGGTCTCATCAGTTTATGAACTGAACAAACCAGTACACAAAAACACATCTTTTCAGCAATTTTCTCCTAGAAAATTCAGTGTTGTGTAACAATTTTTTATTGTCAAATCATTTTTCTATCATGGGTTTGTAAACATTTTTCTTAACATAATTCTTTTTTTCCCTCTGGTTGTGAATTCATTAATTTTGAACAAGGGCCACAAGTTTCTGAATTGCTGAAGTGAAGAAAGTCAGAACTATTTACAAACCCTAATCTTAATCACAACTCCATTTATAGTCAGTGAAAATAATCATGCTTCAAAGCTCTTATAGCCATCCTGCTTTCTGGTTTTTATTCAGTGCAACTGACTTCTCAAGTAGGCAGTTATTAACCCTATTTAAGCACTGAACTTTGTATCCTGACCTTAAAAACCAGTTATCTCAGAGCAGCCTGGAAATAATAGTTACCCATATAAAACAATCTGTACATTAGTGAATTATTGCAATATTAGGTCTGTGAAGCCTCAGCCCTGCATGGGGTATGGGACATGAAGGTGACAGGAGAAGAGATTTTAAAACTTTGCTACTGCTTCCACTCCCTCTACGTATTTGGACATATTTGTCAAATGTGAGAAGACAAAATATTCAAGATGGTGGTCAGACTATCATGTTCAAGCCCTGCCTCTTTGGATCATGAAATATCCACATATTAAAGGGGCAAAGCTTAAATCACAATACAGTACACGTCTAAGGTTCCACTCGCACATACATGCTAGTTGTTCCCGACTATAGGGGGCGGTGCTCATCTCCGTTTCAAAACTGAAGAGCCAGCACCGTCCGAAGACGTCTCCATGGTCATGTGGCTGGCATGAGTCAATGCCAAAGGCGCCCAGAACACTGTTACCTTCCCACCAAAGGTGGTCCCTATTTTTCTACTTGCATTTTTTACGTGCTTTCGAACTGCTAGGTTGGCAGAAGCTGGGACAAGTAACGGGAGCTCACCCCGTTACGCGGCACTAGGGATTCGAACCGCTGAACTGCTGACCTTTCAATCAACAAGCTCAGCGTCTTACCCACTAAGCCATTGTGTCCCTTTTACATCTACCATCTTGTAAATTTTGAGACACCTTCTCCCACAAGATACGTTTCTTTGTCAGAAAGTGCCATGAGCAAACACAGAGAATTCACAATGTTTCAGCCACGAAAACTTTTTTTTTAAAAAAATCTTATTTAAAAACAAAATAAGACATGTAAATAATAGTACTTAGTAAGGCCATGTCAGTATGAGAACATCCACAAGTATTGTGTTGTCAACTTAAAGATAATATGTTTGGGACCAGACAGACCAACTCTTCCCACAACCTTTTTTTTTTTTTTCAAACTCTGAGTGAAAATAAATTGGGTATTTGGAAAAGTACAATCCAAAATATTCTCACTGTAAATGTTCTAACCCATGTTTCTTCCTCTTTGGTGCATCTTCACAGGGAAGAGATGAACTTAGTGTCCAGGCAAGTGTACAAAGGTTAGATGACTCAGACGATCCAATTCCAAATCATTTCAGTCTTTAAAGGTTTACTATCTTTTGAATTAAGTCTGGAAATTGATTTTATAAAAAGTGAAAATGACAACAGGGCCTTGGCTTGGTTTTAAAAGGCAGCTCACACAAAAAGAAGTAATAGATTTTACTGCTGACACCCCAAACATAGTAGTGTTAGATGGTATAAATCCAAGATGTCTTTCCCTAGTTGTGATAATAGCTAAATCATACAAATGACATATGAAAATAAAAATGGCAAGGAAATAATATCCATATATCAGTGTATAGATAATGTCCTTATTTGAAGAATTATAACTATACATTCTGTTCAATTAACGACAGCTGGACCTTTTTCCATTATCCATCTCTGGAGATCAAAACATCAGCTTCTTCAGTTCACCAAACTGCTCAGAAAGTTAACAACCGGTTCTCCCGAAGTGGTGCGAACTGGCTGAATCCCACCACTGCCTGGTTCCTATGATTGTCCTCAAAGGATTAAATTCATACTCAACTTTCTACCCATAAAAGGAAAATGAAACTGATATTAGAATACAAACGCCTGTTTGGTTACCCAATTATAATTAAAGCCTAAAACTCAATAACAATTTTTAAATGAATTAAAGCAAATTAGTACAAATTGCTCTTTTGATTTTATGGCTGCCCAAGACAAGCTCTTAGTCCTGAACAATCTAAATGCACCCTTTCTTCATGTTAACATGAAAATTACTTGTCTTTCAGAAAATGCATCAAAATGCACCAAACTTACTATTACCTCAACCAACTTTTACAATGTACTGAGATAATCATGTACAAATGGCTAATTATGGTAAAGTAAGGTAAAGTTGAAGATAGAATGTTTGAGGCCCTTGCATCTTGCTCATGTTATATGAAATTAAGTTCCTTTCATTTTGGCAGGATTCATTTTTGGGTTGCTCCTTCATATATCGGTCACCAAAATGAAATAAAGGTTTCTCCAAAATTCTCCAAATTTTACTAACAGCAGCAGTACAGACAACTAAGACCTTGATCATCTAACCACTTGGTCTAAAACTTGGCAACTCTAAATCTCAACCAGCAAATGCTCAGTCTTACATATCGGAAAAAAGAACCCAAACACTAAGTACATACTTGATGGACATTACCTTACAGATGACCCCCACCCCATTAAAGACCTTGGAGTTTTCATGTCAAATGATCTAAGTGCCAAAGCCCACTGTAATTACATAGCAAAAAAGGCTCTAAGAGTTGTAAACCTAATCTTGCGTAGCTTCTTTCCCAAAAACACTACACTACTAACCAGAGCATACAAAACATTTGCTAGACCAATACTAGAATACAGCTCGCCTGTTTGGAACCCTCACCACATCTCTGACATCAATACAATTGAACGAGTCCAGAAATATTTCACAAGAAGAGTTCTCCATTCCTCTGAAAACAATAAAATACCTTATCCCACAAGACTTGAAATCCTATGCTTAGAAAACTTGGAACTCCGTCGCCTTCGACAAGACCTAAGTTTAACTCATAGAATCATCTATTGTAATGTCCTTCCTGTTAAAGACTACTTCAGCTTTAACTGCAATAATACAAGAGCAACCAACAGATTTAAACTTAATGTTAACCGCTTTAATCTAGATTGCAGAAAATATGACTTCTGTAACAGAATCATCAGTGCTTGGAATACTTTACCTGACTCTGTGGTCTCTTCCCATAATCTTAAAAGCTTTAACCAAAAACTTTCTACTATTGACCTCACCCCATTCCTAAGAGGACCATAAGGGGCGTGCATAAGCGCACAAATGTGCCTACTGTTCCTGTCCTATTGTTTTTCTTTTCTTCTTCCTATATATATATAGATGCTTATACCTCCCAATATTTACTCATATATATTTTTATATACTATATAATCTTTTTATATGATGTTGTGACAAAATAAATAAATAAATAAAAATAAAATAACCCTCATCCTCAAATCTTCTGTTTATTCCCATAAGTGAAGAATTATAGAATATGTTTTCCAAATCTAAAGAACTGGCTGTCTGAGCAGAAGAGAATAGCGTGAACAGTATTCATGCAGAATATTAAAGTTCTTTCCCATTTTTCCCTATAGAAAAATTTGCAGAAAAGAAATAGAAGGGATTTGGGCTTCTGTTTTTCTATTTTATTCTTAGGGAACTTTAGAATTTCTTTTGCTTAATGTTTTGAGATGATATTATTGCAAGGAACGGACTATGCTGGTGGATTATCTTCCTACCTGATCGGGAGAACTTAATACGGGAAGAGTTTACCTCCATTATGGACTCTTGGGTTTATTTAAAATGTGGTAGTCTAGGAAAGCTGCAGATTGACTAGTTTCAAGTTTACATTCAGAAGCCAAATACTTTATGTATCTCTTCGCTACTTGTAACTCAGTTACATGAAGAAAAATCCACTCCCCACCAAGAATTCGAAAGAATGTTAATTTCTTGGCCAAGGAAAGAAAGTTACCTTTGATCCATCAAACTGAATGAGAATGGTTAAGAGAAAAATGGAGAACAATTTTTAGTCCAATGTAAGAAGTACAGTGTTTGAAATATGGATAACCTCTACAGACTTAAGGAATGATTTGGAAACAATATCATTTTCTTTTAGACCAAGAGATTTGTGATTGCATTTCTATAGGGTTGAGTCCTTCTTCTTGGCCTTGAGTTTTCTCTGGACTAATACCAGGAAAGGTGGAAGGAAAAAGAAGAGGATGACCAGCAGCAAGGTGGACTTAATCATAGTGGCAATGAGTATACCATTGGGAGACTTAAAAGAATAGCTTAAGGAGAGATGTTCATGGAGAAAATTTGTCTATACGGTTGCTAGAAATCAAAAATGACTTGATAGCAAATAATCAATCTATAGAATATAGATTCTGACTCTAAACTCAATCCTCTTTCTTCCTATCCCCAACCTGCTTTTTAAATCATTAAGAAGAAGCTTGAGCCAATCAAACTGGTTTAATTTTTTACTGGGAAAACTAAATGAAGATTATTTTTTTTAGAGATTAAAAATACATTTTAGAGGTAACAGAAATTCAGTTACAATTAACCAACTTGTCAACTTTGGCCATTGGTTTGGCCAATTTCCAAAAGCAAAAATAAACACATATTTCTTCCCAAAAAGGTTATAAAGTAAAATAAAACAACAATCACCATCACCTTAAGAGAGAGAATAAGAGGGAAATACACAGCAGGCTGTGAAGAAATGGCTGAGATTGACAATATCCAGACAGCTAAGGTTAAATGTTATCAAAATACCCAGTGAAAATGCATTTGCATAGCACCTGAAGACTTTCCACCCAGCAAATGCCATGAATGAGCTTTTATTAGATTTGCAGAGAAAACGGGAAGATAAAGTGTGGAACATTTTTATCGCAGGGTGAACTGTCATAATGTCACAGAGAGAAACAAGGAATTATCTAAGCTTTCTAAAATTGCTGTCTTTCAACGTGACTCACTCAATTCATTGATCAAGGAACCAACTCTGCGTTCCTTTTTCAAGATTTCCTTTCAATCATGAGGACTAGAGACTTCATTTATTTAAAAAAGGACAAATCAAAGGAGACAAATAGATGATTGGGTCTGCTGTTTTCATCCACCTGAGAGACATCTCTGCTCTGTAATTTGTGACATGATGAAGAGCTCTGCAGTTTCTAGATTTTATCTTGACATATTCGGGTCTTTTCCCGTGTAAGTTGAGAGTATCTTGGCGACGTTTCAACGAGGTCTCACTCATCATCTTCAGGCTGGTGCTTTCGCCTTCGTGCTTGTGCAAGCAAAACATGGTCGGAGCTGCCGTCTCTCTATAAATACTGGTGGGGAGGTGGGGAGTGTTGCTGTAAGCGGGTTAGTTGGCTGTGTGGTTGCATCTTGATCGGTAGATGGAGTGGGTGTTTGCAGATTAGTCTGCAAATTAGGTGGGGCTATCTTAGGCCACAGATGTAACATGGTACAATTGCTAAAATAATGGATTAGAACACGGAAAATATGGATTCAAGTCCATCCTTAACTACAGACAGTCCTTTTATGATGATAATCAGTCTGTCTCTCAGCCCAGCCGACCTCAAATGATCGTCATTAGAGAGATAAAATGAGTAAAAAATACCCACTCCATCTACAAATCAAGATGCAACCACGCAGCCAACCAACCCGCTCACAGCAACACTCCCCACCTCCCCATCAGTATTTATAGAGAGACGGCAGCTCCGGCCACGCTTTGCTTGCACAAGCACGAAGCCAAAAGCACCAGCCTGAAAATGATGAGTGAGACCTCATCGAAACGTCGCCAAGATACTCTCAACCTTACATGGGAAAAGACCTGAATATGCCAAGACCTACATACCTATACCCGTGAAAACCTACGAATATGTGTGTGTGTGTGTGTGTGTATGCAGTACAACAAGGCAGTTGAACAAAGGACCCCTTTTTTCCTTTTCATTTCAACTGTAATGTAAGTTACATGAAAACAGAAAAGAAACAGATGAGGAATTGGTCTCTGATGGACCATAATTCCGGGCATCAATCAACACTCCCTTGGTCTTTCACTAGTAAAGAGAAGAATGCCTTCTGACTGTTAATACATCTCTCGTCTTAAAGGAGTTACAGGTAATAGGGCAAGTATGGTCAGGCATTTGAGGGCTGTCAGTTGAAAGCTAAAGTAAAGATATGTTCATACAAAGCCATGCCTTGCTTAACCACAGTGAGTAAGCCACAGTTGGTTGTAAATCACAGAGTTTTTTTTTAAATTCCTGGTAGAACTGTAAACCCAAACCAAGGAAAATATATAGTGGGGTTATTAGAAAGTATAAATTTTTTAAATTCTTTTTTTTAAAATCTGATAATCATACTGTAGCTACAGTAGAACTATGCAATCCCCTCATTCTGCACTACTATAAAACAATCATTACAAAGCATATAACCCTGCCCAATGCTTTTACCTGTGTAAGTAAAATGAAATGCAGCACTTCTGCACATATATCTGATTTTTAACATGTCAGGCAGGCAGGTTTCAGGAAGCGGTTTTTCAGATTTTCTAAAAATCTGGCAGTATTTTTATACAGTAATTTAATCCAACTAACTTTTTCCTTCAAAGGCTCTCTTTCATAATTGTCCTTTTCATCTTAGTTAACCAAAACCTCCTGCATAATCTAGGAAATAGAAGCCCTTCAAAGTTGTTAGGACATATTGCTAGCAAGAAAAAATTGTATATCAATATTAGCTGTTTAATGAGCAGAAAACATGTTTTGTTGAATATACATAGAACAGCCATAGAGGAATACTTTTAACAATACAGTAGAACCTCTGGTCATGACCATAATTTGTTCCATAACTTTGGTCACAAACCGATTTGGTTATGACCTGAACCTAATTTTACAAAAAATTACAAAATTAATTACAAAAAAAAAAAAGGCTTGGAAAGGGAAATTGGCTGCAAAAAATAATAATAATAATTCGTGGATTTTTTTGGTCAGTACCCGATTTGGTCATGGTCAGAAATGTTCATGACAAGAGGTTCTACTATACTGTGTTGAACAGGTGGGGCTATCTTATGCCACAGATGTAACATGGTACAATTGCTAAAATAATGGATTAGAACACAGAAAATATGGCTTCAAGTCCATCCTTAACTACAGACAGTCCTTTTATGATGATAATCAGTCTGTCTCTCAGCCCAGCTGACCTCAAATGATCGTCATTAGAGAGATAAAATGAGTAAAAAATACCCAGTCAGCTACCTTGAGCTCCTGGAAAAAAGTGAAAAATAAAATAAATAGTGTGATATACGAATCTCCCCCTTCCTTAAATAAAAATCAAACTACATTTGGTAAGCAAAACAAGTCTGTATTGGCCAAATTCTCTTCCCAGGTTGCTAGAAACAATTATTATTCACCTCTAATTACCAGGCACATGATTATCAATACATTTCTGGCATCAGTTAGTAATTATAATTTTAGTTCCTTGGTCCAGTTATGCATAAAAGCAGGTATCAGTGACATTCGTTAGGCTCCCAGCCCACCCTTCACTTATGTACTAGTCATCAGTATCAGGATGACATGATGGAAAAGAGAATGTCAATTAGAAAAGAAAAAGTCAAGTTGAATCAGATTACTATCCACTTTGCTGACCCTATCTATTTGAGGAATAACCCCGTTCAAGTCTAGAAGGGAATGTAAGTCATTCAGAATATGCTGAATGATTGGACAGACATAGAGGTCAGTCTGTCAGTAATAAAGTGAAGATAAAGAAAGAGAAGATTGAAAAAGAGGAATCCCAAAGATGCTCTCATCAAGCATTAGTACCTAGATGAAAGGATGATCAAGTGTGCAGATCATTGGCCATTGCTTTATCCACAAGTGTAAAGTGCATTACGTGTGCTCTTCTAAATTGGAGTGTTATGAATAATAATTAGGACATGTGACTTTAATGTGAACCAAATCTTCCTTCGTCTTTTTTTTGGGGGCGGTGGGGTAGAGATAGAGGAACAAGTGGCTACTCTACTTGACTCTGTCTTATTCAACAGACAACAAGTCTTAATTCCTAATAAGCAATATCCTTTATCTAAAGAAGTTCATAGCCAAAGCTGGCACGCAAAACACATTGCTTATTACTGGACAGCAATAATATACAATTACATCAATAATTCACATGTTACATAGGGAATAGTTTTCTTCCACGGAATAGAAAAATGAACCTGACCCACTCATCTTTATTACTGTATTATTATTTATCCCATCTTTATTTTTCTTCAACTCAAGGCAACATATATTCCTAACATTTCCAACTTCTATTGTGCAAGGCAACACTACACACACACACAAAAAAAACCACTTCTATTGTTGTGGCAACACTACAAAAAAAAAAAAAACCCAAACCATTTCTCATAGCACATAATATATTACTCATCCTTTGTATTTGGACAGAACTTTAGATTTGTTGCATTTTTAAGGGAAAAAAACTGCAATGGAAGCTGAAACAGAAAGCCAAAGAACATTTGAAAAGTTGTATTTTCAACAAGCCTCAGCAGTACCCTGTTCAATTGACATCAGAATTCAGTTTCTGTCTCCCCCTGCAGCCAAAGAGACTTGTAGGTATCTTTAATGGGGGGAAACATTGTCTCAGAGTCTAGTTGTGAAAGTGTGATTTCCCAATGGCCCAAAATTCCATACCTTGTCTTTACCAAGAAGCAGTAATGGAATCTCTATTATGGATAATAAGTAGAATCAGATATAATATTAACGTCTTATCACAATGTACTTTCAAAATTAAATTATCTATTTTTCCATCATAAAGCAACATTAAATGTGTCTAATAAACTAATTCACCCAAAGTGCATTTTGGGGGGGGGGAAACAACTTTAGTATAGATTGATACCTTACCAATTAGAGAAAGTTGAATAGAAATAAGAATGGACAAAGAATGGACAAGTACAGCATGAGAGTGGCTGAAACCTTATACACTTTTATCTATTTTTATCTTACGTACTGCTACATTTAATGGAGTCTGAAAGGCACTTTTGTCTGGCATTTGGGAAGATTCAGAGCTTTTCCTTAAGACTGCAGCTTAAATCCCACTCTCTCCCAGACACCAGAGACTCCCTTGATCCTCTAAAGGAGTTTGTTAAGAGGAAAAGAGAATGCCGCATCTTGCAGGGAAGGGAAAAAAACAACAACAACCTGGAGACTCCTTTATATAGAGCAGAAGTGTCTGCTATTTGCACGTGGAGGTCTTTAGATTTATTCCTACATCAAACCAAAGGAAATATCTAAAGACCTTAAAAGGTCCTAAAAGTATTAAACCATACTGACAATAATTTCACAACTCACTACCATGATCAAATGTACATACATTGGAACACAACACTCAAGTTAGATGAAAAATGTTATGACAGCAACTTAAAAACAATAAAGAGCAAGTTTTAAGCAAGCATGTACGTTTTTATTCTAAAGATGTATAGCTACACGTAATATCTTTAGAATCAGATTGAAGGTCTCTACAAGATTTTTTTAGAATCCTTACCTTTTTCTGGGCTAAGGTTTTTAAATACTTCAAGGTCTGCCATTAATTTGTTTACTGAGAGTCATTATGGAGCAACAGAATCAAAATTATTCCTGAAACAAAACCCAGATTCACTAGCATGTCCAGGGTTAATACATTTGCAATGCCATCCTTACAAGTATTGAAGAACTTTGGCAATCCTCTCCCCACTGTGAAACATAATGTAATCATGTTATCCACAGCATGGCTTCAGGATAATTAGAGAAATCCACAAGGTGATCCTGAACAACTTTGCTCCAATCCACACTGGGGAAAAAGAGAAAGAATCCCCAGCCTGATCAGAAACCTGGAAGGCTCTGCTTTCTGCAGCTGTTCTTGTGGAAATGCAGGACCACTTTTGGTATGAGACATGCATGCATAGTGCAGTGCTTAAAATCCTCAAGGCACCAAATGTGCAGGAAACATTGTGGGGAAGCTGGTCCTGAAATGTCAAGAGCAAATCCACGATGCACCAGAAAGAATAAATCACCATCACCTTCTGGTTATTCAAAGGGGTTCTGTGGGGAGGGGTGGAGTGACGCAGGATGATTGCTGAAGATGAAAAGAAAGCTGAATCCATTTCCCACCCTCATCCGTCTCAGCATCTCTGGCCGAGGGGAATTCATAAAGTGGAAGGAAAGCGAGACTGTCACTCCAAGAGTTTTATTTACAACACAGAGGTGAGCACTCAATGCCCTGAGAGCCCTACTGAGAATATATCAGGAGTAACAAATAATTTGATTACTGTTTGTAATTAGGCAGCACTTCATGCTGCTTTGAACTCTGAATGGGAATTGCAAGGACATCCTTAAGTTCACCGTGTTTTGCTTGGAGGATAGGATCCCTGAATGAAGAAGGCAAAAATTCAACAGGTTTCATGTTGGAGAAATGTGAACGTATTTGCCCACGATGCAGGCAATATCTTGACAGAGAATTACACCGATTCAACTCTTTGACTCCACAAACACACATTCGGAATATATTGTCCCCCATAAATGCAGATTTTTGAAATGCATAACCTGCCATTCTGGAGTGTTTCCTTTTTCATTTCTGGATTTAGAGAAAGCTGCTGTATGAAAGCAGCAACAGCAGAAGAGAGTCTATTAGCATATCAGTTGATCACTTGCATTTAAACAGGTTATCAATCCATGCACAATTCAGAATACAAGAGTCAAGCTCTTTCGAAAATAATTAATATGCCACGTTAGTTGAGAGTCTAGCACCTCTACACATATTCTCCATATAACTCTTTGGCCAGATCAAGATACTTCACTGATTTAAGACACTTCTGGTTCTTGTTTCTGTTTTTGCAGGGTGTTGACAACACTATAAGGATTAGATGCATTAAAGAACCCTCCATCAATCCCATCTTCCATAGCCATGCTGAAGGAAGATGATACTAATAAATGGGCCATGTTAGATACCTCTGGGGACCACCAGACTTGCAAACACTAGTCTCCTGCATCCTTACACTGTCCTAATTTCTTAAAATAATAGAGGCAGAGATTAGAAACATTATTAGTTCTGAAGTATCCAGCTTTATCCGGCTGATATAGTCTCTTTTTACCTGAAAGGAACCCTCTTCAAGAAAGAAGAGACAGGAGGAGGGAATCTGAACAGAGACAATACTCCTGAGAAATGGCCATCTTCCTCATATTTTCAGTTCAATGGTCCCAATTTTAGCTAAACCTATCCTAGATGGGGAAGAAATGGAGGTAGTGACAGATTTTATTTTCCTGGATCACTGCAGATGTGGATTGCAGCCAAGAAATTAAAAGAGGCCTGCTCCTGGGAGGAAAGCTATGGTAAATCTAGACAACGTACTAAAAAGCAGGGACATCACCCTGCCAACAAAAGTGTGTATAGTCAAGGGTATGGTTTTCCCAGTTGCAATGTATGGCTGTGAAAGTTGGACCATAAGAATAGAATATTAGAATAGAATTTTATTGGCCAAGAGTGATTGGACACACAAGGAATTTGTCTTGGTGCCTATGCTCTCAGTGTACATAAAAGAAAAGCTACGTTCATCAAGGTACAACATTTACAACACAATTGATGGTCAATATATCAATATAAATCATAAGGATTGCCAGCAACAAGTTATAGTCATACAGTCATAAGTGGAAAGAGATTGGTGATGGGAACTATGAAACGATTAATAGTAGTGCAGATTCAGTAAATAGTCTGACAGTGTTGATGGAATTATTTGTTTAGCAGAGTGATGGCCTTCGGGAAAAAACTGTTCTTGTGTCTAGTTGTTCTGTGGTGCACTGCTCTATAGCGTCGTTTTGAGGGTAGGAGTTGAAACAGTTTATGTCCAGGATGCGAGGGATCTGCAAATATTTTCATGGCCCTCTTCTTGATTCGTGCAGTATACAGGTCCTCAATGGAAGGCAGGTTGGTAGCAATTATTTTTTCTGCAGTTCTAATTATCCTCTGAAGTCTGTGTTTTTCTTGTTGGGTTGCAGAACCGAACCAGACAGTTATAGAGGTGCAAATGACAGACTCAATAATTCCTCTGTAGAACTGAATCAGCAGCTCCTTGGGCAGTTTGAGCTTACTGAGTTGGCGCAGAAAGAACATTCTTTGTTGTCCTTTTTTAATGATGTTTTTGATGTTAGCTGTCCATTTGAGATCTTGCGATATGATAGAACCTAGAAATTTGAAGGTTTCTACTGTTGATACTGTGTTGTCAAGTATTGTGAGAGGTGGAAGTATGGAAGGGTTTCTCCTAAAGTCTACCACCATTTCTACGGTTTTGAGTGTGTTCAGTTCCAGATTGTTTTGGTTGCACCACAAGGCTAGTCGTTCGACCTCTTGTCTATATGCGGATTCGTCATTGTCTCGAATGAGACCAATCACTGTTGTGTCATCTGCGAACTTCAGTAGCTTAACAGATGGATCATTGGTGATGCAGTCATTGGTATACAGAGAGAAGAAAAGTGGGGAGAGCACACAGCCTTGGGGGGCCCCTGTGCTAATTGTACAGGTATTTGATGTGATTTTGCTTAGCTTTACCTGCTGCTTCCTGTTTGTTAGGAAGAAAGGCTGAGCGCCAAAGAATTGAGGCCTTTGAACTTTGAACTTTGAGGCCTTTGAACTCTGGTGCTGGAGAAGACTCCTGCAAGTCCCTTGGACTCGCAGGCGAACAAACAAGTCAGTCCTAGGGGAGATCAACCCTGACTGCTCTTTAGAAGGCCAGGTCCTGAAGATGAAACTGAAATACTTTGGCCACCTAATGAGAAGGAAGGACTCACTGGAGAAGAGCCTAATGCTGGGAAAGATTGAGGGCAAAAGAAGAACGCGAGGACAGAGAATGAGGTGGCTGGATAGAGTCACTGAAGCAGTAGGCGTGAGCTTAAATGGACTCCAGAGGATGGTAGAGGATAGAAAGGCCGGGAGGAACATTGTCCATGGGGTCGCGATGGGTCGGACAGGACTTCGCAACTAACAACAAATTCTAGAAATCCCATCAGCCCTGCCACATAAATGTGCCTATGACACCCCATGTATAAATGTGTGTATATACCTCTGTGCTATACACTGCCAAAAACCACACAGGAGCCAAAAAATATAGACGCAGGATAAAAAACAATAAATATATAGAAATACATGGATACTTTTCCATCCTTCCAGAAGGGAGGGAGGGAGGGAGATACAATTGGGAAACTACATAAAATAAGGAAGAAAAAAGGAAGTAGGCAAACCACGCCCAACCCAGCTCCGCAAAGGGGAAAAGGCCGCGATACATCTCCTAACAGCAATGTGATGCGGCAAGTTTGACACCCATGATATAGACAAAGTAAAGAGACAACTGGATGATGAATGGAAGATATAAAAGGAAAATGTACCCTGGTTGGCATCATTGAAAAGGTTAAATTGATTAGGCAATGCCCGCTGTAGCCACATCTGATTTTCAAGCAAATCTTCAAACGCATCTATCAACGGCGTCTCCACACCCATTTGCATAAAATACTAATTATTTTGTTTTCACAAACACTTCCATATTTAGAAATGAATAGGAGAGGGCTTTTACCACAATTTAGATAATTTCTTTCAGATATTTATTCTGGACAGCACTAAATGTACTCTCCTTGGACAAGAAATCTTTGCATTAATGAACACCTTTGTTGTTGCTCTAAGCTAGTAATTTCTCATGTCTAATTTATATTGAGCTTCTCAATTTTTCTCATCCTATTACACATATAACTTATTCATGATTCTGATCAACTAGAAGTGCTTCCAAACCATGTAATAGTTTTTGCCTAAAACACACACAAACCATAACTCTTTCCTTGTGACTCTTTGTTCCTTCATTTCTTACAACTGTTTCATTATAGTACTTATAGTATCATACTTATAGTATCATAGTTCCATCTTATTCAATTATTTGACCTTTATAATTACAGAGATCTATTCAACTCATTTTGAGTACCACTCATCTTGACACCTCAAGCTTTTTTTCTTTAAGCCATCAGTTATGACCATAATCATATTTATGCATAGATGGATACATTTTAAAACTCATAACCTTGATTTTGTAGAACTACAGCTTCAACAAACCATAGAAGATACAGTTACAGCTTAATAGAATAAAAATAGAAGGACTTAGGTTTAACCACAAGCTTTTCTATATATCTAACTATAGGAAATCATTCTAAGTCACTATTTCTCAAAGCAGGTTTTAATAGACAGTTCTGTGGTCCCTCTAGAGACAAACCAGAATAGTAACATTCTTCCCATATACTGCCTTTATCTTGATTTGCTTTGTAGTGTTTTACACAATGACTTTACATAGGACAGTATCCTATATCAGGGGTCTCCAACCTTGGCCACTTTAAGACTAGTGGACTTCAACTCCCAGAATTTCTCAGCCAGCTTTGCTGGCTGAGGAATTTTGGGAATTGAAGTCCACAAGTCTTAAAGTGGCCAAGGTTGGAGACCCCTGTCCTATATGAGCTTCATCTATTCCTTTCTAATATTGTTTGTTCATATTTTACATAATCATTTACTTTTTGACCTACCTGTCACCTTTGTGTGTGTGTGTATGCTTCTATCTCAGGATGATGGCAAATTGTGACTTATCAAAAATGATCTTAAGAAAGGGCAACATAGAATTTCTGACTTCAGATGTAGCTGGGAACACCTGCTAGGCTCTCTATTTGACCCAGCTTTCGTTTATTTCTTGTGTGAGAATTTCTTAATTAAAAAAAAATAATAAGGTGAGCTTCATATGCATTCTTCTAAGACAAAAATGATAAGTGAATGCAATTTAGGACTTTAAGTTTATCTATCCACCCCCAACTTAGAAAACCAGGCAAAGTTGAAAAACACGGGGGGTTTGGAAGGAATGGCCTCATTACAGTACTTTTTTCTCTAGTGGAGGAATTGTATGTCTGATCATGATCACTACAGCAGATATTTTATAAGAAAGGAAGCCTCTCATCTCAACAACTATTTTGGGAGAATGCCACAAAGAGGGCCTGGAGGCTTTTGGAGCAGGGGTCTCCAACCTTGGCAACTTTAAGACTTGTGGACTTCAACTCCCAAGATTCCAGTTGCCAAGGCTGGAGACCCCTGTTTTGGAGCACATCTCGATGCTTCCCTAAAGAAGCCACAACACTTCTAAATTCACGTGTGCAGTGGTCACGTGATTCCAGGGGGAAAAAAACCTGCATTCGAGCTAGATAGAGCCAACTGGTGCAGTGAGCTGTCTCACATCGCTTTGAGATTTATATAAATCTGCAAAAACAAAGCAATATTTTTTTCTGTGTGCTTTTCTGTGATTACCCAGCATCCTTTCCCCGATGGGGTACCCACCTAGATTGGGATTATAATTCCAATCTTCCCTTGCCCAGTGATCACACTGTCGGGGATGATGGAAATTGGGCCCAAATAAATAGGATAGAAAGGAGGAGATGGTGAACTTGTACTTTAGACTGAAACACAAATAAACACAGTAACACTGAAGTTTTTATTTAACCCTTTTGCTCTTTCTGACTCTGATACTGAAAGAACCAGAATGAATGATTAAACGAATTCACTACTTTTATCATCTAGAGATAATCAAATTCCACTCAATTTCAGATTATGTGACACCTAGTATTCTACACAGGTTTTCAGTATTTAGCATTCAGAACCAAGCATCAGCAAAATGTTAGATTTCATTTGTTAAATCGAGACACAATGCACTTTTCAGTTTTAATTTAACTTCTTCCTTAGAAGAGAGCCAACACACAATTCTTTTGCTCTTCCACCCTAACTTTATTAAGAGTGATGAATTTAACAAAGAATGATCCTGGATTTGTAAAATAGATTTGAAATGTTAAAAACAGCAGGTGAACTTTTCAAAATAATTAACTGCATACTTTCAATTAATATGTGCATAGCATACATTAACAATAATAAGGTACTTAGAGAAATGACTTTCTTTTTATATTCCAAAATCTTTTTGTAAGACGTTGAGAACTTCAAAAGTGAATGGCAGCCAATTTTAAAAATCAACAGAGCCATTTTGCAGATGAATTGATATAGATCTTTACATATATAAATATTTAAAAGAAGTTTTAAAACATTCTGGACGTGTCTAAATTACTTAGTTTAATGCAGCTACCTGCAATGACTTTTTTAAATTTCTTGTACTTGAAACTGGATTTAACTAAGTGAGAGAGGTGGGCAATTACTCTCACAGAACATGTGGGCACCTTAGGCAGTAAAAGAAAAAAAGGAAAAACTCACCTGGCAGAAACATACAAACTGTATATATCTCTCACATGTGTTCTACTTTGGCTATTAGGGAACAGGAAAATGACACAGTTGCTTCCCCAGATTCTTCAAAACAAGAATGATTATAATGATAGCAATTCTTCATATAATATAAAACAACCTTCCTAATGGAAGAAGTTTCTCCTAACTAATAATTCTTTGAGTTGTAATTTCAATACAATGGGGACGGAGGATATTTTGTTAGAGAATGTTATTATAACAAATTGTTTGTATTTCCTTTTCTTCTATCTACTCAAAGAGCTGAGCTGAGGGCTTCTCTTACAACTGTGCTAAAAGAAATGCATAGAAACACAAGGTTGGAAGGAGGTCCATCCCCTCTTCTTTGTAACGCATCCATCAAAAGCAGAACTCTGAGGCAGGTAGATTCCTCAAAAAACATGTTTATTGGATACAACATACCGGCACAGTTACTGAAAACCAACTCTAAAAGTCTTACACTTAGGTAAGAAAAACCAAAAGCACACATATAAACTGGGGAAAACCAGGCTTAATAGCAGTGACTGTGAGAGGAATCTTGGAGTCTTAGTGGACAATCAGCTAAATATGAGCCAGCAGTGTGCAGCGGCAGCTAAACAAGCCAACACAATCCTAAATTAACAGAGGGATACAATCAAGATCAAATGAGGTACTAATACCACTCTATGAAGTCCTAGTAAGACCATACCTAGAATACTGCATCCAGTTTTGGTCATCACACTATAAAAAAGATGTTGAGACTCTAGAAAAAGTGCAGAGGAGAGCAATCAGGATGATTAGGGAATTGGAACTAAAACATATGAAGAACAGTTACATGAACTGGGCATCACTAGTGAAGAGAAGGACCAGGGGAGACATGATAGCCGTCTTCCAATACTTGAGGGGCTGCCACAGAGAGGAAGGGGTCAAGCTGTTTTCCAAAGCACCTGAAGACCAGACAAGGAATAATGGATGGAAACTGATCAAGGAGAAATTCAATCTAGAAATGAGGAGGTCTCTTCCAACTCTGTTAATCTGTTAAATATTCCTGTGGTTTTTTCCCCTAATTAAAAGAGCAAATAATTCCCTTCATATATGTCTCCAGTCACATTATCCAATGAAAGTAGTTGGCAGGCTGTTTGGTCACTCCTCTCCTCCTTCAACTGCTACCTGTTGGGATGACTTTGCTTCCCAGAAGAAAACTTTTTGTTTTGACTGGTAGCCGGTCTATCTACTTCCCCCTCCCTTTTCCTGCTCAGAGTTCATGGCAACTATGAGGCAGCAAAAGGTAGCTTCAACCAGTTGGCAACTCAGTTTGTTTTGGAATGCATAATAAATTAAGATACAATAAAACAAAGACACACTAACAGTGATGGAAGCTAACAATTTGTGGTATACCTACACCTACACATTTACAGCCAGTAGGGATTAAATCCAATTATTCTGATATTGTTATAATGAGTCTGCCATAGCCACACCCTCCTTAATCCTTAGTGTTACCAGACAGATGGTCATAAACCCATCAAAGGAGAAGCATGCTATATGCTGCAGAAGATTCTATAACATATTAAATTTATACCTATAAATTAAATACTAAATTAAGATAAAGTTTGGAATATACCAAATATTTTAGGAAAACTCAGGGATAGAAAACAGAAACTAAGACAGGACAGTTGTTTTTTATTCAATCCAGAAGATATGACTGTATCCATAATTAGTGTCCATAAGAAAAGTGCCTAAAGGGGGAACAATAAGCCAGGAAGTTGGGTTCCTACTCCCCAATGCTTATTGAGAGATATATTACTAAAAATAAATATGATGTATAGGTTTGAAATGTGCATCTGTCCACATAGTCTTCCTGACAAAACTAAGCCCAAGAATTAACAGAGATGTTGTGTCCCACTCCCCCTCCGACATATTTCTAATAGAACAGAAATAGACAACTATGAACCCCATAAGTGATAGATTAATATATGTAGACTAATTTTTAAAAAACTTAGGGGAAATAGAGGCCAGCTTTCTTCTTTGTAGTTTTCACTTAATTCTATGGAAGGGGAAAATCTACATAATGATATATAGTTCAATGAGTCCAAAACCATTGACTAGTTCTAGATACCAGCATTCCGTAAAGGTCAAGACAAGTAGTAAAGGAGTACTACAATAGCTCCTAGATGCAACTTCAATTTCTTCATATATGGATGGATATGAAATCTCTATTCTATCCCTTCCGTTATTGGATTTGATGGCATTTTTCTTAATAGTTATTTCCTGGTTCAAAAATCATGTGAAGGAGCAGTAAGTTTGATTTGGTCTGCACATAGCATTGGGTGAGCTAAGCATTATGGCTTATAAATTCACTGCTTAATGCAGGAGCAGTTTCCACCTTGGTAAAGCTAGGTTTGAGTAATGATGAGCTGTTCAATATTCAATCAATACAATGCATTAACATTCTACTTCTCTAAAAATGGCATTTGTCTTATTGTTATAAATTTAGATGACAATTTCTCAGGAACATTTGAATTTTCCAAAAATAAATCAAACCTAGCTATCAATTTTGGTTTTTTAGTCTCGATTTTTTAAAATGCAAATGTTTTAGTGATATGCATTTTCTGTGACTTGTGAAAATTAATAAAATTAATAATAAATTCATGATTAGCTCTATAGTGAGGTGGACATCATAGAAATGTAATAAAATCAGTAATCACATGAGTTTGAAGAAAAAATATAATTTTTCTTCATAGAAAGAGACATACCAAGAAAGTTTGCAATCCTAATTTACTGTACTGAATCTAATGTACAAGATTGCAAGAAAGAACTAGTCTCTAAACTGAGGAGTTAAAGAAATAAAAACTGTCTCATCCTAGATTGTACCAAAAATTTATAAAAATTTCCTGGGTGTATAGGAGACCCAGAAGCCAACCTATGATAACATGCAAGAGGACAAAACTCGTAAAACTCCAGTGGGCAGCAAAGCGATCCAGATTTGGGTGGGCAACTTTCTGTGCATTGAAACTGTCCACTTAACCCAACTTTGTCAGATGACTGGTCGCCTAGCAACTATTGGAAGTTACGGCTGATCCAAAAAGACAATTACAACCTGGATTCAAAGTTCCAATGGTCTCCTCCACAATCATACGGCCAAACCTCAAGCATTCAGTAATAAGGCCACATTTATAGCCATTTTCAGCACAACTGTTGTGTTTTACAATAGTTTTGCTGAAGATCGGCACTTCCAGTTTTCAGCAAAACAGCACCCGTAGCAAAACATTAGTTTGCTTAATGACCATGCCATTCACTTAACAATTGCAAGTATTAAATACTGGCACAAAAAATTGATAAAATCAGATAGGTACAGTGACTGACCCATTTTGTTATGATAGACAACCATAATGGGCAGGCTCCATTACAGTCATATATCTAGCACTACCTGTACACTACCAGTAAGCAAGATTCTTGGTGCCCATGAAAGCAGAGACTGATGATCACAACTTCAGTGTTGGAAGTGAGACGAATGTGAGGAAAATGCTTTTCTCCTCCTTCCCAGCCATGTGACTCAGAGCAGAGTTTTAAACAGAGGTGGGTTTCAGCAGATTCTGACCAGTTCTGGAGAACCGGTAGCGGAAATTTTGAGTAGTTTGGATAACCGGTAGTAAAAATTCTGACTGGCCCCACCCCCATTTATTCTCTGCCTCCCAAGTCCCAGCTGATTGGGAGGAAATGGGGATTTTGCAGTATCCTTCCCCTGTAGTATGCTGGGAATGGAGATTTTACTCTGGAGTGGGGTGGGAATGGAGATTTTGCAGTAACCTTCCCCTGCCATGCCCACTAAGCCATGCCACACCCACCAAGCCACACCTACAGAACCGGTAGTAAAAAAAAAATTGAAACCCACCACTGGTTTTAAAAAATTGGAAAGAATTCCAAAGCCATATTCTTCCTGTCTTCCCTGTTTTCTAAATATTCTAAATCTAAATATTCACCATAGATGAATCAATACAAGAATGTTATTAGGCTGGATGACTGGAAATAATAAAAACTAAAAGAATACAAAAAAAAAACCCTTCTAACAAAAGTCCTAGGATGCAAACAGAAACATAAAAACCAAAGTATAGTTGAACTCAATGGTGGGATTCAGCCAGTTCGCACCACTTCAGGAGAACTGGTTTTTAGCTTTCTGAGCAGTCTGGCAAACTGGTTGTTGGAAGAAATCATTAAGGCAGAGAACCGGTTGTTAAATTACTTGAATCCCAGCACTGGTTGAACTATGAAAAAAATCTAGTTCTTAATAGCAGGCACTTTATGTTTCAGCCAAGAAGGGCAATTTCATAGGGCAATTTCCACACACAAATTTTGTTTGCATTAATTTTAAACAGAAGTGAGGTACGCCCAAATTTATCTAATCCATGCACTGCAAGGTGTGGAGCATATGGAAGAATACTGTGTACTGTGTTCTGAAGAGCCCCATTTGGAAAACAGTGAAAAAAATATTTGATCTCTCTCTTTCTCTCTGGTTGATATGTATGACAATTTTACCTTCAGGGCAGACAGAATGTCCCTGGAGAAGCAGATAACTACTATGGTAGTCTGAATGTCTGTGACTAGAAATTTGTTAATCCAAGCAGATCAGAATATTCATATCATGCAAAGAGCGATAGGAACATTTTTTTTCTAATAACATTAGAGAATAATAAAAGATCTTCAGGCAATTTTTCAGTCATAAAACGTTTGAGTTTAACAAGCACAGACTGTGTATTTATTTAGTGCTCAACCAGGTTTTTGTGTACAGTAACATTCTTCTTTTTGAGATATTTGCTGGCCCCTGCCGGTAATATTCAGAAGCATTCTCTCATTCCAGTGAAAAATATGTTATCCAGTCAATAAATCTGTTCTGGCAGGCACTATCCAGCTATACTTATTTTTCCTTGCGATCTACAGATATAGGAGAAGAAGCTACTCTCAATTGCAGAAAATTACAGTCCTGACATCTGTCTTGGCCATTTCCAGTTTAAAAGGTTGAATGAAAAGATTGAAGTAACAGGAATGACTTTTTCTTGAGAAGCTGAGGATGATTCAGGGCTGTGTCATTCTCCCAGACAGCAGTGCAGATGGTCTTTATGAATTGAGGCTGGAATTGAAGTTGCAAATCACTGTGGTTTTAAGTCAAGGCACCCACATGACCACTTAACTCAATGACCACCCAACTGGTATTCCCAATTGCAATCATTAAGAGATCATGCAGGTTGTTAAGCAGAACACAGGGATGCCTCAGAAGGTGAGGGAACTGTAATTCCCCCACCTGCCTATCTCCCTCCTCCATCTAGGCTGCCCTGCACAGCAGTATTCAACCACAGGACCTAGCTTGAAATGGAGGCCCAGGGCTTTCAGCACTCATCCAACTGCCACTGCCCTGGGCTTCTACTTCAGACCTAGTGCCATTCATAAAAGCTGCCTCACACTGTTCTTTAAAGTGTGGAAGCCATGGACAACTGTGTGATTGCCCCCATCACTCGGCGCTCCCAAGGATCAACCACACATTGCTTATCTTCAGGCAGTTTTCTCCATGCGGCCTATCTGAGGAAACTCCCTGTCACGCCGGGCCTTCTTTCCTGAAGCCTGTTCACATAGGGCTTTCAGCAGCTCTACAAGAGTTTGCACAAAGTGTTCCCAAGGGCATGAATGCCAAGAATCCAAGTTTTTATCATGTAACCAAAGCACCACTGCAATGGTCATAACTTTTGAGCAGGAGTTGTAATTCTTTTGATTTAGCACCACTGTAATTTCAAATAGGCACTGAAAGAATAGTCATAAACTGAAGATAGTAGAGCTATCATTTATTTATTTTATTTATCCAATATATTTGCTGTCCATTTCACAGTTCAGGCAACTCATATTAGGAAGGCATATTAGGAACTCATATTAGGAAGGCAATAAAGTTATTACATAATTTGTCTCACCTACATATCTCCCTGGTTATCTAAGCACCTCTCGTTCAGGCAATTTGATTTCAAGGGAACAATCTTTTGCTCCCAGATTGCCAAAAGCCTATTTAGCAAACCAAAATATCACAGATTACGCCCCAAAATTAGCAAATCATCCATTTATTCAGTAAACTGAAAAGTATCCCTCCCCTGCTACTTTTCTACCTCCATACAACCTATTGTTGGTAACTTTTAATTTCTCTGCTTTAGGAACTATTAGTACTAAAGAAAAAAATCTATATTATACTCTTTTAAAGCTTGGCGAGTCTGCTTCCTTCACAAGTATTAAGTTTATCTTGATGTTTATTCTCTGGAGAAAGCAGTCAGTGTATTCTTTCCCCAGTCTTAAATTCCTTGCAAGGCTCCTCTCTTATTAATCTCCTCTTTGTCACCCTCTCATCTTTCTAAATAGTGCTGGCTGGACAATATGCTCTTCAAATTTCAAATGAGTCTACTGATCCAAACTCATTAGAAAGGGGTTTTTCAGATATTGTGTTCTCATGACCCATAAAATAAGAAACGAATTTATGTAAGCTTTCCCATGCTAGAATAAAATTATCAAGATGCTCTGACAAGACAATTGTCAGGCAGGGCAGGGATACAATCTGGCAATAATCCAGCTGTTACTAAGCTTGCAGATTCAATGTTGGATTGCTGCTGGAACACAATTCTTGTGATGGCAAGTGGGAATGATCATGGAACAGGAAGAACTGCAGACCATGGTCATATAAGTGAACTGAGTCCATAGACACATGATAAATACCACAGAAGGAACCCTCCCTAATTTATTGGACTGTAAAGATGACACGGGAAGAAGGTTTCAGACTTTCAGACTTACAAGATCAGTCTGAACATCAATATCAGTTTTGAAGGTTGTCCAGGCAAGAAACACACCCAGAGGTATTAGCTCTAACTTTATTGTAAAATTACAGAATCCTGTAAGCAGTGGTGTGATTCAACCAGTGTAACAACTGGTTCGCTGAGCGCGCACGGTGTGTTTACAAAACAGCTGAGGCGTGGCAATCCACTCTTCCACGCCTATCAGCTGGAAATATAGGTCAATATAGCGCAGGGGCGAGCAGGCCCACCTGATTGTCGGAGCAAATTGGTTTGCTCTCAGCTGATCATCGGAGCTACTGGTTCACCCAAACTGGTCCGAATAGGCTGAATCCCATCCTTTCTTGTTAGTCTGAAAGTATATCTCTCCCTCACTCACCTTTGCATGCAAGAAACTAAGGAGGTTCCTTTGTAAGAGCTTACTGTGTGCAACTGTACATATTCTGTGGGCTCAACTGCCTCTTACGAGACTATTGTCTAGTCTGCTGTACTTCCTTCTGTTGGTCAAAGTCATTCCCACGTATTATTATGTTCCTATAGCCAGGACTTTCATTCAGCAGCCTTTGTGCTTTTAGCAATGGCTTCTTCAACAGCTCCAACCCACTACAGGATGCTGCACAAGAGGACCCAGCGATGGCTGAGGCTTACTTCCCTAGTGTCATTTTACCCCTCTTCCAGGGGCATATTTTCCACGGGCCTGGTGCTGTCCCTACCAGGCACGTCAGATGGGCTGGCTTCCTGTAAAGGAATCATCAACTTTCTGCAAAGCTCAGGATGCTTAGAGGGGTCCAAAGGTTGTGACTCATCATTTGGGTTCTCTTATATAAGGTACGCACATATAAAACAACAAGATCTACAACACATTCTAATGATAGTTTAAATCAACTACAAGTAGTCCTCAACTTACAACAGTTCTGTCATGTTCCGAGCTGTCATTTAGTGACCATTAAAAGATATAACGGCACTGAAAAAAGTGGCTTATGACCATTTTTCACACTTGTGACCACTGCAGCATCCCTATAGTCACATGATTTACATTTGGATGCTTGACAACTGACTCACATTTATGACGGTTGTAGTTTTCCAGAGTTATGTGACCCTCTTTTGTGGCCTTCTGACAAGAAACGTCAATGGGGAAACCAGATTCATTTCACAACCCTGTTACTAATTTAAGAACAGCAGTGATTCACTTAAAAAATGTGGCAAGAGAAGTCATAAAATGGGGCAAAACTCGAATTTCAAGTAAGAAATTAACAAATTTCTCACTTAGCAAGATAAATTTTGGGCTCAATTGTAGCCATAGGTTGAGAACTACCTGTACAGTGATACACTGTAGTTAATTCTAATAACCAGAAAAACATCAGGTGGCATACATGAGCATGATTGATTTAACATGACATCCTAATATTGCTCAGTTCACTCAATACTGATGCATCCAAGGAAGGGATCAAAGAGGAAACCATCTTCAGTAAAGTGAATGTAAAATTTGTCAATCAAAAAAGTTCACCACTGGGTGAGGAATCAAACAAATGGTAAACTATTATGTTTCCAGCCCCGCTCCCCCTACCCAAAAATCCCAGATGTCAGCATTTCAGAAAACCCCCTCCTGCAGAAAAGACTCCAAAGCAAACATCTTTCAAAGTTCTTTTACTAGCATAGGTAAACTGGCACAACTGGGGAAACTCCAAATCTGGGGATCCGGATTTTTCCTCAGTAAGGCAAACTCCAAAACCACCACCCCCTTGACCCCTCTGCTGATCACATGCTCCAATCGCTAACCATCCCATCTCGAGATATCACTCCGGCCACTCCTTCTCCAGATGTAGGCTTGGCCTGACCTTGACCAGCAGGAAGAATGTTATTTTGTCTAATTGCCCCTTCTACCAAATCCCCCCTCCTACTTTCCCATACATGAGAAAGTGGCAGTGCGGAAGCCTCTGGCCTAGTATGGCTTCCAAAGCTGACACCAGAATCAATAAAACAAATTTACTGTAGCTGTCTGGAAAAATCATGTCCTCTTTCCACTTAATGTTAGATCTCACGTAACTGAGACTGAAAAAAATAAATCAACCAAGCATCATCAGCCTCATATAAAAACAAGTTAAGTTGCAACTCAAAATGTTATTAATTATTAGGTTCTAAATGTATTGTTCTAAATAAATTAATATTCAAACAAGCAGATCAGCCATCTGCAACTTAGCAACCGCCAGACATTCTGGGCCTGCAAAATTGTTGCCCAGAAGCCTGTTCATAGCAGGGAGCTGGATATCTCTGTTACATGATTAAGACTAGTGGAGCAGTTCTCTGTGGCCAATTAGCTGATTTTAAAATTGCTAACATATTCTGGTACAGAGGCGATTTGCCACTAGCTACTCTTCAGCAGGGAACCCAAAAGTTAAGCGTGAGTTCACACATAGTATAAATCATACATATACATTTCAAGTCCCTATAGAATTCTATGACACACTATCTCTTTAGAAGATTATAGTCTAAAAAAATAATTTTAGAGAATAGCATTGTAATTGGGAGGGAAGTAATCCCTCCCAATGATAACAGTTTTCAAATCTTTCTAACCGCATGATTGAGAAGTCATTCTTAACAGAATTAAAGAATCAAATTGCTGAGGTATTTGGATCGTTTTTCCATCTTTTGTTAAGGAATCCAAATTAAAGGCTGTCAGACAGATGGGTTTCTAACCTCTAGGTGAAAATATTCAGTGAAGGGCAACTCATTAATTCTCTGGTTTATTGCATCAATTCTCAAACTGATCTTACTGTTAATTCTTGTTTTAACCTTCAGTTGGAATCTGCCTTCCTATTATTTAAAGGCACCTGTAATGAGATAACAGGTCCTTATTATCTACTTACTATGAGAAAAAACCCAAACTTCTAATTTTCCTAGCCTGAATTTCCACCATCACATATACATACAAACACACCAAACTCTCATTAGAGAGCAGCAACAATGTTTTGAAAATATAGAAAAGTTCCAGATTTTCAGCTAACTGGATTTTTTAAAAAATCCCCTTAATCCATCCTAGTTGCTTCGGAAACTTTCCATTGCCAAAGCCATCAACATACCACCTGCACAGGAAAACAGAATAAAGTCCAAGTTCGGCAGTAATTATGAGGGAGAAAGGAAGAAAAGCATTGAAGGGCTTGTAATGGTCTGTGGGAATTATTTTAGCAGATAAAAGGAGATGCTGCAACATAGACAACCTTTGTGCAAAACGTAACTTAGCCCACAGAAGAAAAGAAGCATAGGGAGCATCTTAGAGATTTTCCTGGAAAGTTAAAGCGAAGGAGGAGATAAACACTTTCAGTCTTGCAAAATTCAGTTACTGTGACTTTACAATAAAGCCAGTGTTAGTACTCATGGTTTGTACTTCTGATCTGGACTACCAGGTCTAACAGCTCTGATAGTGCTCTTGTCTTTAATTCTTCTGACTTCTCTAAACCAGCTTTCTTTGGAACCACAACTAATATAATGGGGAGACACAAATGAATGAGAACATATTGTATCTATTCTCCACTGACAATACTACCAATTCTATTGTCTATGAAGATTCTCAGTCATCCAGGTCATGGTTGTCCCAAAGGTGGGTTGTTGTTTTTTTCCAAGAGGCAACTGGACATTTTTGGTTTTTCTTTGAAGGTGTTTCGCTTCTCATGAGAAAAGAAACCTTGCCTCTTGAAAAAGCACTTTTGGGACTACCAACTCTGCTCCTAGTAAGGTAGCAGGGAGAATAAAGCTTCTCTCTTGTTACTTTAACTTGCAGCATTTTAACACTTGTGATTTTTTCAGTATTTCTGAATGAATCCACAGTCTTTGCCCAGGACTTTTCTGCTAGCTGTATAGTTTTACTATACAGCTAGCAGAAAACCACTGAAAATAAATTGCAACAAAAACAGGGATTTCTAGTATCAATGTACACACACACTCAACTTCTTTTGCAGGTCTTAACTTTGACTCTATATGCAGTCTATCTATATATCTATATCTATATCTATGACTCTATATACACACACACATAAAATAAGTTTAAATTTAGGCAAAAATGATTTCAACATATACGATATATCTTGGCAAATACAAATATTTAGACTATGGTTTCTAAAGTTTATGGTTATAAGCAGTGTAAATCAGCTGGAATAAACAGAAGTTTGAAGCCCTATGCTATTTTAGTAGGGATTTTTTCCTCTACTTAATTTTCTTTTTATTCTTTTTTAAGCATTAAAATTATAGTTAAGTGGAGATTTTGGCATTAAGCTTAAAGATTTATATTCCTTTTCATATCATAAAATAATTCAATGTACTTCATTAGGTACAGTAAATTTTTTAATGGTATACTGAGCATAACTTATATAACTTTAGTAATTCTTTTTCTCCATTTATAAACATCAATTACTTGAAATTATATCTTTGTTTTAAATAAAGCAATTCGTAATAATAGTATCCCAAGACCAGAGAATGCTCATTGTATATGATTTCTGGCTGTAAACTGAAAAAAAATTGTAAATGATATTGTTCATTCCAAATCATATGCTGCCCTCTAGTGAGTTACTCCATAAATTTAAGTTCAAGCAATAAATTCAGTTTTTGATTCTGCTTGCAAGCCCTCGATTCTTACCAGAAATAGTTTAAAATTTGACCTTGAGCAGGATTCATTAATGTATCTTCCTTTATTTACTCAGGTACTTCTTATAGGACCACCACAATTATACAAGCTGCTCATTTAAGGATTGTGTTTCATGTTGCCTTTTTTAAAAAAATGTACAAGATTGATATGTAGTATCATGTAGTGGAGTCAAGAGAAGAATCAGTCTGGAGTCATTATGTTCCTACAGCCAATCCAAGTCCAATCCTCCTTGAATTCGGTTGACTCTTATCTAGCGCCAATTTAATGTTGACAGTTAATTAGACTCTTGTATATAAGCATGAGCAATAAATCTTCTTAACTAGAACTTAACATATGGTGCTGACTGATTCTTTGCCCCTGACATATAATACATTTAGTATGTTATGTAGTATAGTTTTAAAGGACAAGAATGCAAAAATGGACTTTGAGAAGCACATTCATATAAATGTAAGTGCATTTAGACTTATATTCATTTAATTACAATAGAGTGTTGACCCCATTAGCTTAATAGGATTGTTGTTTGTTTTCCTACTCAGTTGACCAAGGGATGTACGTGATTTTTTAAAACAGTATGGAAAGAATCTACCCTACCCATTGTTGCTGTCAAGATCAATCTATCATTATACTGCAATTAATGGTATATAAAAAGAAATTAGGAATGTTTCTATCTTGATTAGTCTACGCTTAAGTATGACTCAAACCATAGATTTTCACAGATTACTTAGGCAGGTTAACTGCACATTTTATTGACTTCAAAAGTGTATGTCCAGCAAGTTTCTAAAGAGATGTTATATTATTAAAACGACTGTTTAAAATCCAGAAGTGAAATAATAGATGAATTATAAAATAGCAAACTGAACAGTAGCAATATAGAACTATAAGCAGCACGTCAAATAGATAGAATGACATATTTGTAAACCTATTTTATCCTGAAAAAAGTATTCTTAAATGCATTTTGATCCCATTTTGTTTTCTTTTATTTTACTCAAGAATGACAATAAAAATTTACAGTAGTGTAAGAACATAGAAATTAGTACATTCTAACCTGGACCATAACTGAGAAGGGCAAATCAAACCAATTTGTTTTGGAACTGACAGGGTAGACTTCAGCAAACACACCTACAACTAACACAAAAAACAACACTGGGACCTGAATAAGTAGCGTAAAGATTTCCACAAAATGCATACATTCCGTTGGTTGTCATTACAATTTGCACAAAATGCAGCCAATGAGTAAGCAAGTAATCTACTTTAAAAACTTAATTCAGCTTTTATATGGCTTAATAAGAGATAAATAAGAATAAATAGGAGCCATTGATTCAGAAGGCACCACAGTGTAATTTCAGACGTACTTAAATGGAAGTAAGTAAATGGAAACAACAAAAAACCTGAAGCAATAATATACATCTTACCATGAAAAACACTATTGTCCACCAAAAAATGTCTGCAGTACTGAAGACAATTTCTTTTGTCCAAGTTCCAGTAACTCATTGTCAGAAACTTTCTTCTTAATGTCAAAGGCTGTTTACTCTGCAAAGGAAGGCAAAAGTGTTGGCAATGCACAGAGAACCATTAAGAAAAACAATCTAGTGAAATTCATTCAAAGAAAGAAATTACATTTGGGGGCCAACATCAGGACAAAATAAAAAATATAATTTCATTCTAAATGTTTCCACCATTCCTCTTTCAGCCTCGGCCATTCTAGTGTAATCACTAAAGCAATTTGTATATTATTACATTTCCCCAGGGAAAGCAAGGAGGAGAAAGCTTCTGAATGGATGAAATGCAAGACATTGATTTCTAATAATGTAGATGAATAGCTTTATTTTATATAGAACCACTGTTTTGTAAAGTAGCTTGGAAGTTACCTAGTCTAACCTCGTGCTAAATATAGCATCTGCAATGCACCATATTCTATTATTAGAGCTTTTACCATTAAGATATTTCTCTTAATTCTTACCAGAAATCTATTCCAGTCTTACTATTTTAAGGCAAAGTGCAAAAAAAAAAAAAAGATGTTCATGCTTCAATTTCCATTGGAAAAAGAGTTTCAGAGGCATAGCAACTGAGGTCATACGTTTCCCAGAGCTGCATGGTTTCAAACTCCCTTGGGGGTCCTCAGAGTCACTTCTACAGTAGTGGCCAAAATTGTGGAAACCTTTTGGGAAAAGTGTATTTTTTAAAACTAGCTAATAACACCACTTTTGGGGGGGAGTAATACCATAAAATTATATATCATTGGAAAGATAATTTAATCAAGAATGTAATCCAATAACTTTTATGAAGGATTTGCTATTAGAATAGCAGTTACAGTATAGAGAAGAAAAGTGAAATACGTAGAAAAAAATGAGATATACAAAAATTAGCATCATGTCAGTTAATAGTTGGGTAACCGTTAGCATGAATTACGGACTTCCCATGGAGTGAACCACGCCTTTTAGTTCTGCAGCTGTTATATTGTGAAACCAAGATTGAATGATTGCTTCTATTAACTGGGTTTTATTGCTGGGTCGCTTCTGACAGTTTCTTTAGTCGGCTCCATAGATTTTCAATTGGGTTAAGGTCTGGGCTATTCCCAGGCCATTCCAGTAGTCGAATATGATTATCTTGAAACTCCCCCCCCCCAAAAAAAGCGGTGTTATTAGCCATCAAACCTCAAAAATACACTTTTCCCAAAAGGTTTCCACAATTTTGGCCACTACTGTATGTCCGCAAAAAAACTGTCATGGCAATATCCTGCCATATCAATAGAATAGAATAGAATAGAATAGAATAGAATAGAATAGAATAGAATAGAATAGAATAGAATAGAATTTTTATTGGCCAAGTGTGATTGGACACACAAGGAATTTGTCTTGGTGCATATGCTCTCAGTGTACATAAAAGAAAAGATACCTTCATGAAGGTACAATACTTACAACACTTAATGATGATATTTCAGATACAGAAATTAATACATGAAAACTATAGGATGGTCATAAAAGACCACTTGAGCTACTTGGAGACCCAAGAATAAATAAGACTGGTAGTATGCTAGATGGGTGGGTGATAGATCATCTTAGAAAAATAGTTTCAAATCCATTTAAACAAAAACTTACTATAATATATGCGTATAGTCTGAAAAATTGACTTGACTGTTCACGATGAAAGATAGAAGGAAGGAAACATGGATAATAATAGTTTCTGAAGGTGGAACAGGTTATTTTTGGTAATGCCAAATCTTGGGGGGTAAATGAACATGACATCTAGATGACCCAGGCAATATTGGAAAAGGAGATGAAAAAACATATTTGAACTTTTCCATATTGGCAGCCAGCTGTACATAGTTCCCATAGTTCTCCTTATTCCTACATTTTTCAGACAATATTTCTTTGAGCTCTCTTTCTTTGGCTTTTCATTCCAAAACTGGGGAGGAGTTATCCATTCAAAATGGAAGCAATGACAGAGCCTTTCCTTTTTTATAGAGATTTCTTACTTGAATAAAAGAAAAAATAAATACATAAAAGAAGGAAGGAAGAAAAAAGGAGTAGTGCAGGAAACAAACAACAAAAGAAGGGGGGGAAGTTAATTAGGGTTATTTATGATCTTCATTACCGCAATTACTATCACAACTGTTATTCCTCCTTAAATACAACCAGGATCCCTTTAACCCCTTGATCAACACTGTCTTAATTGTTCAATCTAAAAATAATTTTAGCTTTTCAGCTAAAAGTCTGAAAAGGATCAGTACTCTATAAAAGTACTTGTTATTTTATCTTCTATTGTGCGTGCTTCAATTTTATATACTGTACATATGATTATCATGCTAAACAATGAAATAGTATTCTCCTCTATGTACTTATCTGTCACAAAGAATATATTCTTCTGGACTGGCCCATCAATCCCCTCCTCCTTTCTAAAACTTTCACTCCTTTTAGTGATAACCATTTTTATTTATTCAACTTTGTAATCTATAAAAAGGGAGTAAAAATAGAAGGTGTGGGGTTTTTTACACATACATAACATGTGTCATAACACTTTATGGCAAGGATCTCCAACCTTGGGCAACTTTAAGACTTGTGGACTTCAACTCCCAGAATTCCTCAGCCAGCTTGCTGGGAGTTGAAGTCCACAAGTCTTAAAGTTGCCAAGGTTGCAGACGCCTGCAATTTATGGATTACTTTCAACATTTCATAATTCTATACATGGTCATCTCAGAATTTCCCAATTCCCTTTTTTTTTTCTACTTCTTTGTTTAACATAGTCGATCATCTCTGTTAGCTAATTTAAACATTCTTCTTTCTCACACACATATATTACCTGCTTACAAAATTCAAAAAATATCTTAAATGGCATAACATTCCACATTTAACTGTCCCTTTAGTCAGTTTTTGAACTTTCTTATTCCAAAATCCAGTTACCATATATACTCGAGTATAAGCCGAGTTTTTCAGCACGTTTTTTGTGCTGAAAAACGTCCCCTTGGCTTATACTCGGGTCTATACGGCTTATACTCGAGGTTTTTTTTTTTTAAGCCCCTCGGCTTATACTCGAGTATATACGGCTTATACTCGAGTTTTTTTTTTTTTTCACATTTTGCGGACGGTAGCGGGAAGCCCTGCCGGTGCAGTGAGAGGCGGGCGGGAGCCGCCAGCCTTCTCAGCTGAGGGAGGGAGGGTTTCCCCAATCGGTAGGTGCCTCATTTCCCACCCTCGGCTTATACTCGAGTCCCCAGTTTACCCCAGTTTTTGGGGTAAAATTGGGGACCTCGGCTTATACTCGGATCGGCTTATATTCGAGTATATACGGTAAGTTTTTTTGCATCTGATTCTTTTAAACTCTTTATAATTGGTTCCTTTCTTTTTACTTTAATCTTTCTTGGATCAAATGGGCTGGGGAAAGATGGCTTTGGGATGGCTTTCTGTTCTGGAAAGACTCTTTACGCTTAACATTTGCTCCATTAACACATGATTTAGAAAGTGGGTTCGGCAAACCTGGTATCCTTCCAAAAGGCTTTTGCATGAGGCTGTGGGCGTAATGACTTCTTCCATGGTTCCTAGTGCTCTCCTTGCAGGCTGGCTGAAGGGTCCCTCCAGATCAGTGGTGGGTTCCTACCGGTTTGCTCCGGATCTGTAGCAGCGGCGGCAGGAGGCTCCCCCCAACCTGCCCGGACACTTCTGAGCATGCGCAGAAGCATTGCACGAGTGAGCACCCCCAAGTGAACCGGTAACGACAGATTTTGAAATCCGTCCTTGTTCCAGACCTACCAGACTGCTTCACGAGGAGCTCCTTCCGCCAGAGTTCATGTTGGCAATCTCATGGCTTCTTATCTGGAGAAGCTCCATTAGTTCAAGCATATCTCCTGGCTGTTGGTCTCTATGTCATTCTGTGTTATTGTTTGTGGAGACGTGTTAGTTTGCCATGTTCGACCAGGAAGTCTCAATGAAGGAACATTTCCAAGCTCTTCTTTCAAAACAAGTGCAATGGAGATACCAAGTTTAGGATGATGTATCTCCTCTGTAGATAACCATAATGTACCATTCCTGGTCCTAGTAATCATAATGTTCCCATCATTTCCATCTTAATTTGCCTGGGCCACTTACACTTTGCCAACTTTTTAACTTGCCTCTTTTCTCCATTGCCTACCACCAGTCATTTCCACTCCTTCACTGAAAGATAATCTATGACAATTAAGACAGCATACATGGCACCACATATGGATCTCCTTAGCTTTGCCGTTGGATCAGAACAGCAGATTGTCACAGTTCAGTTTGTCTCTTCAACCTAGAAAGCAATTATCCTAAGGAATATAAGGGAGCACTGACCCAATCTTTAATTAAATTGGACACTGAAATGAATTCTATACACAGTCTAAATGTTTAATGCCGCATTTGTTTCATCTTGAGATGGACTGGGAGAAACTGTTCTTCCTGAGAAGCTCTCAGATCTATATTTAGACTATGTTAATTGCAAAGGCCATGTTAATCCATTCCAAAGTGATTACATTATCAATATAGTCTGTGTGTATATTATTCAGTATTTTTTCCTAGACATAAGATTAACTGCCAAGAGTGCTTCTTTATACACAAAGTCATTTCTGAAAATAATCCTTACCTTACACCCCCAAATTAATTTTATTCTTTTTTTATAAAGTACAAACACATTATGTTTTACTTGCCAGGTGGAAAAATTATACCAGGTTGAAAACCTGCAATTATATAACAACCAGATTTCTAAATCTGAGGTTGACCATTTCTTTTGCACTGTCCCCAGGAGAGAGTCAGCCTTCTCTACTATCCTTCTTAGAGCAACCTCAACACACCAGGTGGTAGATACAAACCTCCCTCCTTATTGGTTTTTAAAACATGACAGCTGCATGTCCCTCCCTCTCCATGTTTTTGCTTCCCTAGAGTCCCTCCATCCAGCCTTTAGGAACACGTGATCATGCTGTCATCTTTTCCCTCTGAATTGCTTGCCAGCTTGGTAATGGCACAAGTGAATACTGACAAGCAAGCCATCTGGCTTTCTTTTTCTCCCTCAAGTTGTTAGCCATAGTTTCAACTATGCAACTGTTTTTTCATGGAGAAAGAAAAAGGCATGCCAGAAAAAACTTGATTGCATTACAACTCTTCTTAGATGGTGACTTGATCTACAGATGTAACAGAATGACACAATAGGATCTTGACTGTTTTCAGTGATTTGCATATAGAGACCAAGATGAGAGAGAGAGAGAGAGAGAGAGAGAGAGAGAGAGAGAGAGAGAGAGAGAGAGATGATGGAAGGTAATCCAGGCCAAGTAGATGCAGCTATCAAATATGACAGAATGTGTAACTTTACTGGGAACAAGATAAGAAGTGAATTGGACTATTTTAAATGGATTATGAACAGTTTTTATATGTTTGTATATTGGTTTTTGATGTTGTGAGCCAGGCAGAATTGCTTAGATGAGACAAATGAGATGGAAACCCATACAAATCACGAAGAGGAGGAGGAGGAGGAGGAGGAGGAGATTATTCATTGTCTAGGGGAGAAAGGAAACATAAAGTAAATCTTCTTTAATTAATTAGATATAAATTGTCTGAAGAATTTCTTTGACAGGCTTCCAAGAGTCTGTTACAATACCTTATTACCAATACACATCTTTCCAGATATGCATATGGTTCTTGTTGCCTGAGTGTGACAGTCTGATGGAGCTTGACATCAAGTCACAATTATAATGTTGCTTTGTTATTGGGGGGGGGAACCCAATTCTTTAGAGTATTACATAATCAAATGAAAATCCAACATTTTATTCCTAAGAATAAATTGCCAAAGTAGAATAAAGAGTAGAATGAAGATTAAAATAAATTTTGTAAGAATTAAGTGGCAAAGTAGATATATGGGGAAAGAGAACAAACAGGATGCAACTATAACAACAATCTCCTGTTTATCCTACATAGCAAATTGTCTTGATTCACCCATTGTACTAAAACATCACTTAATAACAATTTATTGAATCAGCCAATAAATAATGCTGCAAGATTTACAAACTATAATGGCTAGGATCTGGTCAAAACCAAAACCAAACATTTAATGGCCCAATGCAATGTGTCAATCCAATCACCAACCTGCATTTTTGTGATATTACATTAGCAGGTAATAGATTTATTTCAGGATCTTCAACAGTCAATTTATATGCATTATTCTGCATTGCTGCTTTCACCCTCCCTTGCCACAGTTTTCCTGCAGCAACATGATCCAAATCAATAGTCCCTTGGAATTATGCCTTCCAAAACCCACTGGGGATGTAGTCTCTAAACATGTTTTCTTGTTCTAGCTACTGTGCAACTTCTTCTCAGTTCAGTCAAATAGAATGCTTCCCTTGCACTAAAAAGTTCAAAAGTCTTTATCAAAATAAAGACTGTGAATGATGGCAGAAGGCCTACATATTTATGCTGGTATTCTAGACAGAGAGCCAAGATGGAGGCAAGTTACAACTATTTTAGACTTAAAATATTGGACAACAAAATAGACCAATGTAGCTGTTGTGACCAGGCCCAAGTAGGTAGTAATCAACTTAGTCCATGGAAAAACAAACTAACTTTATTTGAACAGCTGGGAATTACTTCATTCCCAGCGTTGTTCAACTCAAAGTAAAACAAATGCCTCCCAACACAAATTCCTCAGTTATCTCGCAAACCTTGGTCCAATTAGGCAAACTGCCAAAGGCCCTTCCTGGCAAACATCCAGAAGCCACAAAAACAAAGACATAGGCAGAAGACGAAGCAGAAGACGCAGCTACAACATTGTTTTCCGGCAAAGCTCAAACGCCGGTGCTAGTCTTTTTTAAGCCTTATGGGAGGGGCCAATCATCTCTTGGCCCTACTCCCGAGTTGTCCTCTCTACTTGAGCTGCTCTTGCCTTCTGGCAGCTCTTCTCATGCATGCATTAGGAACAGGTTCCTCCTGTTCCTCTGCCTCACTACTATCAGTCTCTGGAGACTCTGGAATCCACACCTCACTTCCCAATGGCCCCGGCCTCACCTCAGCCTCATCGCTGTCCGACTCCATTGCCAGCTCCATAGGCTGCTGATGGACCACAACAGTAGCAAGGAACAGGAGGGCGAGTAAGTTGCTACTGTTTTTAATAAGTAAATTGGATGGAACATTTTTCAATTGTTGTTTGGCAATTCTAGTATATTGTCAAATTTTTACATCAGTTTTGACAAACCAAAAAATTCTTGGCTTAACTTCCTTAACCTCCTGTGGGAAACCGAAACTGCTCCAGTAATGATTGATTTGTTAGAAACACAATTATGTCCTCATACTAGTCTGATTAGAAATAAGGAGACAGTACTCCACTCTAGGATCAATCAAAATGTGACATCTTGTCTAGAGCTGCTCAGAGAAGTATATATGATGCAATGCTGGTGGTAATGTTGCAGTCTATAATCCAACAAATCAGGATGGTACCAATTTACGGAAAACACATCTACTAAAATGACATTATGCATTAACAGTCAATCAATAGAGAGTTAATGTTTTCCAGAGAAAGATCATGTGGGGAAGCTATGCATTCAATAGATGACCTTGGGTATAAATTGGAATCCTCACGTATCTTTCCAATCTCAGCCATTGCTCACTGACACATGAAGGGTTCACTCATTATAAATGATTCTCAAAATAAATCTACCATTTAATCTATATCAAATGATCTCTCACACCCAAAAGGGACAATATTTCTAGGGAAATACTAGAATAGACTGTGTAAAGTCACCTAAACTTTGCTTTCACAAATGAAACATCCATATCTATATTTTTCACTAAATAAATCTCTAAAATAAAATGCATTCTTTTACTTTTAATTCCAATTAACTGCAGCAGAAAGTTGTACCATGTAGGCAAAAAAAATACGTACTTCCATATCATCTATTATTCTGTAATATGGAAAAATGAATAAAGCACAGTTGATCTCAGTCTCTTTTTAATGTTAAATGTTTCACCAAGGTGTCATATTTTCCGTTTGAATCCATAGTTGTCAGGATAAGTTCAGTCCCAAGATCATTTCTATCACAGAAAATATTCTGCAATTTCATGTTATGTCAGCTGGATCTCAAAAATAACAAAGATCCACATGTCTTTAGCCTTGGAAACTTGGTATGTTCTTGAATACAGCTACGTTACCTCATCCACCAAGTCTAGGCAGCTTATGTCTCAAAAAAATCACAACAGCCATAGTTCATAAAATGAGTCCTCAAAAGACATCTCCATTCAAGGTCTCTACAAGAACACCTAGCTTTTCTACATAAAGAAGAGACTATTCCAAAGTTAAGTTGGCTGCAACCAAGCTACCTGCTTCTGAGCTTAACTTAACCACTTAACTTTTTGGGGAAGGGGGGAATCTGCAACCAGACCTCTCCTTTGGTACATACCAGATGGGCAGATTCTATCTGCAGTAAAAATAAAAAGATTCCATCCATAAAGAGCTTATAGATAATATCCAGTATCTTGAACATCTGTAGGCCAGGTAGCTCCCACAATATTGGCTTTATTTTGTTAGAGCAGTTCTCATCAGTTAATGAACTACCTCCCTGAATTCTAGCCAACTTATATTTTAAGATCAGCTGGAGATACCTTGTGTTTTAATTTTTATGATTTATTCATAGTGAGAAAGCCAAGAATAAGATTTCTTGATGACAGTGTTCTAGCAATGGACCTCTCTTTGAGAAATACTCAATTGTTTTTTTAGAGCCAGCTTGCTATGGTAGTTAGGGCTCCAGGCTAGAAACCAGGAAACTGTGAGTTCTAGTTTCACCTTAGGCACGAAAGCCAGTGACTCTCACTTTCAGTTTAACTCACATTACTGGGTTATTGTTGTGGGAAAATAGGGGGAGGAAATTAGGTATATTTGCCACTTTCAATTATTTATAAAAATAATAGTGGTGGGATTAAAATCTACAAATAAAAAAAAATCTGATGTACCATATTCTTCTTTAATATCAACTGCCAACAATAATTTTGCTCCTGAAAAACAATGCAGGAGGAATTATTGTTCTTTAAACTCATAGAGGAGATCACTTTTATTATTTCAGATTCAAACTCAACTCCTAGAATAAGTTGGAGCTTCTAAGCATAATTCCGCAATTCTTGCATTTTTCTTGCTTGCATGGGAAAGTAAACTTTTACATTAAAGAGGGGAGGATGTCCTATGGTATTCTAAATTAATTCACAAAGAAAGTAATTATACAATTTTATTAATACAATGTGTATCACTATATGTTCCTATTAATTCTCCTATCAAGCTTACTTTGATAATGAGCATGATTCCTTACAATCGATGAAAAGTAAATCCTATAAATATTAGAAGGATGGTTTTAACTTCAAGACTTATAGCAAGTTAGTTCTTTAAGGTTGATGTTAGTCATCATGTTATGAGCCACGGTGGCTCAGTGGTTAGAGTGCAGTACTGCAGGCTACTTCTTCTGACTGCTGGCTGACTGCAACTTGGCAGTTCAAATCTCACTGGCTCATGGTTGACTCAGGCTTCCATCCTTCTGAGGTGAGTAAAATAAGGACCCAAATTGTTGGGAGGCAATATGCTGACTCTGTAAACCAATTAGAGAGGGCTGTAAAGCACTGTGAAGAGGTATATAAGTCTAAGAGCTATTGCTCTGTTACTGTACAAAAGTTAAGACAAAAAAGCTTCCTAATTCACTTTTCAACAAAAAACGTTATCAGGACCAATCCAAATGCCACCAAAGTGTGTGAAATTTTCCACATTATCATGCCCATCATACATGATGGGACACAGGAGGGAGGGAATGGGAAAGAAGCAGAAAGCTTTTTAAAGGTCAGTGACCTCATGATAACAACACCTGGCCTTTAAAAAAATCCTGCTCCGCTAAACTCTTGCTTCCCACCCCACTCTTTATTAGCTAGCCCAGAATGGATAAAATTCAATTTTATTTTTTTCTTTATATCAGATGTAACAAACAGGAAGCAGCAGGTGAAGCTAAGCAGAATCACATCAGATACCTGTACAATTAGCACAGGCCCCACCCAAGGCTGTATGCTCTCCCCACTTCTCTTTTCTCTATATATCAATGACTGCATCTCCAACGATCCATCTGTCAAACTACTGAAGTTCGCAGATGACACAACAGTGATCGGTCTCATTCGAGACAATGATGAATCCGCATACAGAAGGGAGGTTGAACAACTAGCCTCGTGGTACGACCGAAACAATCTGGAACTGAACACACTCAAAACCGTAGAAATGGTGGTAGACTTTAGGAGAAACCCTTCCATACTTCCACCTCTCACAATACTAGACAACACAGAATCAACAGTAGAAACCTTCAAATTTTTAGGTTCTACCATATCGCAAGATCTAAAATGGACAGCTAACATCAAAAACGTCATCAAAAAAGGACAACAAAGAATGTTCTTTCTGTCCCAACTCAGAAAGCTCAAACTGCCCAAGGAGCTACTGATACAGTTCTACAGAGGAATTATTAAATCTGTCTCTGTCTGGTTTGGTTCTGCAGCCCAACAAGACAGACACAGACTTCAGAGGATAATTAGAACTGCAGAAAAAACAATTGCTACCAACCTGTCTTCCACTGAGGACCTGAATACTGCACGAGTTAAAAAGAGGGCTATGAAAATATTTACAGACCCTAACACCTTGGACATAAACTGTTTCAATTCTTACCCTCAAAGCGACGCTATAGAGCACTGCACACCAGAACAACTAGACACAAGAACAGTTTTTTTCCGAACGCCATCACTCTGCTAAACAAATAATTCCCTCAACACTGTCAAACTATTTACTAAGTCTGCACTACTAATAATCTTCTCATCATTCCCATCACCCATCTCCTTCCACTTATGACTATATGACTGTAACTTTGTTGCTTGTATCCATACGATTTATATTGACATTTTTTCCTGATTGCTTATTTGTACCCTATGACTATCAATAAGTGTTGTACCTTATGATTCTTGATGAATGTATCTTTTTGTTTATGTACGCTGAGAGCAAGACAAATTTCTTGTGTGTCCAATCACACTTGGCCAATAAAAAATTCTATTCTATTCTATTCTATTCTATTCTATTCTATTCTATGTTGCATTATTTTGTAAAGTGTTTTGCAAAATGTGTGGTTGAAAGATCATGAATGTAATTTCTAATTATTTGTTGTTTTACTTGCAAATATGGAAATAATAAATCAGTTAACATCTGTGGCAGCAAAGATCACTCTAAAGGAACGAAATGCAAGGAAATTTTGAAGTAATGGGGGACTATTTAAAGCTGCTGGTGATTTTTTTATGGCAAAAATATTATCTAAGCATCCACAGTGAAAATTGACCCAGGAGCTGATACAGCTTTTAATAATATCAATGCATTCAATCCCTCATTTACTACTAGGACCATCATTTCATCATACATTTTATCACAACTGCCACTTGGGGGGAAAAATCTTACTAAATAATTGCTTTATCTTATGGGTAGCTTTCGAAAATAAAAAGTACACCTCTTGCTGAAAACTAAAGAATATATGTTCAGATTATAAAAAAAACAAGCATGCTAGGAATTACAAAATCCTCTGGACAATAAATACATTGTCATGTAGATAACAAAGTACAGACTGACGATTTAACCAATTTGATTTAAATAAAATGTGTCCTCACCTAACCTGATAAAAAGTTCTGCAAAATTCAAAAGTTTATACCTTTTTTTTCTAACATTTGGTCCATTACAATAAAGGTGGATTTCAGGTTTTGTTTCAAAGGGCTTTTAAGGATGAAAACTTTACTTGGAAGTAAGTCTCAATGAATTCATTCCTAAATAGGTAAGCACAGAGTTGCATTCTTAACTCAACAACTCTAAACACTTTAAATAAACATGACTAGAAAGTTGGTTCCAATCCTAACAGGTTTATTTCTAATGGCCTGCATAGTCTTATTGTTCCGGGAAATTGGGAGATTATGACTAGAATCAATTCAGGAGACATGAAATCCATTTCAAAAAAAGGAAATTGATATAAAATACAAAAAAAAAAGTTTTCGCAGTTTTAGAAACTGCATGGAAAAAAACCTTACACAATTTCCTCCCGTATGTTAATAAACGTTGCGGATAAAAGTGACACAGTGCAGTGGAAAGAAAATAACGAGTTAACTGGAACGCCATGTGTTCAGGCCAAAACTGCCTTATGGTGTCCACAGTTGCTCAAACAATAAAAAATGCTGTCCATTTTCACAGCCAAGAAATCATTACCAGCACCAAATGCCCATGAACAGCAATCTATGTTGATTAGTGAAAATGGGTGCAAGGAAAAGGAGAGAGACCAGCAAATGTTCTCTGGTTTGATAAGCGCATGTGCCTGGCTGCTTGAAAGACAAAGCTAGGCTAAGCTCCCCAGAACTATAAAAACGATTGACCCTAGACATTAACCAAATTGACAGGGACCAAATGTAATGCTGTTAACCAACAAGTTAACAGGGAGCAAGGAGGCTGTTTTGAAAAGATGCGGAAACAGGCCTTTCCAGCAGATTCCTGGACCCTCTGTCAGTTTGCCAGTGCTTTAAGAGGGTAAAGTAGTAAGATAGGAGGTGAAGAGGAAAGGCAATCAACCCTTTGCTCTGCCTGCCCTGTACAACAATCCATCTATTTAACACATATAAGGTATGTTGCAAGAGATAAGATGTTGGATGTGACATCCATACATCCCAGAAGACTCTGAGTTACCTTTGGGAACAAAAGCACTTAATCAAACCCACCACTGCTGGCATTGTTTGGATATAACTTCATCTAGTATCAAAACAGAACAGACTGAAAAGTGTCAGCCCCACTTAGGTGCCATCTTTTGTCATACTCTAAAGATAAGACAGTAGAGATAAGACAGTAGAGAAAGGAGGAGCTTCTAGTAATGACCTATTACTTTCTTCAGTATGTTTATCCCAAATTCCCATTTAATTCAGCAACACTTCTTATGCCCATTTAGGATCAAGCTGTCTTCGGGGGGAAAAAATGGAATTTAAGGGCTCGTTTTAAAAAAAATATTCAAAACTGTTAAAAAAAATTAAACACTTGCTAGTAAAAAAAAAGTTATAATCTTATGTGCACCTACCTAAACAGCAAACCAACTGAACTGACATAGTTTTCCTTCCAAGCAAATAAGCTTATATAGAGTTGCACTCACCTATTTTGCTTATGATCAACTTCTTATACCGGAAGAAGCAAATATACCACATATAAATATATACATTCCTTTTTTTTTTAATTTGAATTTATATCCCGCCCTTCTCCGAAGACTCAGGGCGACTTACACAGTGTTAAGCAATAGTCTTCATCCATTTGTATATTATATACAAAGTCAACTTTTATTGCCCCCAACAATCTGGGTCCTCATTTTACCTACCTTATAAAGAATGGAAGGCTGAGTCAACCTTGGGCCTGGTGGGACTTGAACTTGCAGTAATTGCAAGCAGCTGTGTTAATAACAGACAGACTTAGTCTGCTGAGCCACCAGAGGCCCATTTTGGTAAACATACTTGAAAAGCCACAACACCCACAATGTACGTGCCTTTTTTCTACCCAGAAGCTATTTAGATATCGATCTATTGCAATACTATCTGTGTGGTCCACTATCTACTGCAATGTCTATCTATTTTAGTTACTAGGAGTTGAAAACAACTTGGTGGCACATAATCAATCAATTGCAAAACCATAATTCAAGGCAGTTTACATAAACATAATTCACATAATAAAATTTGCATGTGTAGTTCAAGTCCAAAGTCTGTACCAAAAGCCCACTGGAATAAGATGGTTTTTGCTGCTCTGCTTCCCTCATCTCAGGTGGCAAGGCATTCCATGTCATGGGGACCGCCATAAAGAAAGGTCTACAGGCACCCAAGCCTTTAACCTCAATCCTGCCTTGTACGTTGAACCTATCTCAGGATGAATGCACAAGGCAGGAAGGTCCTGATTGAGAGAGTTAATCCTGCAAGTACAGAGGTAAAAATTAAAGCCAGCATCTTGAACTAGAGTTGGAAAATGTAGCCAGTGCAGCTACCTTAAGATAACTATGATGCTGCCAAATCTTACTGTTTTCTGTCAGCAGCCAGGCTACTCACTGCATTTTGAACCAACTGTAACTTTTCAGTCCTCCTCAAGGACAGCCCCATATAAAGTGCACTGCAGTAGTCTAACCATGAGGAGAAGTACGTGAATCACTATAGCTACAGTGTATCGTGTTTTAGCAATATTGCATTATTAACATGTACGCTGAATCTTCTGTACTGTCAGATGGATTTAAACTGGACCAGACACCAATTGACATCTAGGAAATCAAAGACGTACAAAGTAGTTTTTATACAGTAGAGCCTCTGGTCACAAAAGCTTCTGAACATGACCAAATCGGGTTCCGACCAAAAAATTCACTTTTTTTTGTGTGTGTGGCTGATTTCCCCTTCTGCGCCATTTTTTTTTTTTTTGTAAGTGCCAATTTTCAAAAATTAGGTTTAGGTAATGACCAAATCAGTTTGCGACCAAAGTTATGGAACGAATTATGGTCGTGACCAGAGGTGGATCTGCACCTGTACAATTATATAACTTGTGCAGAGATCTATGGTTTATATCAGGGATGTCAAACTCACGGCCAGCGGACCAGATGTGTCATGCGCTGGCCAAGCCCACCCCGGTTTAGTGAAGAGGGGGGAAATCGCAATATGTCACATGACGCCAACATGATGCCGCGAGTTTGACACCCCTGGTTTATATTCACTCCATTAAGTTTTTCATTACACCAAAGCTGCCTTTAAGATCATGACATCACCTTAAATAAAATGTCTTTTAAGTATTTAATAATATTAGTTATACAAAGCTTTCAGCTCATCAAAGTTCTGGATACATTATTTATTACCAGGTACTCGCAACTAAGTCCCCTAAAGATCAAGGGACTTAATTTCTGAGTAAATAAGCTGAATATTACATTAAATATTTGCTTTATTTCTTTTAAATGTCTTTGGTGCTTTACAGCATGAATTTTTATCAGCTATCCCCCAGACAACTTTTTATAGTACAACCAGGGCTAAAAGCTCTGTTTTTCCAATCTTTCATGACACAGTGTCAGAAAGGGAATTTTAAATACAGTCTCTCACATTAGAGTTCAAAACTCAGGATTCACTATTCCAAAAATTAGCTTTTAGTAACTTGGATCAAACTGATACCAATCATCAACCACTCCTGGAAATAAGTGATTCCCATTTAATAAGGCTTTCATCCTGCCTGATAAATTCTTTTGAGTGCTCAAAAACCTGTGCATTGTTTTATTCCTGAGTTCAACTACAAGGGCCCTCCCTTCCGCTTCAAACCAGCACTCATGGGGGCTAACCAAAATTTAAAAAACACAGAAAGATCCAAACCTTAACAAACGCTAAAAATCAAGCCAATGAGAAAAGAGGCATCTGTAGAGAATTTTGTGCCTAGTTTTAATACAGCTAATAAACACACCAGCAGATCCTTTTTGCTTGTTGCCTGATGCAGCCAATGTCTCTGCAGAGGCTGATTTACTTAAGACAACAAAGGAAGCTCTCAGTCACCTTTCTTCTTTCTCCCCACCCCCCAATAAGTTTGGGGAGACAGGGAAGAGAATGATTGACCAAGGAAGGCTGATTTTCTGAGGGGAGTGAATCCACATGAGGCTACTTAGCGACTAGGAGGAAAGAGAGATCTTAGTAAACAGATGGAAGATAATAAGCAGCCTCCACAACCCCCTCCCTTTTCTTCCACCCCCTCCCCGGCTTTTTGTCTCTTCTAAAAGGATAAGAGAAATGGTCAAGGAAGAAAAGCATTCCCGCGGCCCACCGCCCAGCTGGAAAGGCAAGCCCCAATTACTTTCCACGACTTTGCAGACTGCAATCCAAGGCACCCCTTTCCTTGAGGTCTCGGCGGCCCTCCAGAGATCTTATCATACTTCCCAAGGAACGCGCAATGGGCCGGAGAGTAAGGAAAGAACGACCCTAAGGAATACGAATAAGGAAGCCTTGTTTATTTAAGGGTGAGAGACCGGGGATCGAGTGAGTCTCCTTTATCACCAGCGCCGAGGGTGGCTCAACACAGAGGGTTTGGGGCTCAGCGCAGCTGGAAAGGTGGCGCTCCAGAAGTTGAGCGGAGTTCCTCGCCATCCCAACGGGACACGTGCAGGTGGGATGCCCGGGGAATCGCCCCCCCCCCTTCATCCACCTTTGCAAGGTGGCACCCTCGGCGCTGCGAAGGAAGAGGTGACTCGCGCCACAGCCTTCAACCCCGTTCGGGGTGGTTGTTTTTTTGCCTGCGAGGTTTCCAGGAGCACAAAGGATGCCCTGCTCTTCCTTTCTAGGTGCCGCGAGACCACCCGGCTCCCCTCCGAAAGAAGTTGCTTCCCCCCTCCCCAAGCCCTCCAAACGTGTGTTGAGAAGTTCCCGCTCTCGAACTTTCCAGGCATTGGGGGGGGTGGGGGTGTTAGGAACCTCAAACATATCTGGAGGGCGCCCGGTTGGGGAAGCTTTGCTAAAGTTCCCTTGCAACCTTTCCTGGGAAGTTCAGCAGCCCCCCCCCTCTTTTCATACCCACCTTTCCAGGTTTCTTGCTTCCTCCTTTCCTTGCGCCTTTTTTTCTTTCTTTTTCTTCTCTTCTCTTCTCTCTCTCTCTCGTTTTCCTGCTCTTGCTGAACCTGAAATGGTTTTGAAGACTTTCGCGCACCAGGCGGCAAAGACTCCGGCCGCCCCCCTCAAGCCCAGCTCTTTCAGCTGCCGCCACAACCTGCTTTCTCATTCAAACACACACAGCGAGCCACCCCCAACGGCGCGGAGGCGAGGAGAAAAACTCGGAGTGCGGTTTGTTTGTTTTTTGGAGTCCGGAATGGCTCCTGCGAACTGCTGGGGATTAAATCGCTTGATAGCGTATGGGTATGGTGCCTGGTTGCGAGTTTGGGCTCAAATCTGATTAAAAGCCCCAATCCCCCGTCAATCCTGGAAATGTCATGGATATTTTTAAAGCTGCTTCCCAGCGACACAGTGAACCACAAAAGATATGCACTCCGGGAAAGGCAGTTGTGTGTTACCTATTTTAGGGTTGGCTTCACACAATCAGTCAAAGCAGCCCAAAATCTTTATTTGCCCGCACACACTTGAGATACGAGTTTATCAACCTGATTTTAGCCTGGCTGTGTCTCACAAACCTAGTGCATGTAGTTATGGCTCAGTAAGTTGTGAAAACATAAAAGGTACAATATATTGTATAACTTAACTCCATGAATTCCTTGACACTTAATCATAGCTGTCATGCAACCATGCTTATACTGTAATAACACGTAGATTATATCTCATCTGCATGTAATCTGGATGTCTCTGTTGATTGAAGACCACCACTTCCTGTATTCATCTACTCATCTAATCAGATCCAACAGGGCCAACTTCCTTCATGTCTCATCTTTACAGGACTGTCATTTGATGAAACACTGGAAATGGGCTTTTTGACTGTTGTCTCCACACTGGAATTCTCTCCCAGTGGAGGTTCAATAAACTCCACGAATGCTAGACTTTAGAACTCAGGAAGATTAAATAGTACCTAGGAAGGACTTGTTTAACAGGAACGTGGTTTCTGCAAACATATGGCTTCTGTATTTTTCCTCAATATATCTTGCGAGTTCATTTTTATGCATATTTATAAGGATCTTGTGGCTTCATTACTACATCTTTTTTTTCCCTCCCCAATATTTTTTCATTACCCGCTGGCTGGACACTAAAGACGATAACACCAGGATGACCATGGTGGACTTTAAGGAGGTAGTGCAAGACAGAGGGCATGAACAGTGCAGATCCATAGACCGGCTAAAGGTTGAACACAACTGAATGGCTGATGATGACAATGACAATATATTTTATAACAGCAGTAATGGGATTCACTTACCAGTTTGCAAATGTGAGCGTGCGCACATGCGTGCTTCGCTCGCATGAGTAATGTCTGCGCATGCGCAGAATCTTCTTCATATGCGCAAAACATCTGTGATGATGTCCGGCGGGTGGGCAGAACCTCCTGCCACCGCTACCAGTTCTCCTGAACTGGGTAGAACCAGTAGAAACCCATCACTGTATAACAGGCTGCATAATGAAAATATTGGGATATTTTGAAAGGTTGCATCTAATAAACGTTTGTCTAATGCCTTTATTGTGGGACTGTAAAAACTCTTTCGGGTTACCCTTTATTGGGATATTATTATTGCTTTTCTTAGGGTTTGCCCCATACAACTGCAAAGTCCAGCTATTTTGCACTGCACACATTTAATTCACACAGCAAAGGTATCATCAGTACATGATGGACCAATTTGTTTGTTTGTTTTTATGTTTCAGCCAGCCAGTTGTACAGTCTGATGCTTATTTGGGCTGGGAAGAAATAACTGGCTCAAAATCCAGCTTTAGGCTCTCGTGCCTAAAGGGAATAGAACCTAGGTTTTCCTAGCCCAGCACCTTTAACCGTTACACTACACCACACTAACTGTCTAGTTAACCGGGCCACCAACCTCAATAAAGAAAAATATATGGGAGAAATGAGACATAAAAGGCTATGTGACATCAATAACTCTACTTCTGCTTTTCGCTAATGAGTATATTGCAGTAATGTTAATACGAATTGCTTTAAGGCATCTCTAGAAATTATTTCACATGACTGTACAATTACTTGGCATGCTTATACATTGCTTATACATACACGTATATTTATGAGCCAGTTTAGTCTAGTGGTTAAGACACCAAGGAGACTGTGAGTTCTAGTCCTGTCCAAGCTAATAGTACATCAGAATTACATTGACCTTGGATGTAAGTGATACAACTTAACAATTCTTTATCTAAGTCATCCAGAAGATTGTTTGGTTTGGCTGAGTGTGTCCTATGAATTCATTGATTGTGGTTTAAACGTTTTAAATTACAGGTTAATGAACTCTGTGAACTCGGCCACTGTGACTTAGTTGATAAACCATGAACAACAAATGCATAGTTTACACTGTTGTGCAATTCAATCCAATTCCTTCATTTAATTTGCTTCATTCAGGTGTACGAGTAAGATGTGCAGGCACCATGACTGCCATGTTGAACAACACAGAGGTAAATAAACCAAAGCAAAAAAAAAAAAGCAACATCCAGCCAGTACATACATAGTATGTATACACTTTGTATTGTTTTCTTTTCTTGCTATTACAGTTAATTTTAAAAGGTAATACTGTGTCTAAATTTGTCTTCCAGTTTGTGGCAAGTCCTCTTCTCCAAGAAATCTTGTTTTCCTACTTCTGACAGTGCCTTTGTTGGTGTTTCTGAATCTCCTCTCATAGTGTAAAACAGATAAAGCTACTGATGTTATTGGTATAAAGAGCCAGGAAGGTGTAGTGGTTAAGGAATTGACCAGAAACTGGGAGACTGTGAGTTCCAGTCCCACCTTGGGCACAAAGCCAACTGGGAGACCTTGGGCCAGTCACTTCTTCTCAGCTCTAGGACGGAGACAATGGCAAACCACTTCTGAAATACCCTGCCAAGGAAACTGCATGAACTTCTCCAAGCAGTCTCAACACAATTGAACAGAAGGGTAAAATAATTACTGTACAGCCTCCATTCCTTTGCAATCGTTTGTCTGCCCATCCTGAAATGAAATCCTTCTGTTTCCCTTTTACCATATTAGTCTTCTGAGGAACCACAAAAACCTGGCTTTTCTCCGGCACTCTGGACCGAAATGCAGGTGGTAGGTGTACGTTCACTGCCAGCCCTGAGTATGTGTTACCTTTGATTTTGTTGAATTATTCTTGATTCTGTACTGTATTTTTATTGTTATTGATTGCCCATTGTGCAAATTGTGAGAAGAGAGGCTTTATAATTATTTTAAATAACTAAATAATTAAAGTGCAGGACATCAAGGAGAAGAAAAAAAACTGTAAGACAGAACCCTTTACATGCACACTTGGGCTACCTCATCACTAAATTAAGTGCAAAATCTTTGGACCCAGCTTATGAAAATGTCACTAAAGTATATTCATTTTGGAAAAAAGCAATCCACACTGAAAACAATGGTATTTTTTTCTTTAAAAAAAATCAGAATACACAGCACAGCACTATTCTGTTTTAGTGTAGAGCCTACACTAGTGTAGTATATATGTCCTATATCACTTGCTGCAATTTCTTATTTCATATGCATTTTTAAAATGCTGCAGAGCGACTGCTATCTACTTTCATTTTAAGAAGCCCAGGATTGGTATAATCCAGCACCAGGAATTCCAGATTATTCTCGCCTCTGTCCAATTCAACCTGCCTCTATTGTTTGCTGGTTCAAAGTCTGCTGGGAGAACCAAGCTGCTTTCATTCACCTATTTCAAATTCTCCTCCAATAAGAAAGAGGCAAGAAAGTTTGGGGTGTATTGTTTATGTAACTGCTGCTTTACATGCGTGGGATCTCTCTCTAGTGAAGAGTGAAACCGTGGGATCTCTCTCTAATGAAAAAAGTGCTCTTTTAAAACAAAACACAACCACGGCTAGAAAAGAGCTGCTTCATCCTGCCCTATTCAATTGCTCTATTAATCTACATGACAAATTAAGAAAAAATGCCTGTTTCTTCAGTTTATATGGAATATTCCTATCACTCGAAGTATTTTCCTCTGTATTATGTTGGAAACAACCTTTTAATGATGATTCTAATTTGCAATGGCATAAGGCAGTGTTTCTTAATCTCAGCAGCTGTAAGACTTGTGGACTTCAACTCCCAGAATTCCCTAGCAAGTTGCTAAGGTCTGAGAAATACTGACATAAGGCAATCTTAAGTGGTTTATCTAAATCCACAGAGAAGGCAAAGCTAGACATATTTTCTCTGAAAGATGTCCCAGGAAGTCTAGGAGGGAAACTTATAAACCGCAAAGCCCCAATCCCATTTTTGTGATCCCATTTCCCAAATTACATAATGACATTTGGTGGCAAATCACAGATGGTCGATGTGTCAGGCCTGGAAACCATACTAGACTTTAGGGTTCCAGACGCTGCCACATTTTTCCCCTGGAGGGAAGAAGGGGGGTTGAGGGGTATGGTAACATTCTTCAAGCGGTCAAGGTCGGATGGTGTTCACATCTGCAGGAGGAGTGGCGAGAAGATATTCGAATGAACTAGGAGAACGTGGGACCATGTGACCAGCAAAGGGGTTAGGGGGGTGGGACTCTTGGGGTTTGTATAACGGGGAAAAGAATCCGGAAGTTCAGTTTTGGAATTCTCTCATCGTGTGCCAGTTTCCTCATGCTAGTAAAGAACTCTGAAAGACAATGGCTTCTGAGTTTTTTTTATGCAGAAGAGGTTTTTCTGGAACCTTGACATGGTGTGCAGTATTTTGCTTTATTTTTTTTTTAATTCAACAGGAGCTTTAAGCCTATAATAAACTAACATATTGACTTTGCTTTTAATCCCACATCCTGAATCACAAAAAGTATTGGACAAAATTATTAGCCATATCTCTTCTAGGGATATCACCATGTTACTCTCTGTATTTCTTAGAAAATTGTTTTCCATTTGTTTGTATTTTAAATATGTCTTCTGGCTGCAAAAGGACTCTACTTCGGGGGTGTCAAACTCAATTTTATTGAGGGCCGCATCAGGATTGTGTTTAACCTCAGGGGGCCAGGGTGGGCGTAGCCAGGTCAACATCACTCCTGTCGGGTGCGCCTGTGGTGGCCCGAGCGTACCGCGGATCAGTTTGTTGCTATTTTCAGAGCGGCCTTGTGGGCCAGATCTAAGTACCCTGTGGGCCAGATCCAGGCTCCGGGCTTTGAGTTTGACACCTCTGCTCTACTTCTATTGTTTGGTTCCCACAGGACCCTAAACCATTATTTAACTATGGTTACTAAATGAACCACTTTTAATTTGTAACCAGTACTGATAAACCATAGATATTATGATTTATCACTCATGGCTGGTTCCTATGACACATAAACTAAGACAAACTAAAACTAAAGAAATCAATTAAATGTTAGTACAATGAGCATAGTCATTTATGTGAGCCTGAGGCTACAGCAGTAGGAAGTTCAGTTGCAGTCAGATCTGAGTGATTCTTAACCGGCAGATCGCATCAGCTCTTACGTTTAATATATGCAAAGCAGTCTTGCATCTAAGAAAGAGTGCAGGTTTTGAAAGTGGCACTCTTTTCTTTTGCAATCCTAGGGGTTGCAAAAAGGAATTATTGTCAATCTGATGCATTGGCTTTGCAGACAGCTTGAAGGAAGGGAGGCTGGAATGGGGGAACGGTGACCTCTAGGAGCAGCCAGCTTAAGTTTCACCTTTTCATCACTGTCCAGTTTTGGCCTGGCTGAAACCATAGAAACACCCCATTGATGTTATTCAATTCGGCTGAAGAGACTGCAGTTTCAAAGCAAAGCATCATGGGCTCCAGCTGAAGAAACTTTATCCAAAGATAATTGGAAGTGACATGGTTGGGGAGCTGGACTCTTCCTAAATGGAGAGAAAGAGAAAAGCAATTCCCCGCTGAAGTTTTATAGTATTATTCTTCTAGTAAAGATTTGTAATATAACAGCAACATGCCCAAATGAATCTCCTTTATCCCCCAGATATATTTTTGCTACTATTTCTCAGCCTATGATACCAGCCAGTGGGATCATACTGAATGAAGTGACCAGGATAAAATCTTGGGAGACAGAAATCAGGATTAAATGTCATTCTTCAATATAAAGTGTAGTTTTTTAAAGCTATACTTTAAATCAGGTAGAACAACAGGATTGTATTTAAAATTATTAGAAAGGTTTAATTTGTGGTGGAGGTTACGCTAGCAATTCAGAGCTGTAGGTCTGGAAAATAAATCTAAAGATCAAATTACCCGGTTTCATTCTTAAGACAGGTTTTTAATATTTATAAGATCTCTTTAAGTCATCATTCAGATCTGAAGAGTGTTTTTTAACTGAATACCACACTTTAAACACATTCTATGAGAAGAATGAGATAACCTTATTCCTAAAGACAATGAAAAAGGCATTGGGCATATTATACCCAAGAGAACCACTCGGGTATAGTGATTAACTGGAGATTTTGAGTTTTAGTCCCGCCCCAGACACAAAGCCAGCTGGGTGACCTTGAGGTAGTCACTCTCTCTGTCTCAGTGACTGGCCCAAAATGTCACCTAACTAGCTCTCATGCCTAAAACAGGACTAGAACTCATGATCTCTCATTTTCTAGCCTGGTGCCTTTAACCACAAAAGGAAGCTAGTTGAGCACAGATCCCTTATGCACAGTTTGTTGAATAAGCCACAAGCTAAATTTACATACTGTACTAAACCCATTAAACAATTCATAACACATAATGTCTAATTTTACACAAAATTATCTAACCTTACTTTATTTAATTGGAGTGTGAATGCAGGCAGAGTTGTCTTTCTACTAATATCAAAATTACTACCGGTATAGCTAAAGTTACAAGGAACAGTAATTATATTGGGGTGATTGAAGAACTGCATTTCATATATTGATATTTAAGGAATACATATTGCTTTGTATTGAACGAATTTTAAGACAATACAGATCAGCAAAAAATATTTCTATAAGATTTAATTCTCAATGTAGATATATTCTCTATATATAATACCTACATTTGCAAGACCATTCAAAATGTTGTCAAATGCTTGTTAAGCATATAAATCAGTGGTTCAGAACACAAAGTAATACATAATGTTCTACCAAAGTAAATCTATTCATGTGATCACACCTTATGATCAGTTCAATTAATCTTTACATTCAAATCCAACACAAACTTGCCTTGAGCACAAGTCCATAATTTCAATGTCACTTCCTTCTTTGTCCCTTAAAATGTTAGAAGGTCTATAAAACATAAGCAGTAATACTGACTCTTTGAACACATTGGTCTCTCTGAAATTAGCTATTCTCTTTGATAAACAACTTATTATACAGGCAGCTGCATTTAATTCTTCCATGTAGCATCTCGAAGTAAAGAGAAATGAACAGAACAAAGGAATGAAGCCACACGGACACAGACCAGAAAGAGCATACACCATGTACAGATAAGATAGTTTGGCTGGTATAATTTCTACCTTTTCTGAAAGAAACCTGGTATAGGTATAGGAGCAACAAACCAAGAATTGCAATTGCTACAGTTTGATATTTATAGAGTGCGGGTAGTATCTTGATATCTGGAACCACCTCTAGAACAAACAGCACAAAATCCACAATGTTTATGGGCCTAATTTACATAATTATTAGCTAATCATCTTCAACCAGTGCCAGTATGAATCTAAATCGGACATTTGTCACGAGAACATTAAATAATGCTGCTGTCATAAACTGAAGCCAGAAAGCAGACTCCCAAATAAAGCCAAATTCAGCATCTGGAAGCACATATAATGTAGCCAATGGTCAAATATCAGCATTATGGCTGCCCTATCATAAAAAAGCTAACCAATTTTTCGCACAAAATGTAATAATGGAGACCAGTCCTTGTTGTTGTTGTTTTTTTGCCCTGTTGCATGCAATCTTTGTAAAATACATCACCAAAATTCCATGTTTCCTTTATATTCACATTATATTTTGTGCTTCTTCCTCTGGAAGAGCTGGACAGCCTAAAGGGTGTTCCTCCTTGTGAAAAAGCTTAGATTAAAACTTTTAACAATAATTATGTGTATTGTATATGCACATTTTTAAGACATAGGCATCAGATATTTTCATCTTCTTAAGAACTTAGTTACAACATTTTCACAGAAACTAACACAATGCTACTCCTGCTCCATTTAGGATCCTCCAAGCAATTGTTTTCATAGCCGGATTCTCAACCATGTTGCAAACTGCTTTAATTTTTGGATAAATTTATAATTGCTTATGTGTTCTTTGAGCTTTTCAATGAATGTCTCTTCTTTCCAGATTCCTTTCTTTTTTTTCACAGCTTTCATTTCTGCTTGAAGTAGCCTCTTATGAACCTTCCAGTATATCCGGGATTCATGAGCCAACCCTTCAATACGAACTGTCTTGCCAAGCCCCCGTCGCAAGATCTCTTCATTTAGACAAATACTGGAAAATCTCCCCTGTTCAAAAAAGACATTAAAATATGCATAAAACATATAATTAACATATTATGGTATTACATACTTTGTCCATTCCAGTAAGGAATAAACTTTAAAGCTGAATTTCTCAAGTGACTTGGGCAGCCATATAAATTTTCTTAAGTAATGCCATCATTGTCCAACCTGAATATAGGTAGTCATTGACTTACAACCATTTAGTGACCATTCAAAGTTACAATGGCATTGAAGAGTGACTTATAACAGTCCTTGCACTTGGCAACCTTCAATATATCCTATCAGTCACATGATTGACATTTGGATACTTGGCAACCGGCATATGACAGTTGAAGAATCCTGGGATCATGTGATCCCCATTTGCAAATTTCCCAGCTGGCTTCTGACAAGCAAAGTCAAGGAAGAAAGTTGGATTGGCTTAATGACTACATGATTTGTTTAATAACTGAAGTGATTCACTTAACAACTGTAGCAAAAAAAGATTGTAAATTGAGTGTGACTCACTTAACAAACACTTTGATTAGTAACAGAGATTCTGATCCCAACTGTGGTTGTAAGCTGAAAATTACCTTTACTTCTGGATGCACTGGGGCTACTATTTCTAGATTCGCAACTTTTGGCTATGTTGGTTGGAAATTCCAGGGAATTGCACTCTTAACATGATAGAGGGCAGCTGCCATAGGCTAAGACCAAGAATAAAGTCTCCCTACGCACCAACCTCTTCTCCCTCCACCTCCATACAATAAATAGTTTGCCAAATGTTTGTCTAGGCATTGCATAACATCACCCAGCATCTCTGAATCCAGAATTGATGCAGGACCTTGCTGTAAGTTTTTATTTGGAAGTAAAAGTCACTGAACTCAGCATAAATTATTTTACACTAAGCACTCTTAATTGTTTGCGCTCATGACATTACCTTATTTACTATTACGAAGCAATCAAGTGATGATTCTTTTCTGCCCAAAAGCTGGAACCAAATCATTTGTGAAGGTTTCATTTCTTCTTTTAACCAGATTACCCCATCAGATGTTAACTCCACGCCAGCAAGCCTGACAAGCAACAAACCATTTGAATGCCCTAAAATGATATACATGCATTGTTGTTTTATTTAAACATTAGTAAAAACACCTCATTTAGGTCATTGATCTAAACAATTAAAGAGGAAGGTAAACTAGAATTTTGTGCTTTCCAAGATTTAAATGAAAGATTCTAGGAGACAAAGTCTTATTGTTAGAGCTGTTAGTATTTTCTGTGACTGAAGAAAGCTAAACACGATTTCCGAAATCACCTATCCAAAAGTGACTGTTTCATGCATGGAGAAACTAGTGCACTGAATAATTTGCACATCTGTCTTCTTTTTCTAAACCATGGAATGACAGAAATGACAAAGAACTGCTACACTACGGGCTTTGAATTCACAGCGTGGTGTTGATGATGACGGAAAGTAATTATAAATACCTAGTTCAAGTGAGTATAGAAAGTGTTAAATAATGTTCATTTATTGTAAACTGAAATCGATTCAGTAATCTACAAAGCAGATCTGAAAGATGTAGGCTCTGTATTTTTAGTATTAGTTTTTATTCATTTTAAAATATATATTTTGTATATATTGCTTCAATTAGTATAAAAATGGAGGATAAAAATAACTTTTTGTTTTTTGAAGCAAGAGAACAGTGAAGAGATTTTATTTGATTCAAAACTTGCCCAGCTCTGGTGAACACTCAACACAGCTAACAAAACATAAAACAGAACTTAAAATTCACAATAAAATAAACGTTAACACTGCCTAACAAATCTAGCAATCTCCCCACTCCCACTCCACATCTTTATCTATTTCCTAAACATAGAAAAAGCAGGAAGCAAATGCAACTTTCCCTTCCCACACACCCAGAAATCTGAGCTTCTGACAGTGAAGGCTTCTTCAAAAGGACCTCCCCTGCTAATCTTAACAACTTGACAACCGTAACAAAAGGAACAGTCCTTAAACTCATACTCTAAACCGTTTAACTCTTCAAAAGTCAATACCAGCATTTTAAACTGTCTCCAGAAAACATCTGGCAAGTAGCACAGTGTTTCTTTTAATGTAGACATAATATGCCCCATTTATCAATCTAGCTGATATATTTTACATAACTGCAAGTTCTGCACATTTCCATGTCATGGAAAATTCATTGGTTGTCCCATCTCATGGGACATTTTTATAGGTCAGGTAGACCAGGTCATGAATCAGCTCCACAGGAAGACTAAAGATACTTTATGGAGGGGCTATCATAACAGAACCTTATGAATTTATTTGTGAAGTACCTCCTTCTTCTTCTTACAATCCAATGAATTAGGGAAGTTCTGTCTGACCCATTTATTTCTACTTGTTTTGGATTTAAATCATATTTTTTCCTTGTTGCTTTGGTAGCAGATCTTGCCTAACTCTGTCAAGATCATTTTCTTTATTTTCTACAGGAGTACACTACAGCAACTCAACAGATCAAAATATTATCCCAATTCAACAACCATTACCTCAACCACAACCAAAACCACAAATACTTGCCAACCAACCAAATAACATCTCCATGCTCATTAAAGATACCATTGAGCGAGAACAAAAACGTCTATCCTATCCTAACACTATCCTATTTGGATTAGATGTCACCAATGAACCCGATATCACAAAGGTTTGTAACATCATCAGCAGTCATCACACACCAACCATCCATCTCCCCTGACAAAATCATTGAAGTCTCCAGAGATGGCCCAAAATATAAGAACAATGATGGCTCAGTGGCCCCACGATTCTGCAGAGTCATCTGCAAAAATGAGACCATCAAACTAAAGTTCATTTACACTATAAATTCAATTGCCAGATCCTACCACAATCACAGCAAACTTCAATCATGGCCTGACCTATCCCTATTACAACAGATCCGCTCCCATGAACTCTATGCATAACTCAAAAGACTCCAAGACCAAAGCAACACAAATCTATACATTGACTACCATGCTGACTGCATAAAAAGACCCACAATCAATCCCCCAACATCCAACTCTCCATCATCCAAAACATCCAGCCATCCATCACCCAAAACTAGGTACACATACCCCTTACTTCCTCAATACCGACCACTACTGACCTCAAATGCAAACTAATAAACACAAGAAGCATAGTAAACAAAATGCCCGAACTCCTCCTCTTATTAAATACTGCTACATTTGACATCATATTTGTCTGTGAAACATTGGCTAAACGCATCCCTCCCTGACTCCATTATCACAGTAAGAGACTATCATGTTTACTGGTCTGACCGCAAAACCCGCAGAGGGGGTGGAGTAGCTATCTTCTACAAAAAGTCATTAAACCTAAAAAATATTCAAATTGCACATGAACTCGCTCTTCTGGAAACTATCGTCTGTGAACTGTCCTTAAACACCACTCTATGCTTCTTACTATGTTACACAGCCCCTGACTAGGACATCGCACATGCAAACAAGTTAACTTCACTACTAACATGGGCAGTCTCCTGCCCATACCCTCTCATCTTTCTTGGTGACCTCAACCTACCTCTTATTAATTGGACAATAAACGAATGTACAACTGAACCCATCCATACAACTCTATACAATGCTGTTACAAATCTAGGTCTAGATCAACTAGTAACTAACAACACTAGACTCAACAACTGCCTCGATCTCATCTTCTGCAACAGTTTAAACTCAATTTATGGACTACAAATAAAAGAATCCTTTTCCAATAGTGACCACAGCATGATTGACTTTTGTCTCAATATACGCCCTTACAAAAATCACCAAAATAATGGGACACCCAACTACAACTTCAAAAAAGCCAACTATGATCTCATAGACTCTGACCTCTCATCTCTTGATTGGCAAATTGTATTCTCTGGCTGTAACACTGCCGAAGACCATTATAACATTTTCTTGCTCAAAATCAATAAAGTTATTAAACTATATGTACCACTAATCACTACCAAAACCAGGAAAAACAAATTACCCATATCAATAAAAAAGCTTCAATAAAAAAAAAATCCCTCTGACAAAAAAAACCAAACTGGCTATGTCGCTAACTTTAAAAGCCACTACAAAAATACCTGCCACCAAATAAAGACTGAAAGCACCAATTACCACACCAACCAAGAAGAGAACCTTCTGCGCACGAGATCCAACCGCACCTTCTGTAATTTTGTAAACAGCAAACTTAAAGACTCGAGATCCATCCTACCCCTAAAAAGACCTAACGGCAAAGAATGCAATGATGAAGCAAACCTCTTCAACACATTCTTCAGCTCCATCTTTGTAAACAGCAATGGATCATGCCCAACATTCCGTAGTTGTACAACAAATAACTACAACAATCTAATACAAATAGATTTCACAGAAGATAAAGTTGAAAAGGCACTACACAAACTAAAACCATCTCTATCTAATGGACCTAATGGACTATGTGCATACAAAGCTCTCTACTGCTATAGCAGTACCTCTAAGTGTAATCTTTGAAAAATCCTTCAGGATCAGCTCCCTACATAACATATGATCACTAGCTATGGTCATCCCTATCTTCAAAAAAGGAGACCCCAGCCTAGTTGAAAATTACAGACCAATCTCTTTATGTTGCATCACCTGCAAAGTCATGGAATCAATCATTAACCAATCCATTACCCTCCACCTAAAACAAACAACCTACTCTCTAATAAACAATTTGGTTTCAGAAAAAAATATCCTGTAATCTACAACTTCTACACTGCAAAAACATATGGACTACAAATCTCGATCAGGGCAAAGCAATAGACACAACTTACATAGACTTCTGTAAAGCCTTTGATTCAGTGGTACATGACCAATTACTTCTAAAACTAAAATCCTATGGAATCTCCAGACCCTTACATAATTGGATAGCTGCATTCCTGTTAAACAGACAAGAAGTGGTTAAAATAGGGAGCGCCCTATCAAATCCTGCACCTGTTAATAGTGGTGTCCCCCAAGCAGTGTTCTACGACCAACACTCTTCATACTATACATAAATGACCTTTGCGATCATATTATAAGCAACTGTGTTCTCTTTGCCAATGATGGAAAAATATTTTATCACCACCAACAATGCTGCTACCCTTCAAAAAGACCTTGACTTTGTATCAGAATGGTCAAACAATTGGCAACTCCAAATCTCAACCAACAAATGCTCTGTCTTACACAATGGCAAAAAGAATCAGAACACAAAATACAAGCTGTGTGGACACGACCTTGTAGATGACCCTCATTCTGTCAAGGACCTTGGAGTACTCATATCTAGCGATCTAAGTGCCAAAGCCCATTGTAACAACATCACCAAAAAGACATTAAGAGTTGTAAACCTAATCTTGCGTAGCTTCTTCTCCAGGCATATCACAATACTAACCAGAGTATACAAAACATTTGTTAGACCAACTCTAGAATACAATTCATCTGTCTGGAACCCGCACAGCATATCGGACATTAATACAATCAAACGTGTACAGAAATATTTCACAAGAAGAGTCTTCCACTCCTCTGCTCGCAACAAAATACCTTATGCCACCAGACTTGAAATTCTGAACGCAAAAACTTAGAACTACTCCGCGTTCGGTATGACCTAAACGTTGCTCATAAAATTATTTGTTACAATGTTCTACTTGTCAATGACTACTTCAGCTTCAACCACAACAATACACGAGCACACAATTGATACAAATTTAAAGTGAACAGCTCCAAACTCGATTGCAGAAAATATGACTTCAGCAACAGAGTGGTCAATGCCTGGAATGCACTACCCGACTGTGGTTTCATCCCCAAACCCCCAAAATTTTAACCTAAGACTGTCTACTGTTGATCTCATCCCATTCCTAAGAAGGGGCGTAAGGGGCGTAACGTAAGAGCATGAGTGTGCCTACCGTCCCTGTCTTAATGTTTCCTCTATTTGTATCTATTTTATGTATTCAATTCATGCTTATACTTATATAAATTACCTAATATGTTCTTGACAAATAAATAAATAGTCAACATGGATGTAGTCAAGGCATATATCACTGTCAAACTGATGAGGCTGGGAAAGGGATATAGTTGGCATACCACATGTAACTGTACAAAGGCACTTCTCACAACAGCTACCGCCACTGATTCCAGTGACAGCTAAAGAATAGAGTATTCCAAGATTATGAATATACTATTTAATCTACTCCATTCAAAGGAGTCTGAACCTTAATCTCTGCCTCCAGGTTTTTTTTTTTAACCTCATCCATAGTCTGCATTTAACCTTTTTCTTAACCAGCCTAATATGGTGCTTCAGTAGCCGTCAAGGATAGCCAGTGTGATGTAGTGTAGCAGTGTAATGTTGTGTGTTTGGATAAGGACTGAACAAAGCTGAAGTCTGCCTGTAGCCATGGGAATTCTATATGTGATTTTGAACCCATTGCTCTCTCCCAGCCCAACCAATTTCACATGGCTATTATTGTAGGGATAAAATGAAAGAAGATTCCATGTAAACCACCTTGAGTTTCAGAGACAAGGCAGGTTAGAAAGGCCTAAATAATAATTTACTTTGGAGGGGTTAAAACCTACTAAAATAAACACATTATTTATCTTGGTGTTTTATCTCATTTTTTCCCTCCAGAAGCTCAAATCAAGTATGCCCTCATTTTATCTTCTTAAAGGTAGTCCTCATCTACTGACCACAATTGGGACAGGAAACTTGGTCATTAAGTGAAGTGGTCACTAAGTGAAATTGTGACTGTGCTTATGATCTTCAGCTTTCCTTTGCTTTACAGATCTGCCAATGTAAATACAAACACTGGTCATAAAGTTACTTTTTCATCCCTACTATAAGTGCAAACTGTTGTTAAGTGAGGTAGTCACTAAACAAAAAAAAGTCATTGTAAGATTTCAGGCTGAAAGACATTGTCTCATTTGATTCAAGTCATCCTCATGGCTGAAGAGTACATGAACATGCCTATCTTCATTCCAAGGGTAAAATTCAGCAGATTCTGACAGGTTCTGGAGAACTGGTAGCGGAAATTTTGAGCAGTTCGGAGAACTGGCAAATACCACTTCTGGCTGGCCCCAGAGTGGGGTGAGAATGGAGATTTTACAATATCCTTCCCCCAGGAATGGGGAGGGAATGGAGATTTTGCAGTATCCTTCCCCTGCCATGCCCACCAAGACACACCACGCCCACCAAGCCATGCCCACAGAACCGGTAGTAAAAAAATTTGGATTTCACCATTGCTTCATTCCCATCCAACTCTCTGTAAATGGTTTTAGTGTTTTAGTGAACAGTTAGAGCATTATGTAACACCTCCTTAATTTAAACACCAAAGCACTAGGAAAAAGTGCCAGTTCCTTTAAGAAGCAACCTCCAGAGTCAGTGAGGATTCTCATATCACATCCAAAGCATTCTTGCTTACTCTGAATTTGAATATTGCAGAACTTTAATCAATGTACAAGTACATGGTAAAATATAGATTGTATTTGCTTTTCATATCAGTTTTCTAAAGGTGGCCACTCACTCATATTTAGAATTCCTTAAATTCAAACCTCTAAAAATGTTTCAAACCTGTAAAAAAAATTAACTTTGCCATTATGAAGGTACCCATCTTACTTACATCTTTTCTGCAGAGAGGAAATGATTGGAAGAGTAATAGGTACATGTTCAATTTCTAATCCTTGCTCAGTTATTCGACGTAATTGTCCACGTAGCTTAACATTCTTGTCTATAAATTCTGGAGGTATTTCCAAAGCGTTTGTGAATTTGGCTGTCTATTCATAAGAAAAAGAATATCAACAGTGCCTATACAAATATAAGAATATAAATGTGGGCGTACAGTATTTGGTCTAGTCACTTGGTTCATGCAGAAGGCTAGAAACGAGGAGACTGGAAGTTCTAGTCCTGCCCTAGGCATGAAAACTGGCTGACTTTGGGTGACTTTGGACCACTCATTTTCTTTCAGCCCTACTCACTTCACAGGATTGTTGTTTTGAGGACAATAGGAGAAGGAAGATGTATTCAGTATGTTCTCACTCTGAATTATTTATGAAAATAATAAAGGCAGGATAAAAAAATCAATGTATCATATATTCCTTTATAAAATTAAATATGTAGTTATACAACATATATATTTTATATATTTGAATACATATAATAACTGCAAAATCATTATTAGTTTAACTTGGTCGAAATTTTCAATAGAAATCCATTGTATTATAAAAAGCTCCTTTTATTACTAATTCTCACTCCATAAAGTGCTATGAAGATTGAACATCAATGATTTCAGGAAAGACACTAAACATGCAATTTTATCTAAATGAACACTTTGAAATAAAATACAATTTATACCCAAATAAAACATGCTTTATAGAAAACTTATAAAACATCACCATGAAGTTTACTTAATATAGAATGTTTTCATACTTTATTGGGAAATAAACTTACATGGCCTCTTTAGTCGAAACCCTACTTTAAAAGAAGTAAAAACAAGAAGAAAGGGGTTGCTATACAATTAGTATTTCCTACCAGACTGGTCCTTGGGATATGCTATTCATATAACATCCTACCCCTATTATATGAAGGTTAGAACACTAGGGTTTAAATTATTTGTACAATGTCTCTCTTGTCCTCTTACAAGGTCTCTTCGCCAACATAGAAGCCCTTGAAAGTAATGTGTGAAGGTCTGTAAATAAACTGAGTAACATAATTCCAAGAAATGTACTCAGTATGGCATTTCAAGGTCTAAAACAACTTTTTTTAAAAAAACAACAAGCATATTTTAAAAGGAAAAAAAATAAAATTTAGGAATATTTATGGCAACAAAGTTTTTCATTATAAATTAAGACCCCCAAGTACACAGAAGCTTAATTCAGTGTTCAATATGTACAGCAGCAATATATTAAGGTTATGATTACTAGTATAAACTTCTGCAAATATTTAAGGGCTTTCTTTTCTTACATTCATTAATGAAAGACTTTGCAAGTTCCTTATTTAGAAAAACCAATCAAATAAGATCATTAATGAAAAATCTCTGTGCCATTATTTCAGTCAGCGACATTCTGTATTTCAGAAGATGGCCTCCAAGCCCAAATGAATAAAGTGAGATCCCTAAAACCAATATACTATAATGGTTGATAGTTTTTAAAATCCTGCCAAAAAAGGCAAAGAAGACTCAAAGCAATATAAATCTGCTTTCTATCTTGCTTTGAAAAGACAGAACAGGTAGTTCTCATTTAACGATAAGTAATAAAACTTTTTGGTATTTATTTGAAACAAAACAGGCTACATTAAAACAAGACTTGGCTGGAAGTTGTACATGAGCAAGCAGCATGCTCATTATTAACTTATTGCTCCAATTTATTGGATACAACAGTATGTGCTTCCTAAAATTAAATATAAATACTCAATATATATTTATACTCAAAATGTAACTTACCAATTTGATACTCTTCGCAAGTACAATCACTCCAGCTATTGCCAATCCAGTACTTATGTTCTAGGGGAAAAAAACCCATAAATTATTTCAAAAAAACATGTACCGGTATTTCCATTTCACGGCGTGAGACCTAAGCATATCCTTTATCTGTCCTATGAATATGATCTACAAAATACAATATGTAAATTTTTTATACCAATTGCTGCCTAAAAATGGAATATATAATAGTAGTCACAAATGTATCTAATTTTTAAAAAACTAAGTAACAAAATCTCCAAACTGTATAGGTTTATGATTTTAATCCTTTATTAAATTGAAATGATTCTGTAAATTTGGAATGAGACAATTCTGAGTTTGAAGAATTTCAGCTGAGGAATATTGGCAGTCCCCAACTTACAACAGTTCATTTAGTGATGACTTGAAGTTACAAAGGCCCTGAAAAACGTGATTTATGACCGTTTTTCATACTTGCCCATTGGTTGCAGCATCCCCATGATCATGTGATCAAAATTTGGATGCTTGACAACTGGTTATATTTATGATGGTTGCAGTGTCCTGGGGTCATGTGATCACCTTTTGCGATCTTCTGACAAGTAAAGTCAATGGGGGAAGCCAGATTCATTTAACAACCGTTGTTACTAACATAACAACTGCAGTGATTCACTTAACAACTGTGGCAAGCAATAGAGCAAAATTCACTTAACAATTATCTCACTTTGCAATAGAAATTTTGGGTACAATTGTGATCATAAGTTGAGGACTACCAGTATTTAAGAGCGGATGTACTTAAGGGTGCTTTGAATCTGGAAATGTCTCTTTACCTGCCATGTAATCCTGAGAAAAGTGGCTGCTGCTTTAAGTGTGCCTACATACATACATTTTGTGTTATTTCATGCTCTAGAACAGGGGTCCCCAATCCCATGGTCACTGACCAGTACTGTGAACAGGCAAGTGAGTGAAACCACTTGCCCTCTGGTCCGTGGAAAAATTGTCTTCCACGAAACCAGACCTTGGTATCAAAAAGGTTGGGAATCACTATTCTATAACATTTTGGAGATTGAACCAAAACACTTTATAGCTCTAAATAAAAACACACAACTACATTATGTATTGTGAGGTACCCAAAAGCTTCAATCTGTGCAAAATGCAACTATACATCATGTTATGTTGGTTTCCATTTTATAGAGTCCATTCAAAGTATTGCTTGAAATCTTTAAAACCTTAAGTTGTGTTGAGTGGGGTATGCAATTGTTGCAGACTGATGGATATTTGTGGCATCTGAGTAGAAACTGCAAATTAGTGCATGATATCACAACAAAACTGTATTTGGTTTTCTTTCATTATTTAAAAGTTAAATTAGTTAATATAGTTCCTCCTCTGTCAAATATTTCATTGTTAAAAATCGCTATTTGAAAACACTTCTAGAGACGTTAGTGGTCATAAACAAGGTTTTTAAGAGTTGCCTGCAATTATGGGGATTCAGATTGTGTCTTCGGGCTTAGGATTTGGTTCTCCAAGGGATCCCATAACTTGCAGAAAAGCCCTTTTGAAGATGCCGCCACTTTCAAAAGCTTGCTGCAAGCAAATAGAAAGTACCTTTTGTGTATCACTTCTAAACTTTGAAATTCAGTAATTAATACTGTTTCCACCTATGGTACCCAATTCATGTTCTTAATTAACTGACCTTGGTTGACCTCAAAAAAATTAAGCAGAGTTGGACTAGTTTAGTTCTTGTATGGAAATGCTACACTGTAAACTAAACAAGGAAATTGGGGGAAAAATTCCCAAAATTGTAGTGAGAAACTGCTATGCAGGTAGTCCTTGACTTATGGCCACAATTCAGACCAGAATTTTTGTTGCTAAGCTGACTTGTGTCTGATTTTATAACTTTTGGCCAGGAATGTTAGGGGAATCATTGTAATTAAATGAAACATGTAGTCATTAAGCAAATCTGTCTTCCCTCACTGACTCTGAAGTTGACTCATAAGTTTGCAAGTTTGCAAGCATCCTAGGGTGCTGCAACCATCATAAATACATGCCAGATGCCAAGCTTCTGAATTTCGATCATATGACCATGGGGATGCTACAGTGGTCATAAGTGCAAGGACTGGTCATAAGTCACTTTTTTCAATGTTAATTTCAGAGTCACTAAATGAATAGTTGTAAGTTGAGGACTGCCTATACTGTTGAAACTACATGACTATGACACTGAAGTCATCAGAAATTGAAGCCATCTTGGTTAATGCCATTATTAGTACCTCATGTTTATACTCGTTTGCAAACTTCTACAACCTAATTTAAAAATACAGTATAATACTGCAAATTAACACCGTTACTTCATTATTTTGTTATAAAGAAAGACCTTTTCCAGCAATGAATGTGGAGATCTTGTCATAAACCTAATTTATATTGCTATAAATGTTCAAGGTTCTTACACTAAGATTTCAGATAGTCTAAAAAATATAATGTTGTAATCATGGTTATTTTCTGTCGAAATGCCTTGAATTCAGCAGATGCATAGAATTTCTTTCCTTGAATTTAGTTTAGGAATCTGATGCCTCCCAGAACTTTTCAACTACAGCCTCCATATTTTTTGACAATGACAGCTGGGCCTTCAGCAAATTACAGTGCATAATAAAACAATTCTGATCAATTAACAAGATCCCTCAAGTTAGGAACGCTTATGCTTTTTTCAACCCCAAAGATCATGAACTATCTGGATGTTTTTGAAAGGATACATAATGTACCAAGGAACTGTTATTCGGTTTAAGCTGCCTCAAGACATTTTCCAGATAGAAATTATACTTATGTTATTCATAATAACTTTGGAACATAGGATGGGTTTCTTCTATGCAATTAAACGGTTCATTCAAAACAACACACACACACCTATTTTCTTCTGTCTCTAGAATGTATCCACGGAATCCATGTAGCAATCTTTATTTTGCCTTTATATACTAATACAACATCACTACATATGTACAAAGGGCAGAGGTTATAATGAGACAATGCTTTCCTCATTTGTCCCCAGCAGATACATCCGCCCTTTTCTCCAAGACATATCTTCATTTACAGACTTCTTTACTGTACTATATCATTTACAAAGTTTTAAAAACTTAATTTTTAATCTCTTCACCCTTCACCAGCAAAGTACCTCTGAGTCTCACCTGTTGAGTAATTAATATATGGGAATTTGAGGGCTTCAAATTTATTTGTGGCTAGAAGTGGCAACCCAGTATCCTCCAGATGTTTTGGACTGCAACTCCCATATTTTTTTTAATTAATTAATTTTCTTAATTATCTTAAGCTTAGCAGCGGACTCGTTTATAATTGGTGCTATGCAAAACACGACAAGACAGGCTTTATTAAAAACCCACAACAACTGGATTCCAGATAGAAATTATATTTACGTTATTCATAATAATTTTGGAACACAGGACAGTTTTCTTCTATGCAATTAAACCGTTCATTCAAAAAACACACATCTGTTTTCTTTTATCTCTAGAACATTTGATGTGTGAAGAAGACACAGCGATAAACCAGGTGCTAAAAGACCACATTTAAACCCAGAACTGATGGCCATTCCGACATGCCTCACTTTATAGAATTTTAAGGCCGAGGAGGTTGACGGCTACAGGATACGAAGGAAAAGCGCAAGGAAACTCTGCATCTACAAAAGCTCTACCCCTTACTACACTATATAAGTTTAAATAATAAATAAAATAAATAAATAAACTAAGACACTACTATAAAATTAACTGCCATTTTTTGGCTCTAGTTGGAACCGGAGCAAAAGTGACTCCGGCAGCCCCGCTTCCGCCCTCAGGCAGCGGCGCAGCACAGCCCAAAAGCGACGCACGACGGGCCCTCCGCTTCGCCCAGACCGATTCACGCCGCGTACCCGGACGAAGGTGAGATGCGCGTCCGCCCACTCGGAAAGGCGCGCGACATAATTCGGCGGCTCCCCGCCCCGCTGTTCGGCCATGGTCGCCTACCAGCCGTCGCGGCCCCGTTGCTTCCTGACGCCGCGGCTCCCTCGGGCCTTGCAGCAGCAGCGCCGCTTTCTGGTCGCTGGGAAGAGCTGCGTCTCTGCGAAAGCACCCGAAGGCCTTTTGGAGACGCTTTTGCGTTGAAGTCGCAGCTGCAGATCGAGCGTCTCTTCCGCCGTTGGGTGGAGGGTCTCTCGCGGTACAAGCCCTCCTGCGTGGGATCCCGAATCCAGCTGCCCCGAAGGCGCTTTTTCAAAAGGCAACTGGACTACCCCCCCCATTTTTTTTTCTTGAAGACATTTTGCTTCCCATCCGAGAAGCTTCTTCAGCACTGCAAGATTTCAGTTCTTCAGAACTGAAGAAGCTTCTTGGATGAGAAGCGAAACGTCTTCCAGCAAAACAAAACAAAGGAAGTCCAATTGCCTTTTCAAAAAGCACCTTTGGGACAACTGTGACCTGGAGAACAGAGAATTCGACGTAGAATCCAGTTGTTGCAGGTTTTTAATAAAGCATGTCCTGTTGTGTTTTGCATAGCACTGATTATAAATGAGTCCACTGCTAAGCTTAATAATTAAATATTTCCTGATGCAGGTAAGCTGCTGTGTTTTGTATCTATGAACCTCAACCAGCAGGGGGTCCCAAGGAAAGATATGGGAGTTGCAGTCCAAAACATCTGGAGGATACTGGGTTGCCACTTCTAGCCATAAATAAACTTGAATCTCTCAAATTCCCAATTTCTATATTAATTACTCAACAAGTGAGACTCAGACTACTGAGTCTACTGAGACTACTTTGTTGGTGAAGGGTGAAGAGATTAAAAATTAAGTTTTTAAAACTTTGTGAATGATATAGTACAGTAAAGAAGTCTGTAAATGAAGATATGTTTTGAAGAGAAGGGCGGAGGTATCTGCTGGGGATAAATACGGAAAGCATAACCTCTGCTGTTTTCTACATAGGTCGTGATGTTGTATCAGTGTAAAGGTAAAGGTTCCCCTCACACATATGTGCTAGTCATTCTCAACTCTAGGGGGCGGAGCTCATCTCGGTTTCAAAGCCGAAGAACCAGCGCTGTCCGAAGATGTCTCCATGGTCATGTGGCCAGCATGACTCAACGCCAGAGGTGCATGGAATGCTGTTACCTTCCCACCCAAAAGGTGGTCCCTATTTTTCTATTTGCATTTTTACGTGCTTTCGAACTACTAGGTTGGCAGAAGCTGGGACACGTAATGGGAGCTCACCCCCTTATGTGGCACTAGGGATTCGAACTGCTGAACTGCCGACCTTTCGATTGACAAACTCAGCATCTTAGCCACTGAGCCACAGCGTCCCTTGTATCGGTATATAAAGGCAAAATAAAGGTTGCTGCATTGATTCCGTGGATACTTCTGGAAAATGAGAGCTTCGTGCTCCCTGACAAAATCATCATAGAACTCAAGATAGGGAAACCTAAGATCTTTGTTGTGGAGCTCAATGAGTAATTATAATAATCTCTACAATCTGAATTTGTTTAAATAGAAACAAGGCTGCACCAAACTGCTACACTATTTTATCTATGGACCAGACAGAGAGACGATGTGAATCAGTTTCAAAAGATTCTGTCTCTCCCATGGTTGTATGCAATATCTTATTATTTAAGACCTAGTATTTAATCTGCAAATGTTTGGGTTTTTTCCCTTCTCTCTTCTTATATTCTTTCTGCATCATAATGTTTAGAGTGAAAGCTTACGAACAGGAATTTTTTGCCATTCTAGAAATCCTTTTGATTTGAAAATGGGGTGGTAAGTGAAAAATATAATGTGTAGACTCATCTTTAAGCATTGAGTGCATATTATACAGTATACAGTACAGGTAGTCCTCAACTTATGACCACAATTGAGTTCAAAATTTCTGTTGCTTAGTGAGACATTAAGTGAATTTTGTTCCATTTATGACCTTTCTCGCACCACTTGTTCAGTGAATCACTGCAATTAAGTTAGTAACACAATTGTTAAGTGAATCTGTCTTTCCCATTGACTTTGCTTGCCAGAACATTCCAAAAGGTGATCACATGATCCAGGACACTGCAAATGTCATAAATATGAACCAGTTGCCAAGCATGTGAATTTTGATCATGTGATCATGGGGATGCTGCAACAGTCGTATGAAGAACAGTCATAAGTCAATTTTTCCAGTGCTGTTTTAACTTAGAATGGTGACTGAATGAATTGTTGTAAATCAAGGACCATCTGTATACTCTTGGCACCATCTATCCAGCAGATACTTGCCATTCTCTTATTGGAAGAGACAGGATTCTTGGGAAATATCTGAGTATCCTAAAGCTTGACTGTTTACATCTCTGCAATCTGAATATAATTTTTTTCTGAGATAAAGAACTCTGCATACGCTCCATGATAGATATTGCGGGACTGAGTACTTAGGAACTTGACATTGCATTTAATTCATGGAACACATTAAGATGTAGTCACAATTCCAACTTTTTTACTAGTTACCAAAATTACCATCAAAGAAATATTCATAAAATAATCAGTAGTATTTCTGATATACATTCAATATCAGAACCTGAAAACTCCTTTATAGACAATCATGGAGTCGTTTGTAGATTTCAATTATATGACCAATAAATATAAAACTAATGCTCAGTCTTGGATCACAAGGAATATAGAAGCTCCCAGTCCAATCTTTGCCATCTCCAATTAAAAGGGCAGGAAACAGGTGATATGAAGAATTCCTGAGTCCCTGGACAATGACTCCTTGTTAGATAAATAGGGCTATGTAGACCAGAGAGCTAGTGTAACACAGCTTTCTGTTATTAAAATAACACATGGTTGTAATGTTTCAGATGCAATGTTTCTTCTCAAAGACCATTTCTTCCTACAGTAATTAACCTGTACCCTTCTCCAGAGTTCTTCCACTGCATTCTATCATTTTGAAAGTGAGGAGAATAATAAATAACAAGATGCAAGAATTTGCAATCATTAATTTAAACATTTCAAAGGCTGCTCCAAATCTTGGAGGAAAACTGACCATGCATCCTTCTAGCAATCTTCTAAAAGTTGGTAGACAATTCTTTTTCATAAAAGAATAAAATGTTTCCAATTTTAATTAGCATTTTAAGTATTCAATTGCTGTCCTCTTTCTTCTTGCTGTTGACAGTATTTCATAACGGAGCTCTAGGAATCTCTGTTTGTAGCACAACTTTCCTGTTTAGCTTATCAATGCACACAAAAAATTTAAAAGTTGACATTGCTTTATTGAAATAAGCAAAAAGAGCTTTCAAGACTTTGTAATGTGACATTTTCATAAAAGCACTTGCACCAAGAAAATAGTACTCTGTTCTTGTGCTTATTAATAAGATTTAAGGCAATGAAAGCTTTAAGTATTTTAAAGAATCCAGTAAACAATTTAAATTATCATGAATTTATTTTTGAAATGAACCATTTTTTATCTTAAAAGGCCAGCAGTTTCTTCAAGGTGCTTAACAGTTCAAAAGTTGTTTTTTTTTAAAATGTGCTTTTAAGTGACATTTTCTGATTTTATGGTCCGAAGAACCTCTTTAAAGCTCAATTAGCAATTTTCCAAAATATACTTTATATTACTTTTCCATCCTGTATTATAGTCAAAATATTTTTCAGTTACTACCCATCATTAAACTGATCATAACTAAAAATAATTTTTAAACATTTGAGAATTTTTTTTTTCAACAAGCATTTACAACTCATAAAATTACATGGAAATAGATTTGATTGTATTCCGTTTTGAAGAGAATGAATTCATCATAATATTAAGGCAGAATAAACTAATACAAATAAAACAAACCCTAGCTTTATAAATCTTAATAATGCAAACCAGAAGACAGTGGCAGACTGCTGTTTTAAGTTGCAAATGATAAAAAATTAAGCCTGAATTGCCAAAGAACATTCTCATCAAAATTCAACATCATTCTTTAAAAGTTTCACCTTTGATACGAGATTGCTACTATTTTAAAAATTACCGATTTTGAATTTTCAGATCACATGTTCTTTTTAATGTGGTAATTATATTTGATTGTGCCATTCTCAAAGTTGTTATCAGGATTTTCTCATTCTGAAAACTGATATGAGATGTATGGGTTGTTGGATGTTATTTATTCCAATTCAGTAAGATAGACTGTTATTAAAACACAGCAGCCTGCAATTACTGCAGGCTCGAATCCCACCAGGCCCAAGGTTGACTCAGCCTTCCATCCTTTATAAGGTAGGTAAAATGAGGACCCAGATTGTTGGGGGGGCAATAAGTTGACTTTGTAAATATACAAATAGAATGAGACTATTGCCTTACACACTGTAAGCCGCCCTGAGTCTTCAGAGAAGGGCGGGATATAAATGTAAAAAAAAAAAAATTTGGTGAAAAACCATCAGACTATTTCTCAACCAACTTACTTCATTTGGAGTCTGCACAGAAATTATGTTAACTAGCACAAAACTCCCACCCCCCAAAAAAACTCTTCAGCTTTTTGTGCCTAGATACTTAATTCTCGTTTAATATTGGTTCAGGTTAAAAACACAAAAAATTGTCTTTAACTTATGAGTCTATAGATATTTTCATACAGCAAAAATAGAAATATTACCCAGGTTATATTTGAAAGATGTGGGGACACTATTGTACATCACATCAGTAATTAGTTCCTAAAAGTAACATTTAAAAAGCTTTAACCCATGACTCTTAGAAGAGAGGATTTGTGTCTTAGAAGATTTGTGTGCTTTTGTGTTTGTATAAAGCCTTGAAAACAGTATTTAGAAATAATTGCTTAATTTGTATCTGTATGGGACATACCTGGGACATATTCTGATTGTGTACTAAGATCTAAACCAACCATATACAACATATATAAAAGCCCTAGGACAGGATGGGGGAACCAGAGCCGTATCTCACAAGCTGGTTATTTTTTTAAACTTAGGGGCACATGTCATGGATTTAGATTTGGCTATCAAGACTAAAATACCGGTAATTATTTTAAACTTATTTTTGCATTTCAAAAGCGAGTTTAATGCTTGTGGAAAGGAGAATACTGTTTGAGAAACATCACCCAGTCTCCTTGAGCACAATTTTTTTAATATCAGCTTTTATAATTCAGGTGATATTTCAAATCTCATTTTTTTAGAAACTTAACTTTTCTATTGATTCTGAATTTTATCAATTTACATAATTTATTTTACACTGCCAGAGTTTTGTTTAAACGGACAACCTTTATTTATTTTGGCACATTGTATTAACAGTAATACAGAATAGGAAAACATAAAAAGGCTATTTCATCGTTTATGGTGAATACTCCTCGTTACATAGATTTTTCTAGAAGAAAGCCTTGCCCCCTGCTGAAAAGGCCTAGAAACAACTAATATTTTAACAGAACTCTTACCTGGAAGAAAGAAATCCTGGGAAGAATTCTTTTAAATATTTCTCCTTTCCTCTCATCTCATCTCCAGCCACCTATCCCTGGCCTTCATATTCTAGCATATTTACTATATTTATTAAAACCATTAATTATGGTTATTGTATTTGTGCTAATCTATGCAGTAAGGATAAATCGAATTTAAGAAAATCCAAATCAGGTTGTTGTAAAATATTAATGAAAATGAAGTCTCTTTATTGTGAGCACTGGAGTTTTCATTCAAGTTACCAAATTTGATTGTTCTTCTGATTTCTATTATTTAAATAATATGTTGTCAGTATTTCAGAGCAGCATGTCAGAATTTCTATCACAAATTCTAAGAGAAGTGTCAACCAAACACAAAAGGTTATCTTCCCCCTGTTGATAAGGTTAAAATGTATTTGAAAACTAACACTATTTTTATTTTCTTAGAAGTATTTCCTATTCATTTCATTGGAACACACATCTCTGTGTGTTTTAAAAAAGATAGTTTCTAACATAAATACTAGAGGTTTAAAGTTTATTCACACTCTGAAAAGAGCTTCAAACAAAACAGTGTAAATCATAAAGATTCACATGGAATCAAAAATGTCAATTTCAGAAAGAACTGACTTATTGAAATAACCAGTAAAACTGAGACAGTATATATCCCTGATATGAGTACTTCAATAGTTCACGGTAGTATCAAAAGTATGACACCATTTTATTTTTGAATAAATGTTCATATGAAAGATGTATACAATACATCAAATGCTATACAGAGCCCATTTCCATATGATATACATTATATTGTACATCATTAGAGTCTAAAAAATGTCCTCTAATGTTCATTGAAACAATTACTTAGATTCCCGACATCAGCAGAAATGGGTATATTTTATGAGAATGACACACGTTCTAAAATTTAACAGTACAGATATTTGATTGCCATCTTACATAACTTGTTTCCAGAAGGCACTAAATATTCTGCTTGGTCTTATTTGGGTCCCATATGCCAAAAAAAAAAAAAGTATGTTCCATTCTTCATAAACTTATAAGTTTGGTTTTTCACATGCAAACTGTTATCATCGATTTTATATCTGAGTCTAATATTTTGAAAGACTTCAGAACCAATTAATATGCCTCTGTGACTTGGGGCTATTTATGCTGTAAACTATTAGTACTGTACCAAATCTGAACTTTAAAAGAAAAAAAAAGCATATTATCACTATTATAAATATATTATTTTTTTATAAAACTAAATTTTATGAGAGCAAGGCAAAAAAAAGAATCTGTTATACCTTTGAATCGTTTTGACCTATTTAGAATTATGGAATATAATTTAGAATTTAGAATTAAGCAATATAAAACATATACATATATATAAAACTTTTTTTTATTTCTAAAGCATTTTAACCATGTAGATTCAATGTTTATTATAAATCAAAATTATTGTAAGATCCTTTAAAGACAGATTTATTTTTCTTCAAAGGTAACTTTAAGGGCATAAAAGGAAGGCAACCACTGTAATTTAGCAGAATAGTAACAGATTTTAAATTTTTTTATAAAGTAATTTTAAAAAAAAAAAAAACAACTTTAAAGGTAATTTTGGATAAGAAGGGCAAACTTTATAATTGATCCATACAGTACTTAACTTGACTCTAGCTTTTGTAAAGTCATTTGGCATGTATAAATCGACCATTTTTAGATGTGTATACTTATTCTCTTGTATATTTGTTATATGACAAAGCTATAGCAATTTTAGCCAGTCTTTTGTGATATTTCATTTTCATTAACTGATTCTTCTGCATTTCCATGATGCTGGTTGCTCATCCTGAAGCCTTTTCAGTCTTGGCCCAAGAAACAACCACCAAGCAAATCCTAATACTACGCATGTTATGGATTCCACATAATAACCATCCAGAGTAATAGCACAAGATCCACCTTCTTTTGAGCAAAGCTGTAATACAGAAAAACAGAAGGGAGGAAGGTGGGTGGGAATAAGTGATAAGTATATCAGGCATAGATAAACAAATTGCTTTTGACATATGTAACACATTTAAACATTTTTCTGAATGCGTAACTTCCATTACTTTAATGTGCATCATTTAAAAAGTACGTAAAATATTTAAAAATGGACCAAGCTGCTGAGAATATTTGTTGACAACCCACAGTCTTTGGCCTAATTTCAAAAGAATATTGTAAGAATCTCTCTCTCTCTCTCTCTCTCTCTATCTATCTATCTAACCTATTACATGGGGAAGAAAGAGGAACATTACAAAGGTGGAAATTCACCTTTGAATCTGAAGGTGGAGCAAGTGAGAATAGCTAGGACGTTTTAATCTGGATTTTTATTTATTTATTTATTTATTTATGAACAGGAATTTTGTCTTGATGGCCTAAAATGGTCACCCTCATCATAAGCTTTCCTCATGGTATGGTACAACACACAAAAACAAAACAATATTATAATTACAAATCAGTTAAATAAAATTAGCTAATTACAGGTATTGTTCAATTTACAATCACTATTGAGACTTGAATTTTGGTCCTAATTCATTTCGGTCATTAATCCAGGTACCCACATGATGGACTCTTTATCTTTTTATTGGTTTTTATAGCAGTCACTAAGTGAATCATGCAGTTGTAAGTCTGAACCATGCCATTATTAAGCAGTCATGCAATTGTTAAGTGAATCCATTCTCCCAAATGTGGAGGTTTTTTTCCGGCAAAAACTGGCAGAAAATGATCAGTCACAAGATCATAGGATCCTGCAACTGGTACTAAGTGCTCGTTTCTAAGTGCCTGAATTGCAGTCGTAATTGAGGGGAGTGTGACATTTTATAACAGCCAGAAGTGCTTTACAGGCTGTGAAAAGTAGCCTTTCCAAGGCCCCAGGACATTGCAATCATCATAAATTGAATCAGTTGCCAAGCACCTGAATTTTGATCAGATGACCAATGGGATGCTACCACAGTCGTAAGTCTAAATGGTCACTAACTGAACTGTTGTAAGTCGAGGATTGCCTGTATTTGGTTTTACTATTTTGATCTCCACATAAATTATTGTTTTTTTATGGCTGTAAATGTTTTTAGTGTTTTAACTGTAATATATTTATTGACTCATAAGCTGCCTAGAGTTATTGACTGAAATGAGCAACTATAAAAATTGAATGAATGAATGAATGATTCAGCCAGGCACACTGACGTCATCTATAAATGATAGTTTTATGTTGTTTTTGATAATGTGTCATCAATTTAAGTGTTCACTTTTAGCAACCATACAAACCAACTTTTTTCTAACCTGTAAAAATATTATTCATGGCTTCTGAAGAAGTTTGGATATCAGCCCAATTTGGCTTAATATGTTAGCTTCTTCTGGAATCTTTAATCACAACTTTCTAGTTTGGAGTAAACAGGAAATTACAACCAAGGCAAGGTGTCCAATTTGTTTGTCAGTACCATTCTGATGCAATGCATGGTGTAAATTACATAGTGTTCACAAGGGTTGCATGTAATCCTGAGTAATCAGGTCAATTTGTGATTATCCAAATGCAGCTATTATGTTCACAGTTCAGGAGAAGAATTTTAAAAAATGTGGATTGCAGCCAAAGTAGAAGAGATTGTTCAAGAAAATAGTTTTAATCATTGTGCTGCAATTGAATTAGCAGTGCAAAAACACTCTAGGTGGGCCAATGAAACATGGGATCTAGTAAGACAAAGGAGAAGTATCTCACTAGTAAGCAGGGTGCAAATTCAAATTAACAATTTATTAAAAAGTTTCTAAAGGGGCTCATAATCCAATTTAAATTTATAAAATCAGTCTGGAAATCTACTATCATCATGCTACCTTTAAGATAGGGAATCTGTTTTGTACCAAACTTACTTCTGCAGCAGCTGAAGTCCCACAGTTATGACCTTGAATTCCAACACATTGCTTCACTGTAAGTGGGTCCACAAGCCACAAAGCTACTGTGGCTGGCCAGTTTCCTCCCAGATTGGATACCGTGTTGAGCAGTGTCATGTATGTTCCTCCAATGAGTGGGTCACTAACTTTGGCATTGAAAGCCATTATAGCAACATACATACTATATACAGTAACCTAGAAGACAATAAACACCAAGGCATGACGTGATTTTTATTCAAAATATTAATATCCTGCTCTGTCTTCTAGAACTGGGATAAGAACCTTTTTTTTGCTCTGAGAGCACATATTACAGATTCCAATGCATCCCATTCCTATCCCACTGAATTAGAACCTTGCAAGATTCTGGTTGTTAATAAGCTCCATCAGGATTGTTCCTTGCATAATGAAATGACTATATGACAAAAAAAGTGCCATGAATCACATAACTCTTCAACAATGAATGCACACATCTCCACCCAATTAGTCAATCAAAATGAAATTCCACTGTGTGTACACGTATACATACCTATATGCTGTATATAAACACACATACATATACATCTGCATGCATGTATATGTATATGTATAAGCTATAGACATCTCAAAAGTGATTCTAAAAAATGTTTTGAATCGCTACAACTGCAGTATTTATTAAAGACTACAACTGTTATTTATTAAAGCAAGCCAGCGTTTTTCAGGTTTCCATATGAGCCTAAACAGAGATGCTACTGCTTTCAATAATCCATTCATTAAAGGTCCAGGATCTTTAAGCAATCATACTTAAACTGAACTAATAACCCCACCCATGTATGCAACCTTACCTGATGTAAGGCATAACTCAGCAATAATATAAAGTAGAAATAGATCGGAAATCCTCCTTCATACTTTACTCTGGGAGTCCACCAAAACAGGAGAGCAAATTCTAATCCAAACAGTAGCCTACAACAAAAATATGAGAATATTTTTAATTAATAACGAAACTGTGTCTGTGATATACAGAAGCCATGTGACTATCTGATTTTCACAAGTTTTAGATCAAAGTTATGAGTGGAAGGTAACTTTAATTCACTAACAAAAGGGTCAGCTTCTGGTGTGCTATTTAACATATGTGAATTGAGAAACATGAAGACACAGATGCACTTAGCCGATATCAAGTAAAACATTTCTTAAAAATTTCATTTCTACAAATAAAACTGATACATATTTTAACAGGAAACATCCTTACATATCTTGCTCTGACAGCTTCATTTATACTTTGTGTAATGTTATGTGTGTACTAAGGCTTGTTAAAGAAACAGCAAATAAAGTTAAAAGATATAGCTTATCTAAATCCGATTTGGTTTAGAGAGGAAGTGGAGGGATTCTCCTTCTGTACAAAAAAACCAAAAATAAAACAAGGCGAGACCCATTCTTATTTGGTTAGTTCAGGGTTTCTCACTTTGCAATTTTAAGATGTGTGGACTTCAACTCCTACTATTCCCCAGCCAGGATAGAACCAATTGAGTTATGCACGATTCTTATTCCTAGAGAAGACAGAATTACGTACAGTTTGAGATTTGCTACTATGTGTGAACACAATGTTATTTCTTCGTCAGTAAAAGGTTGGAGGGAAATGATATGTCCTTAAAGAATTAATATAAGCCTTTTTAGACCTGCTGCTCCAGATTTGCCTGTTCTTGAGGTGTATATCTAACTTTTAATAAATATAAAAATACAATTCCGTTTAAAGAGGTAGTGCAATATTTATCACCAAAATGTAACAATCTAAACATTTTACCTGAATGGCATGGCTTTATAAAACGTATTCAAGGGCTTTGGCCCTGCTGTGTATTTGCTGATGATCAGGGGCAGTATGATTTGCAATGGAACCATTGGAACAGCAAGCAGAGCTAAATGTTCCTTAGGCACACCTTCTTCTACCAGTTTGAGACCTGTTACAGCATCTGCTGCTGAGAAACCAACCTGCAATATAAAATCTTGTTAATTTTCTCTAAGATTATTAATTTTAAGCTTTTCTCAAATTTGTCTTGATAACTAATTTTATAACTTGCTTTTTCACCAGCCTGACAGGGAGGTAAACCACTGTTGATTTAAATGAAACTTGTACCCTGGTTCAAGTCAGTAATGTGAAATTTATAAAACTATTGATTTGGCCCCAAAAAAATCTTATACATCCTGTTTACTGTTATGCAACAAAAATGTACTCAGACATGATTTTTAAATCACTTTGTTTTCCCATCAGTATCTATAGATATTCTTAAAATATGCTTTAAAAACTATTCAGCAATCTAGAAAAATCAAGCAGGTACTCCTTGCTATGCAAACTAATAATTACAAATCTTGTTTCTTTTAAAATAAAAAATAACGACGACTTGGGATTATAAAAAACACTTCCCCATAGCAATCATGACTCCTGTACTAGAGCATTCCTGATAGAACGTACATTCAAGGTACCTTGATGAACGTATCTTTTCTTTTATGTACACTGAGAGCATATGCACCAAGACAAATTCCTTGTGTGTCCAATCACACTTGGCCAATAAAATTCTATTCTATTCTATTCTATTCTATTCTATTCTATTCTATTCTATTCTATTGTATCTTTGTAAGGTGTAAGATGTAACCTGGCCCAACATTAGGGTTACTGTACTTGACCTATGAGTTACCTATCAGTGACTGGAGTAACAATGGTGCTGAACGAATGTAGCTTCACCACTGTCAGTCATTGTGATCTGGGCATTTAGCACGTGGTTTGCACTTACAAGTGGCTGCAACACCCCATGATCCTGTGATCACCATTTGCAACCCTCCCTGCTGGCTTCTGCAGAAAGCTAATGAAGAAGCTGTCAGGGAAGGTTGTAAATTGCTGAGGCAAATCTCCCTCACCCATACTTTGCGCACCATCCCTGACCTTCACGCACCACCCCCAACCTTCACCGTGCCTCTCACACATTCCCTTACCCTTCCTGACCCTCACTGCACTTTATGAACTCCCTCAATGCATCTCTCACAAGTCCTTCCTTTCCAAACTTTGTGCATACTCCCCATCCTTTGTCCTATCCCTCACACTCTTACATACCCTCCCTAAACTTCACTCTGCTTTCCTTGCACTCCTTCCCCCACCCAGCAGAAGCCACTTACCTTTCTGTCAGTCTAGGACTTACAACGTCCTGTCAACTTCCCCATCGGTTTTGCTTGTGGGAAGCCAGCAGGAAGTTGCCTCACCTAATGATCACAAGTTTCCATTAATGACGGGAGCCAGAACTGCAGGAATTGCCATCGCCAAGTGATGTCATGGTGCTCTATAAATGCATCACTTTGTGACAGAAATTCCAGTTCCAAATGCCATCATAAATCAAAGACTCCCTGTATAGCGTTCATGTTCTCTAGTGGTCATCTGACTCATAATGATTTAATAAGACGCATAAGTCTATAGATAAATAACCTTTTGCAAAAATGGCTCAAATTCCCAACTGGAAACTACTGTACAAATTATTTACTCACTTTTGCTGTTAAGATCAGGGCACAAAATGTAAGGACAGCTGGCATTTTGATTATTGAGAAAAGCAGCTTGTATGTATCCGTGATTCCTTTTGTCTCTTCTTTTGATGGTGCTATTGTCTTGTTTTCCTTTTTCAAAAGCGCAACCAATGTAGTAGTTATTAAAAAAACAGCACCCCAGAAAAAGAGGAAATCTGAAACGATATTTATTCATAATCCAAATTTTTCATTAATGATCTTTTACGCCAGCCTTTTCTGCAAACTCTTTGAGCCTTATGAAACTATAGTGGAACATATCTAAAGAAACCAGATGTGGCAAGCCACTATATTCTAAGTACAGAATAAATACCAAATTTTACAGATGCTATGACTAGACTTGAACCATATAAAACAATATATCACCCAAATATGGATTTGGGTGATAACTTCTTACAGAAGTTCCCTGCACTTAACAAACTTTTCTATTCAAGGATATAATTCACTTAGATGAGATTTAATGTGCTGGTTAAGAAATCAGTTTAGAAACCAGGTTAGATTTTGTCATACAATATTATCTGTTTGACTAAGATCACTCTACATTTCTTGCACTTTCAGGACAATGCTGGGTCCCACTGAAAACTTAACATTCTCCAACAGTCAATAACTTCTGAAGCATCATGAACAGCACTGAGATTATGACACCTTTTGCAATAATGATATCCCACAGATGGAACAGAATGTAAAAATGCTTGAGTAGTCACCTATTCATCTACTGAATCAATTCCTTCAGCAGGAGATAAAACTGAATGGATCACGAATCTTGTACACTCTGAGCTCTATGAAGCATCATTATCTCCTTCTTTGCAAATACAGCTATAGCTACTTTGTGACTGGTCATCTTCACAATGCAATATAACAATTCCCATAATTTTGAAGAGGAAAAAGAGGAACAATGTGCCATGCTTCCTTATTTGATCCTTATTTGGAGATGGTGCTGCTCATTTCACCAGTAGAATGAAGGAACACTATTCTTTTATCCTTCATTTTATTCTACAGTCATTATTCTTTTTAAATAGAATATTTAAAAAATGCAGAAATGCTAGTTATTCATTCCTTTTTGTTCATTCCTGCCCTAGTTCATAGCCAAAATAAAATAATATATGAGAACAAAAAATCTGAAGTGGTCAAGTTACATTCTCCTTATTTATGCTTTTTACTTGCATGGTGAATTTTTGTTCATTTTTTTATCATTTTCTGGGGCGCTTATACCTAACATTCCAATTTCAGCAGTTTCATTATCTGCAGTTGAATGTTGAAATTTAACCCCCCATGAGTAACTGGATCTACCTGTATAACATCACTATCTTTGTTTGGAGTTTCTTTGACATTTGGTATTATTTTCTTTCCTTACAAAGTAAGAGATTTAAATTCCACTCTGTTGAGGTTACAATGGGTTTGTTTGCTAAGCATAACACATACACCAGTTGTACAGTACAGTTACTATAATAAGGAAGTATACAAATTGATGCAGGTATATCAAAAGTAGACAGATTTGACAGGGTTAAGAAAATATGCAAATCTAACACAGTGGTTTGGCGGAAGTACCCATACAGGTTTATGTAATTCTGTATTTATATAATTATTTCTATAACAACAAAAGTTTTATATATCATTATATTTTGTCCAGCTATAACACATATTGTATATCACTAAACACTGTATTTTGACAGATCATTTAATTAAAATGGCTAATTGGAAAAATTCTAACCTAATCCTAACTTACTGCATTTCCATGGTCAAATCACTGATCCCTTTATCAAAAGGACTGGGTTAGCTTGGCAATGATTTATTCATGGCTGACCCATGCTGACTCCTGTAAAGCAATGCATTATTTTCTAAATGCTCACAGACTGCTTAGCAATCTGTTTCAATTTTGCCCAGTATCAGCATCATTCCAGAGTTGTAAAAAACAGCTGGAAAAATTAAAGAAGCAGGAATATGGATTTCAGGACAGTATCATTAATGCTAGTCTGGGATAAATATAGAATCTTAAAAACTGTTAAAAATTCCCACGCTCAGCTAATTATAAAGGAAATATATTTGAAATGCTTTCTTCCCAAATCTTTCCCATTCAGACTGTGTTGCCTCTTCTCAGATAAATGAAATGCTTTATCCCGATTTCTCATAAACTCTCACATCAGTCAGCTGGATCCTTTCTTCTATAGACAAAAACAACCCTTACTTTTCTTCATTATACCCACTAAGCATGAAAGGACTCTGGGATGACGTCTATAAATATTTGAGGACTTGGGTATCATCAGTCTGGTCATGGAGAACTGAAGCATTCCTAGTAGTCAGCTTTTAACCATATTTTTTTCTTATTTTGAGTTACCACTTTTAAAAAATTGTTAGAAAGGGGCGGCTCCATTATTACCTCTTACTTCCTATTACTCATTCTAACAGTGGACCCGCCCCTTTCTTCTTTTACTTATGACCGACCCAAATAAGCCCATTTTGTTCCTTTTGATTTCCTTGCAAACCTAAATCTCATTTGTACTTTATGCTTTCTAACTTTCTTTGCATAGATATAGTTCCTTGTTGATATACTTCTTGGTGATTCACCCATCCTCCCTTCCCTATACATTTTAACTCAAAAGCTACCTGTGCTATCCACAAGTTTCCTAAGCTGCCCCTATTTTTTCCCCCTCTTTGAAACTGAGTGCTCTATTATACTTCCAGTATAATAGACTGGACATGACAATTTCTGATCATGGGAACCACTACTTCGCTAATCTTACTGAAATTGGCTATTTTGAACTCTAAAGTGTATGACTATGGTCCAAATTTTCTTACCATAATATTAAAGGAAAATGGCTTGGTTACATACTCCCAAAATTCTATTGTTTTTACTTTCCAATCAGTTCTTCCCTATTGATCAGCATCAGATTTCACTCATTCATTTTTTTATATACTGTAAAAAAGCCGGCTCCTTTTTTTCAATTTTTCCATGCTCAATTATCTGGATCTCAATATACATGTCCACTTCCTTCAGATGATGTCATACACACATACACATACATTAGTCTAGCTTTTTTCTTTGACATAATCTATACTACTAAATCTTTGAATACCATGACTTCAATTTCATTAGTATATTACTTTCCAGCAATATTCATTCCAGCAATAACATTTCTAGTTCTTCGTTTCCCATATTCTGTGTAGAAATGTAACATATGCTTATTGGATGGTTACACATTCTATATATGGCTCCTCATTATCAGGTTTTCAAGACATCTTCCAAACATCTTCACTTTCAATTTTCTCTTGCCAGGAGTCTCTCAACTTGGCAAAGTTTCCCATTGTTTAAGAGTCTAAACCATTTCCATTGGCATCACCTGGGTAGTCTATTGTTTACTTCCAGTAGTCTTCTCTCTCTCTCATTAGACCATATCCACCAATGGAAAGCAGAAAGAAAATATCACCTGTGCCTCAACTTCTTCATCCTCCTGCCCAACATTCATACTACCTTACATGTTTTCAGTGCTGCATCTGGCTGTTTCATTTGTTTCCACATGAATGACAGAAAGAAATATTTCTTACTGGACGTATCAAAGTCTTCAACATCTTTCCTTCACATTCCAAATGTGTCCCTAGAAAGACACATTGTCTTCAAAGAGTATCCAGCTGACAGATTGCTACTTCAATCTCTCTCAGCAGGAAGTTTCCAATATCTACCTCCCATTGCTTCCTTTAGGTCTAGGGCAAAGGCAGGAATCCTTTCATTTGTAGAATCTGAAGTGTCTTCTTCCTCAGTCTTTGAGGCTTATAACAGCTGCCATTCCCCCCAAGAGTCCAGAAACCCACAGGGAAGCCCTGGAAAGTGTTCTAAGAACCATATAAGCATAAAAGCTGCACCCAAGAAACATGGGCTTTTGTGTCACATTCATCTACCTCCTTCCCTGCTACTTGGCATTCCTCTATTTTCTGGAAAGTTTCTTTTGGCCCTTGTCCTGCCACAGTTTGTTCCTATGTATAATTCAAAAAATTCCTATCATGCCTGGTAAGTGAGCAAGTTTTGCCTTTTTTACTTTCATTTCATGGAGGCCAATCAACTTGTAATATGTACAGTCTTTATCATCTTCAGAAAGGAAAATAAATATGGCATATCAGCTGCAAGTGATGAGAACAATTATCTCCAATTTTATATTGCTCTTATGAACAACAAACCATAAAAGTGCCTCCCCTGATTTCTTCAGCCAAATTCTTTTTTCTTTCTCTCTGGATGCTCATTGATCAATAAGAATTATTAATAAATATTTAATAAATACTACTAATTAAATAATTAGTAGTAAACTTTTGTGCTAAACTACATGCTTGTATTTCTAATATCCCATTCAAAAAAATCTAAAGCACAGGCTCAAGTATTCTAGTCTACCTTGTATATTGAAATATATGGGGCAGAGGGTTAGATCAGTTAAACAGAACGTGACTTAAACTTTATGAATAACAATTCTATGCACACTAGTGTCATATGGATGAAGGAACAAAGCGTGCTTCTCAATCCAGCTATCAGCTTCAAAAAGATGAAAATATATCTTCTGTTTTCTAGAATGTCAATTTGGAGAAATAACATATTCTGACTGGATAAAAACCTCCTAGTTATCTATTATACAAATTACATTGGTCAGGAAAAACTGGAACCAACTAGTTTTAAGAAAATAATGCTTCTCCCCTGAAGAATAGTTCTAAGAAAGCTCTAAAATTTGGGGACTTTTATCTGTAGGATAAATGTAACGTATGCTATTTTCTTTTTCTAGGCCATATGTATGGGAAGTTTTGCCTTTTTCACTGATACAATTGGTAAGTTTGGACAAGGATAAACTAGCTTGATATAGCTTCATAAATGAGTGAAAACATTTCAGCTATGATATAACCAATCAGAATACTCTAGATATTCAAATAAAGAAATGCCATCTGGCATGAAGTGCCACATGCCAGATTTTTTATAAAATAACATTCTTAGTAAATATGCTAATACAGAAGCGTGTGTTAGATGTCACACTGATTTTGTATTTTCAAAGTTGGATAGATATGGAAACACTGAAAATTATTACATTGTTGTTCTTCAAGTCATTCCATAAAAAGATCCTGTGCAAAACAGACAACTCTCATAGATATTGTCATGAGATGGGCAGCAATATAAATTGTGCAATAAATAGGCTTAGAAATGAACCTATCATCATATTTATATGTCAAATTTTCTAATTTGAAATGGACACAAAAACTTGAAAAACCGTAAGTTTCTGTATCCAACATTTACCTGAAAGTGTAACAATTCCTTTGGCTTGGGGCTGAAAGCGTAAATACTTATTGCAGAAGGAAGGTGATTCAAGAGCCAGGAACAAGACATTTCCCAAGAAGTAGCCAGCCGTCTGACCCACGGAATTACAAGTGGATGCATAGCCCACATTTTCTCGTGATAACATAGTCAATGCCCAGCCATCTACAGCTATGTCCTGAGTGGCTGCTAGGAATTCAAAGAGGAAGAACGTCACAGTAAGGGCCACCACATCTGGGCTTTGGCCATCGGTCTCCCCAAGCAGAGCATCCACCCGCACAGACAAGTACATCATAAAAAGACCTATAATGTACTGAGTAGGCACAAGCCAAGACTTTCGGCGACCAAAGTTCCTGAAGTACACAGCGTCCACCAAGGGAGCCCAGAGCAACTTCAGACTGAAAGGCCAGAAGACAAAACTAAAGAAAGCCTGGTCCTTGTAGCTGACATTCTTGCTTTGCAAGATGAGGGGGATGCTGCCAGCAAGCCCCAAAGGGATCCCTTGCAACACATACAGGAAGAGAAGGAGCAAGATATTGCCAAACTCTGTTCTATAGTCTTGGGGAGGCTCCAGAGGCTGGATATGTGGCTCCTGAAGCAGCGGCTCCCTGTCATCTTTTCCGACGGCGTCCACAGGGCCATCTTCATAGAAATCTAGAGGAGCAGACTTACTCTGCATCCCATCCAGGGCGTTCTGGTAGTTGCCTGGCCGGCGATGCCGGCTATTATCCTTAGAGGAGATGACCGGAGACATGTCACACACGTAATCCAGCGCTGCTTTGCTTCAGAAGCCGAGGGGACCGGCCGGTGGTCCTCCCCACCGAAGAGCCTTTTCCCTACTGATCGCAGATGGCGAGAGGCTCCCAGGTCAACCTCCCCACCCGGCAGATTCCCTGCGGCGGCCTCTCTTTACTTCCGCCGGGCGAGCGGGCAGGTTCCCTCACCACGACGAGAAAAGGAGGGCAAATGAGACGCGTCTCTCCCCCTTCAGCATCACGAAGCGAAGGGCCTCCTTTCGGTGACCTGCGAGAATGTCAGCCGGGCTCCGGAGACGCCGTCCGTCCGCGGTCCCCGCCACAAAACTTCCTTCACCTCCACCGATTCCCAACTCATTGGCCAATAATCCTTTTAACCAGCCCTGACTGAGTCCGACCCATAAAAGGGTCCTACCTGGCAACACAAGCCAATGCCGAAGAGGCCGCCAAAGCAACAAAAGCTCCGCGCCGCCGTGGTCTTACCCCATTGGCCGAGGAGAGAATTTCGTCACGAAACAACTGCCCTATCAGAGAAAGGTCCGGGAGAGGAAAGCGTGAAATAATAAATGGCAGCGGCGCTTGCCGGTTAGAGAGGGCGGCGCGTTCAATGAAATTGCAGTTACGCTTCCGGTTCCCGTTAAAGTTACGAGCCGTGAATGTAAGAGGGAGGAGAGGCGTCCCTCGACACAGGGAAGAGGTACTAGAGCAAACTTTACGCCTTTCCCACCCCAGTGTTGTTCCTCAGCCTCAGCAGCTTTCTAGGACAGGGGTCTCCAACCTTGGCAACTTTAAGTCTTGTGGACTTCAACTCCCAGAGTTCCTCAGCCAACTTTGCTAGCTGAGGGACTCTGGGAGTTGAAGTCCACAAGTCTTAAAGGGACCAAGGTTGGAGACCCCTGCTCTAGAGCAGTGTTTCTTAGTGTGGTCTAGGACCTTGGGATTTCCCTCAGGGGTTCTCCAAATCAGAATTTTGTGCCAGCCTGTGTTTAAAAATAATACAAGTTTAAAATCCTATCAAACTATTGTGGCAGGGAATGAATCAGTTTAAATTTCTAATACAATAAATATCACTAATTATAGCCAATACAACAAAAGCTCTTTTAAGGTCCTCCTTAATTTTTAAAAGCAGAAAAGGATCCTGAGAAAAAATGTTTAAAAAATGGCCCAAATTATGTTGCTGATTTCCTTGATCCAGTTTGCAGAGTGAATTCAGAAAACATTTAAATTAGTATTGGACAAAATAATTGTGGATAAACAGGTCATTTGAACATAGCCACTTCACTCAAAGGCAAAGCTCTGAAATCAAGCCTCAGTCTGAACCCTTGAATGTCTGTTTTGATGATTTTTTGCAATGCATCGAACTGTTCGAACCCAACAAAGATTAAAGTCTTACAGAGCTTTAAAGACAACATATTTATTACAGGATTAAGTACTTTCTGGAGAAAACCACACTTCAGTGATCAGTAATGTTTGAATCCTGATGACTTATACTCCTATAATCTTAACAAATGAAGAAGTGATTTCTTAGTACATTGCTTGTTTCTGGGGCGATATTGCAATCTGCTAGGTTAATTTTGTTAAAGCAGTCATAGCTCAGGAGGTGCTGAACTGAAATACCCTTCATCAAGCAGTAGCTCTTGTCTGTGGAGGATGGGGATTGCAGGCAGTTCCTGAGAGCACTGGATATGGAATACTATCGCACAGCTTTTTAAATATATGTTATAGAAGCAAATCCCATTGAGTCATTCCACTAGGGCTTATTCTCAGGTACGCATAAGCTCTTGTGTCTTTCTCCAGAATCATAATAAAGTCATTCCACTATTGCATTTAATCAACTAGACTGTATTCACCACTTGTTTTGAGGTTGTTTTTATAGTTTTGATTCCCACTTTCTTCACCAATCTGCTTAGAATTGCAGAGAGACAGTTTGCATTTGGGCAATATGTTAAACCACAAAGTAGACAATCATGCTAGTATCTTGTATGAACACAACTTTTAAGAGTGTGGACTTCAACTCCCAGATTTCACCAGCTAGTATGCCACCTGGGGAATTCTAGTTTAGAGAATGTGTTAATTGAGTACAGCATGATTGTTAACTACTGGTAAATGTGCCATGCTTTATTTGGAGGGAAGTGCAATATATTTTGCATTTTTCCAGGAGTTAAGCATTATCAGAATAAATAGGATTTATCTTTGAATGTAAGAAGCTTATCTTTGTTATACATGTCTTCTGGGTTAATACAATACAACACACTTTGACTTAGCAGTTTATATGAAGCTAGTCTGTTTATTATGTAAAGAAAGATAAAACTCAGATAACAGATTAATCATTTAATTTAAATCTTTAAATAAGAGCTGTATCAGGTGTTTGGATTAGGACTTTCCTCTAAATTAAACTATCCAAGAATATTACTCTCAGAGAAGGCCACTGTAATATAAATTAAATGTAATTTCTGAAGTGAAACAATATAGTGATTAATTAAGCTATGAGATAAGCCACTGCACACAATTTTCATGTTTCATGTTAGGTATGGAAATTGGGTTTTCAGTAAATAGTGCTGCATTTGCTAACTTGCATGGCTTTTGTTTCCAGAATACATTAATATGAAAAATGGACCAGACTTCAATTTTGTGACTGGTGAATTCTCCAGTGCAAATTGCTAAATACCTGTCAGAACAAATTTATACCTATCCACTTAGCTGGGAGTATGTCTTGCTGAGTTCAATGAGACTCAGAGAGAATTACAATCCTAATTTGGAGGACAGAATTGTAGATTTCTAAAAACATTTCTTTCACATATGGGAAATGATATTGATTTTGTTGTTTTTCATGCTGCTGGGCAATTCTGGTAGTTGACTTTCACACATCTTAAGCCAAGTTTGAAAACAGTGAGTTATAAGAATATTTTAAATAATCCTTGATCACAAGAACTAACAAAGAGACTGTCTTCTAAATATAAATAATACATAGTTAGATATAAAAACATATGGGTACACAAGGAGAAGGCAGATACTGAGCAGATTATTACAATCATACCATAACAGTGAAAATTTAGAAGATATACTCAAAAAACCGTGTTTTGTCAAACATGTAATTGCCATTCTAAGGTATATATAAAAGGAATGCTATATACCAGGGTGCTTATATTTTAAAGGTAAAATATTTACATGTATAAAATGAAACAATATATAAGAAATTGGGGGTCAGTGCTGTAATTAGGAAGAGTGAGGTTCCTGTATGAGGTAGCTGACTTTCTGTATCATGTAGTCAAATACATGAGTTATTTAATATATAGTTGTTTTATGCTAGAAAAGGGAAGGATTATGTGCTGAAATTTCTTCCTCAGATGTCATATAATACAGCTTCTCTTGGATCCATACATTTGAGGACAAGACATAAATATCTTAAAATGGGTAATGGAAAAGCACTTCTGAAAATCTTGCCAAGAAAATTCCCCAGAGTAGGTCAAGCAGTTACCAGAAGCACACATACATATGGTACATAAAATGAGTTTAACTATATCATGACAACCTAGGAAAGATGTCATTGCATCAATATCACAAGTTCTGCTGAGCTGTCCACTGTCTATTCTGAATTAATACGATACTTCTTGATAAATTTATTTGTTATTTTGCTATTCATTTGTTAAATTTATGTGCTGCCTATGTCGACATGGGGCTTCTCTATAACAATATTAAAAAGAAAGAAATTGAAAGGAGTGTAAACAGAAAAGTAAAATAACAATAAAATAAACAATGAAAAAGAACACAATGAGAATCGGTACATCAATATGATAAAAAGATGGACAGGTGGAGAGCAGAGAGCAAGGAGAGGGGAGGTGGGAATCTCATCAATCCACAGCCACCTCCAGCATGACACTGTAGCAGATTTATGGAAGAAAATACATTTTTGTCAATCAACCAACCAACCTCAAAGGAAGCAGCAAAATATTATCCAGTCATGATCACTCTAATGAGATTGCAAGTATAATTAGATCCTGATAGATTTTCTCCATGTTAGAAGGCAATTACATACACAATTTCCTTTTGATATTTTAGTTTCAATTATTTCTTGTTATTGGATGTTCTATATAAATTCTGCATAACCTTTAAAAAAAATCTATGATCTCAAGGAGGCATAGATTTTTTTTTTGAAATGAGTCATAGGCATTCTTATGTGATTGTTTATTTTACTCAATACTCTGAAGTCATCCTTTTTAAAGCGCACAATAGCAATTTATGTAACATAAAATCAATATTTGTCACCAGGGGTATTTGGATATAACAGAGACATAATGTTTATCAATTTCCCATGAGCAAAAACATCCACAGCAATGTCAAAAAAGACTGGATTCACACAAGACGTAGGTGAGATATAGAAACAATCAGTTAAGAATCCTTGTGAAATGATGCAGGGAGTGTTTCTATTACCTCTCAAAGACGTGGACATCCATAAGGAGTGTGGGGCATAAAGAAACCAGCAAAAAACTCCACAACTTACAATGCTATTACTGAAGGTTAAAATTTTAAGTTGTGATGTCACATTGCACTGTTCATCCTTTTAGCATTGTTGTGGTTTGGAAAAGATGCCTATGGAGTATTCAAGCTACTAAAGTAGAACCTCTGAAGTTTACACATTACTGATGTTTTATTGAAAGACAAAAGCCAATGAGATGATGAACTTTCCTGCAAAGAAAATTGCCACAGAATTAAAGTGCCTACTCAAGAAGTCATTATTCATAAATTAGTTTCCATCTGGCTGATTGCTAAGGATTATCAGTTAAATCTGGGTGTAGTTTTAATATTGTAATGCTTAAAATTCTCAATTTTGGGCAGTTCTGTGTTAAAACAACATCAATGTATTTTAGTCAATATTGACGGAGAGTTATACAATGAAACTTTTGCCAGTTTGATTCTTTGGATTGATGATTGATAACTGATGGATGGTGTTCCATGGAGTAAAAGCAATGTTAACCAAGTCTGGAAAGAAACCAGCATGTTTTTCTAGCAGTGTTCAAAAAACTGTAAAAGTTAAAGAAAAATGGGCCTCTGGTGGCTCAGACTGTTAAGACAGTCTGTTATTAACAGCAGCTGCTTGCAATTACTGCAGGTTCAAGTCCCACCAGGTCCAAGGTTGACTCAGCCTTCCATCCTTTATAAGGTAGGTAAAATGAGGACCCAGATTGTTGGGGGCAATAAGTTGACTTTGTATGTAATATACAAATGGATGAAGACTATTGCTTGACATAGTGTAAGCCGCCCTGAGTCTTCAGAGAAGGGCGGGATATAAATGCAAAAAAAAATAAAAAATGGAAGGACCTGTATGCTGATTCTAACAAAGAGAGCAAAATGGAGCACAAAGAAAAGTAACCATGATAGTGTGGAATGCAGAAAAAGTATCTGAAGAGACTATTGCAAAAAAAATAAAAATAAAGGAAAATAATTGCTTCCTTCAATATATTTAATGAGGAAAAACAGGCAAGGTAGAAATTGGGCCATCAAGAGTGGAAAGAATACTCAACAAAGATCTGGAGACTGCAGATAAACTGAATAAAATATTGGCATCTGTATTTATCATAAAAAATAAAGGATTGATATCTGAGCTTGTGTTGACCTTCTCAGGAGATATTATTGGAATCTTTGACAGATTACACAGTCTCTCCAGCCGGAGGAAGTCCTGATGGCACTCCTCCAATAATCCTTAACTCAAATATAAAATTGCTGACTTCCAAGTATCAAGTAATTGTCCTTTGGTCCTTTGCAATAATCCTCTTTCTTGAACAAGACACTCATAGGAAAGCTTGACTCAAGATACTTTAGAAGCAAGCAACCAGAAAAAACAAGAGTCTTTTTTAAAAAACAGTTTATTTTATATATTTTCATTTAACATACATAAGAGCTTTGTGAATGGTGTATTGTCTGGGTCAATTTGTTTATATAATAATGCTTTTCCAGCTCCTAATTGCAACCTCTATTATCCAGCCATGTATAAAACAAGTCCCATGTTTGAAAATACTATGTATCTTCTTTTTCTTTTATCTTTAATGTCAGTCTATCCATTTCTGCACAGTCTAATATTTTTTTAATTACATGGTTTTTTTGGTTTTTTTGGTTTGTTTTTGTTTTTGTTTTAATTTGAATTTATATCCCGCCCTTCTCCGAAGACTCAGGGCGGCTTACATTGTGTTAAGCAATAGTCTTTATCCATTTGTATATTATATACAAAGTCAACTTTTATTGCCCCCAACAATCTGGGTCCTTATTTTACCTACCTTATAAAGGATGGAAGGCTGAGTCAACCTTGGGCCTGGTGGGACTTGAACTTGCAGTAATTGCAAGCAGCTGTGTTAATAACAGACTGCTTAGTCTGTTGAGCCACCAGAGGCCCTCTTGGTGTTTCCTCATTTTTCCAATACTGTGTAAATAGAATTCTTGCTGCTGTCAAAACATGTAGATACAAATTCCCCTTATCATATTTTTCTGGTACCTAACAAAAATATTTCTGGCTTATAATCTATATGCAGTTTTAACAGTTTTTCTAACCATGTTTGTATTTTTGTCCAATATGTCTTTGGTTTTGCACATGTCTACCACGTGGTAATACTTGCCTGGTAACGAGTCCTTTTTAACAAGCTAGGAATTCAGTTACTCTGTTTATATAATTAAAGTTCAAATTTTAGAAAATTAGAAAGGTATTAAGGGTTCAGATAAATTTGAAATAAGATTTTGAAATTAAAAACTATAATTAAAAAACTATAAAGCAGTTATCATTTTATTGTTCTCATCTCATTTTTCTTTTGCTAACTTCCAAGTTCTCTCTTTTCTCCCCCTGCTTTTTTTTCTATCTTGTAGCGCAAAAAAACATAACCATAAGGCACATTAAAGACTGCTGTGCTGCAGGAAAGATTTGACAAGACTTCCAATTCAAAGAAAAGAAATAAGACCTGTCCATTTTTGAAAAATGTGAATGATACCTTGTTAAAAATTATCTCCTTTGAAGAACTTTCCTTTTTAACTTCATGCTGTAATTAATCATGAAGGTTGTCAAACCTCTTCTTCCCCCTTGTAACATGTCTTAAAATGGCTCAGATAACTGAGAACTGGTTAATTTAGCTACTGTTACTGAAGAAACTCCAAGCAGCTGAATTCCCACAATACACTAGCCATAAGTGTACAATATGAAACCCTTCAGATACGCCTGAACTATAGTTCCCTGATGTCTTTACTATTGAGTACTCTGGTTGGAGCTTCTGGGAATTGTAATTCTGTAATATCCATACTTTATGCACCTATACAAACTAGTCAGTGGTGGGCTGCAAATTTTTTAAATTGCCTCCATTTAGTAGCATTTGACAATATACTGAAGAAAGGAAAATGAGTGGGAAAAAGGGACAACAACCCAAATCATACTCGTCTGCCCATATTGTATTCACAAACATGCAAGTCTTAGGTAACTGTCTAACACAAGTCTCTTCTCTGCATTCTGGTCTTAGAATTATCTCTGAAGAAGCTGCTTGATTCTATACCAATAATCCTCAACTTACAACCGGTTGCTTAACAACCGCTCAAAGTTATGGACCACTGACCTGGATTCAGAGTTCTGACAACTGCTCCCCACTGGGTCACATCATTACATTTTAGGCAGTAGGCAACCAGACCACCCTGAAGTCAAATGATTTTCTCTTTCTTCCTTTCTCCCTTTCTCTCTCTCACACTCTTTCTTTCTTTCCTTTTTCTTTTTTTATGCCATCCATCTCTCCTGTAAGGGCTTGCAGGTTATAAACCAAGTACAAAAATAATTAGAATATTAAAATATTAACACTACACAGATTTAAGATAGTTTTTAAAATCTTAAAATTTTAAAACTCTGAGACCAGATGGGCAGGATGGGGATGAGGTCTTCTTATCCATCAATTACCTCCAGCGGTGAGTGCCTCAAGACCCCAGGTCAAGCTGCAAAGCAAAGTTTTAATATCCTTCCAGAAGACCAAAAGGATGGGAGAAATATATCCAGTATAGCCACACGGATGGGACCACAGCAGAAAAGGCTCTTCTTGAACCTACTTGCTAGAATTCCTTAGCAGGCGGGATCTGTAGCAGGTCTCTTTCACTAGCAGAAGTGGGGCAAGAGACAACAGTTCCTCAGATACCCTGGATCCATGCTGTTAAAAGCTTTAAAGGTAACGACCATCTTCTTGAATTGGATATGAAAGCAAACTGGTATTCAATGCAGCTCGCACAGTAGTGGTGTTATATGCTCAGCCCTAGGCTCCAAGGACTGTATGGACCACTACATGCTGCACCAGCTGTAGCTTCTGAATACCCTTCAAGCATATTCTTCCTCATGTACAGCGTGTTGCAGTAATCCAGCCAAGAGCATGAGTGACCAAGTGCAAGGCCTCATGATCCAGGTAAGGTGCACAGCACAAAGTTTCACAAAGGCCCTCCTAGTCACAACTGCCACCTACTCTTTGAGCAGAAGTTGTGAGTCCAGAAGAACCATCAAGCTGACACGGGATCTGAGATAGTGCAACCCCATCCAGCTTTAACAATGATAAACAACTGGATCTTGAGGTCCCTTGCACCCATAGCCAGTCCATCTTGCCTGGGTATAGCTAAAGCCTGTTGTTCACCATTCAGACCCCTATAGCCTCCAGCAACCACAGCACTTGGTACAAAATGCAGCAGCCCACTCACTGTTAGTGAAGGCCACTCTATGTATATAATGCCATAGTTTCTGGCTTCCAAGGGTAATTTGAAATGGTTTTGGTCTCTAAAGCCATACATGGTTTAGTGCCCAGATAATGTGCATGACTCTGCTTCAGGTAGACAGTACCTGTCTGATCTATACATTCTATGTGGAGATGCTAAGTGTCATCTCTGTGAGCCTTTGGATGGATGGGAGAACAAGAAAGTGTTTCATGGTTATGATCTCAACTTTGAAAAAGTTTTCTTAGAGAGAGCCCATAATATTCTCTCCCCCCACATTTAAGAAAGCAATAAAAACAGTGCTGTTTAAGAGATATTTAATATTTGAGATCATTTGTTATTTTAGGAAACTTGTAATAATAACAATGTATTTATAGTAGTTATTATATGATATTGCTATAAACTCCAGGACTTATTTGAGAATGAGGCAGAATAGTAGTAAAGTAGGAAGAAACATAGTCACCCAAAAGCATGAATCGGATTTGAAGTAATGAAGTAATGAAAAACAAATCCAGCGGCAACAAGGCCATTGAGAAAAAAAGGATGTATGAAAAGGCCCAGGATATAATATGTCCTTAAATCTGAGGACATATTATAGAAGGAAGAACTATTTGCATGTAAGCCTTCTTAAATGTACTGGTGATTATCCAAGGTCTTTATGTCTGCTAGAGAATGTAGAGCTGTACAAAGTTCTTAATAACAACAGGGGGAAAACCTTATCAATGAAGATTGAGTTACAACTTTTCTTATACTCTAGTCTAGATCTAGAAATAAGTTGGAATAAGGCATATGCTACCTTGAGAATATTCTGGGGCAGGAGGGGCTTTTTCCAGAACATGGAATTCAACCCTTATAGCAAATTGTAACTTGGGTGACTGCAGCTGGAAACATCTGTTTTTCTTTTACTAAGCTCAGTAAAAAAAAGTAGAATTACTCATAGCAACAATCACACAACCTTGAACTTCAGCCTTGTTAACTTGCCAAGTTAATCAAAACTGAATCAAACTTGTTAAATATCAAACTTGCTGAAGTGAAAGCTATTGAATTATTTTTACATACTTTTGAATAGTTTTACATCAGTTGAAAATACAGATATATTCCTATTTTAAAGTGAATTTTGCAAAAGACACTTAGACAATTATCTCCAGTCATGGTCTATTGTGACAAGGAAGAGGAGAGATAGTTGTGAATGTCTTCTGGGGCTGCCAAATCTTAAATTCCAATATTGCTTCCAATATGATTCCCAAATAGGAAAAACAGCTTTTTCTAAGGAGAGCTGCTAAGAAAAAAAAGGAAAGTGTGCTTCCAACCTGATGCTCTCCCTGATAGCATTTGCATGGCACATGGAACCAGTGACCTGTGTTTTACTTAAATGAACCACCTCATGGTTCTGCCACATCAGAATAAGTTTATCGTCACTTTAACAAAGATGCATCCAGAAAGTGGGAGCAATATTCCATTGATTGTCTGGTTTTTTACTTCTAACTTTATTCTAGCTTCATCCTTCATATCAAGTAATTTATTTATTTTTATTTATTTTTTTGCATTCAACTAAAGGAAGGCTTTAGGCACATGCTACTACACCTATACAGGCATATTGATGATTGGAAATCTTGTTACATCTTCATCTCAGGTTCAGATATTCCAGTATCGGTGAACATATAAAATCTATTGTTGCTAAAGCAAAACGTGGAAGTTGAAAATGGGGATCAATAGCCACAAAAATCAACTCTCAGACTGAACATGCAGAGAATTGTGAAAGAAGTGATAATGATGCAAATACCATTTGGCTGTATTTGCACACTACGTAGAACCTTGCCACATACTGACCTGTTGCATGTGCAGATTGTTCCGTACTGGAGAACACATTCTCCTGTTTACCCACCAAAATGATCATATCTACAGTAGTTTGAAAACCATTTTCCATATTTGGCTGGCAGACTGGGACCATATTGGGGCAGTAGGAAGTTGTCCCTTAAATCTGCAGGCAGACATCAGGGGTAGTGTATAAATACCCATGTTACTTTTGATAAACATTGCAATTTGGCAGTTCTAATCTCACCAGGCTCAAGGTTGACTCAGCCTTCCAGCCTTCCGAGGTGGGTAAAATGAGGACCCAAATTGTTGGGGGCAATATGCTGACTCTGTAAACCACTTAGAGAGGGCTGTAAAGCACTGTGAAGCGACATATAAGTTTAAGTGCTATTGCTATTGCTATTGCTATTGATGTGAAGCACAGGATAATCAAGACAGCTGTTAAGTGACACTTTTATTTATTTATTTGTCACAACAGTATATATAAGCATAAGCACGAAATAACTATACTATATATAAGCATATATATAAGCATAAGTATGTAATTATATTAATTGGATATAATGAATATCCATGAATATACGTACATGAAGTTTAAGTTACATATATTAAGTGTTAATATACACTCCATGAAGTGTTAAGGAAGCACCCCTGTAAGAATACATGAGGATCCACTACCCGAAAAATCCAAAACAAAACAAAAATAGCAATGCCATAAAATTATACTAACTTCTATTATACTGTACTGATACCATAAACTAACTAAACCCATTTCAGCCTGTAAACTATGTGAAACAAATCCTGAATTATTAGTTTGGTACCACATCCATCTCTACTAATAAAAATTTAGCATTTCTATGAAATTTATTCATCATTCCTTCCTATATATACTGCTTTTAGACTTATGAATAATTATTTTTGTTGTTTTTCTTCCTCAGAACAGAACCTTTCAACCAGCATCTTTCCTACACCCACCCACCCCCCATTTTCTGAAGTGGTACGATCCATTATGCCACATTAGATCTTTGCCACTTTACCTTTGAAAGGCAATCAAGCTGTTGATTCTAATAAGGCACATCATCAGAGAGACAACTAGATTGCCCTTACGCTAGTACCAAAAATATGGTTTCTTTTTTCTTATTTAAATGGATAGCATCTAAGGTAATGTATTTTTATAAGATAGGAGAATGTTGTTTAACCAAGGAGGTGAAATGCAGTCTGGGATACTGAATATTGAGTTCATTGGGTGAGGTCCCACTTTTCATGTTTCCCATTGATGATGATGATAATGTTGACTTCAAATAACTTGAAGTTCTGTTTATCAGATTGACTAGAGATTAATTCTTGAAATTTATGTAGAGGCATCTACAGGATCCAAAACTTTTGTCCAAAAGGTAAAAGCAGAGTAATGCCATTGTACCACAAGTTTTGCTCTTTTTGTAGGTATGTGTGATGTCACAACACTTCTATAAAAGGAGTGGAGCTTGAAGTACACTTGCTGTTGTCATTTGCCTCTGGTTGACCACTACCCCCTTGGAGGGCACAGGTATGGGAAAGGTTACCTTAGGATATGCCACCACATAGATAACTATGCCCATATTCTATCAGCATCTTCTGCCGTGTCATCTCATCCCCAGCTCAGGGATGTTTAAGTCATTTTGGTATCAGACTATTCCCTCTTTGGCTGACAGCATTTACCTACAGTTAATAAAGCCCATAACATCCTCTGCTCTTCCATTGAAAGAAAGTCCAAAGACTGGAAAAACTGGAAGGATAATGGGGGACAAATAAATTATGCTGGCAACTCAAGAATAGCCCTTGGGTTCAGCAGTGGGGGAGGGTCAATTGTTTTGATGCAGGCAACCCATTTTAACCCGCTGTTTCTTTTTCATTAGTTTCTATCCTATGACCAGCTTCCACTGTACTTAGGGAAACTTCTACCTTAAGAGAACAAAATCATTGAATTGGAGAGATAAAACATCTGACCCTGACAAAAAGAGAAGTGTGAGAAGTTGGGGAATTAAATTTTCACAGGCATTCCTCTTTCCCAATCTCCTCATGGTTACTCAGAAAAAAAGTACTCTGTATTCAGCTGAGTGCAGAATATTCCAGCCACCGGAAAGATGCAAGATTTCTTGTTGCATGTCCCAGTCCCTTAACAGTTCTCATCACGGGTACTCGTTATTTTTCAGGCCCGTTTTGGAAACGGGATAGGGAGTTAAGGAGAGCGCTGGGTGTTGCTTCTTCTTCACCCCGCGGCTGCTCCTTTCCAGGATCCCCCTTGAAAGAACAAAACAAAATGTTTATTGTGCTGCTGCTCCTTTCGCCTTTCCCGCTGAAAAAGACTTCCAGGAAGCAGCGTTTTATGTATTCATTTCCCTCCTCCTCCTCTGTGGCGCCTCGGTCGGTCGTCAGTAGGCGGGCTCCGCGCGCGGCCGCCAGCCGTACTCCCTCGCTCGCTCTCTGTCTCTCGCACGCCCGGTCGGCCCCGAAGAAGGCGGGTCGCGGGGACCCGGCTCCTCCTCGCGGGAGGCGCGTCTTCTCGGGGCGGGCGGTGGGATTAGCTCATCTCGGCGGCGGAGACCAGAACAGCAGCGGCGTTAGCGGCTCGTCCGCGGCAGCTTCGACTCTCGCCCTGCTGGGTTCGTTCTCAGGCGGAGGGGCGCGGAGAGCTCGCTCGTCCTTCTCGTCCCACACCCCACCCCACCCCAGTCTGGGTGTTTGTCTCCGGCCGGCTCTATGGCTCTGTGCAATGGAGAAGCCAAGGTCAGTGCCGCGCCGGCGGAAGGGACGGCAAGATGAGAGGGGAGAAGACGGACGGGAGGGGAAGCCAGCCTCGCAGCGAAGCGCGCGGTGCCTTCCCTGGCCTGCCACCTTCCTCCGGGAGCTTTGTGCGTGGGAGAAGAGGCGGGAGCCGGTGGCAAGGGCAGACCTGCTTTCCTCCCCCCCCACCTCTCTCTCCCTCCCGAACCCCCTTTCCCCGGGCTTCGTCTGCAACAGCAGCAGGCTTTCCTTTCGCGCGTCCCCCACCCCAAATCCCCATTCCCAGCAGCGGCATTTCCTTTTGGCCCTTCTCTTCCCCCCCCCCTCCTTCCTCCTCGGCGGGAGGAGGCTTCATGCCGGGCACATGGGAAAGAGGGCGGAGGGATGAGGAAGGAGAGGCACGAAGAAGGGTGACTGGCACTTGGCTCTCCCCACCCCCTACTCCCCCAAACCCCGGGCACCGGGGAGAAAGAGAAGGAGAGCGCCCGGTCTGGAAGTCTGCCGCCCGGTGGTGGTGGTCTCTTCCCCTTTCGGGCACATTCCCGTTGCCGGCCCCCCACCCCCACCGCGGTCCCGCGTGGCTTGAGGCTGCTCCAGACACGCCTGGCAGCCTCGTGGCCCTTCTCCCCTTTTGCGCGTGGCTGGAGAGAAAGAGAAAAGGCGAGGAGTGGGTGGCGGGGAGAGTAAGGAAATGGAGAGATAAGTCTCACTTTCGAACCGTTGCTACTTACTTCAGTCGCCAACTGTTTGTTACGGGTTTCCCCGCCCCCGCCCGCCTGTCTTTTTAAGAGCCTTATTTTCCCCCTCAGTTGAAGTTATAAGTTTGTTCCTCCTCGTATCCACAAACTAAACCAGTAAGTTGTTCTTTTCCAAAGAATGAAAGTTCTCGGGTTTGTGGCAAATCTAGGAAAGCATGTCAGTTTTCCTCACACTTCTTAAACTTTTGTTTATTGAGGTAATCAAGGGGTTGCCCTGGACTCTTTTCCCCAACGCACACATATTAAGTTTAAACGCATACTTGGTCTTTGAAGCGTAGTTTTTCTTAGTTCAATGTTTTCAAGGTTCTCACCTTGAAAAAGAAAATGTTTTGGTATTTGTATCTTTGGTGCCGCAGCTGCATCGTTGCTTGTTTTGCTGTAGCTTAATGATTGATGCGGTTTCCTAAAATAAGATAAACTTAAAACATGTTTGTTCAGGTCAATGAAAAGAAAAACTTTTTAACAGTTGGATTTTAACAGTTACAGTATATCACAGACATCTGTCTCCTCAGACATTGCCATTTCCAGAGTTTCCAAAATTTGTTATGTCTGAGCACCATTAGATTAAACTTAAAAAGAAGTAAACTCTGCCAGCCAAATGCAGGTTTGTTTTGCACAGATTCAGAACCTCCTCATAAGAACTTTTTATAGAAAATAATTGGGGGAGGGCTAACAACATGAATGGCATAGTTTTATTTTTAATGTGAGCCAGTGCGCGCACAGTAAAAAATGATAATAAAGTTATCTATTGTTAGTTAACTTGATTCAAACTCTCTTGTTAATGAGATTTGATTTAGTCACAAAAGCATTAGAGTACTAGAATGAATGATGGTGGATAAAATAGCAAGCTATATCTTTTTTTTAATGCATCTTACTTAGAATGAATTCTGGGGGCGCCTATGTTCTTTGGAGTGTATTTTTGAAATTAAATATATTTTTCTGGCTTGTGATACAAATAATATTTGCAACTAGAATTAGATGTTTCCCTCTAAACCCAGCATTATAAATATTCTTTTGCTACATACAGACTAGTTTGTATGATTTTAAATTGTAACTGGGAATATGGCTGTGTCAAAAAGAGGAGTCATTCTGCTAGTGTTAAGATCAGTGTCTCTTTAAAAATCTCTTATGGAGCTGACAACATAAATGTTTTATATGTATTTTCTTGGCTCTTTATGGAAAACAAAATTGATGTAAGAATTTCAGATGATGGCAAGAATAATTCTCAAACCACAATATTGATATTAAGAGCCACTGTAGGGAGAAGACACTTGTTTTATTTGGTGTTATATATTCCTTTTAATCTATCTATCTATCTATCTATCTATCTATCTATCTATCTATCTATCTATCTATCTATCTATCTATCTATCTATCTATCTATCTATCTATCTATTCATCTTGCCAGTATTATAGAGTTCTGTATTTACCACAGAATTTCACTTTATTCTTGAATGGTCATTTTGCAAAAAGAAAAGGAAAGCTTAGTAGTAGTTTAGTTTCTCTGATCTTAAATATGCATCTTAAATGCATTAAATTACATCTTTAAATTACTCACTTTTGGTATCTTGAGATTAGGTCTGGCTCTATGCTTTACAGAGAGGGGGTGGGAGTAGTGTCTTTCCTGCTTTTTGCAGAAAGTTTTTCTAGACAACAGTTATTTTTTAGTCTAAGTACACATTAGTTTACTTGTAGCCTGATCTTTAGGAAAGTTAGATAGTCCTGAGTAAATGCATTATTTAATTATTACATTTATTCCATAAATTTCAGATAAACTCTCTGTGATTTAAACAAACAATAATAATGTACCAAAAATATCAGAACAGCAGTTTAATATATTAGAGGATAAAAACCATGCTTCTGGCCCACGATTATAGTTAATATTGTTATACTTCAAAAGCCCTTCCTGGAGGAAATAATCATTATATGAATTTAATAAATAAAAGATTTAGGTACCTCTCAACCACTGAAAAGGAAGCTCTGTTATAAGGTGGGGACCACCATGGAAAAACGCTACCTCTAGACCAGGGGTCTCCAACTTGGTCCCTTTAAGACTTGTGGACTTCAACTCCCAGAGCCCCTCAGCCAGCAAAGCTGAGCAAAGCTGGCTGAGGAACTCTGGGAGTTGAAGTCCACAAGTCTTAAAGGGACCAAGGTTGGAGACCCCTGCTCTAGACCCTCAACTGTTTCATCTCAGCCTGTAAGTTGAGGCAACCCTGAACATCCCCATCTGATTGGGTGTATTGGTTCTATCTGGAAGACGCAGCCTAAAGATATTTTCAAGTCAGGCCTTGTAAGGCTTTAAAACAAGCACCCTTTTAGTTTATCAGATAGAAATCAATTTAGCACCCATAAAATTGTCGTTATATGCTTGTATTGTCAACATGTGAACTGTTACATTCTGCACCAATTGCTGTTTCTCAGCAGTTTTCAAAGGCAGTCCCATATAAAGTTCATTACAGTGGTCCATTCTGATTCAGTAGTGACAGGAGCATTGGAATCAGATGTGTTGAGTATTTAACTCTGTATAGGAATGCAGGTTTCCATTCTCCAACTTTCTGAAAATATGAAGACATTTTAAATGCATTTGCAAGATGCATACATCTGGTGTGATAGTGGGAACAGAACAGAACAGAGTAACAAAGGTGGAAGGGACCTTGGAACTCTTCTAGTCCAACCCCACTGCTCAAGCAGGAGACTGTACCATTTCAGATAAATGGTTGTCTAGTATCTTTAGTATCTAGTATCTCCAATGTTGGAGCACCCCCAACTGAAAAGAACAGAACAACAAAGTTGGAAGGGACCTTGAAGGACTGCTATCCATGACCCTGAGATTAAGAGTCTCATGCTTATTAAAAGTCCCAGTCTCATGCTTGTATTTTCTAAAGATTTCATAATAAAAAAAGAAGAAAGTATTTCTCTAAACCCACCTGATTTACTTACACTTAGTAAGAATATAAGATGGTTTTTCATCTTCACTCATTCCTAGCTCTTAGTGAAGGAGTCATTGAAAAAGTTAAGCCAAAATGTAATTTGTCTGAATTCAAATATTGTCATTGGTAAATCAAGGTTTATGGCTTAGTTTATGGACTACACTTACTTGTGATTTATTTAAAAACTAAACTCTAAATTCAAAAACTAAACTCTATCCAAGACTTTTTGACTTGCTGTGGTAATGGTTTAGTTTTCTCCAAAATACCAACTTTTTTCTTCTCTTATAGCCAAGGATTAGAATCACACATTACATTAGGTCAGAAGCAAAAAGACTCCCATATGTGTAGCATAGGTGTCTAGTATAAGCCACAGTATCTGTCGTGTCATCACTTGCCCTTTATGGATGTCCCTGGTATATATTAAAGTTTTCAAGGGAAAGAGCATAGCGGAAAACAGAACACTGGACTGAACTGAGTGATCATATAGTTTCTTAAGACATATAGAACAGGCTTCTGTTAATGGCAGGGATCTGCTTCCCTAGCTCATCCATTTGGAGTTCCACAGCGTAGACATTTCTGAGCATATTGTAGTAGTAGGATGACAGTTCTCTGGCTGGCATTTAAAAGAAAAGTTCCATATCTACTGGGGCACTCTACTTCATGACTTTTACACTCAGAGACATTGTCCCCACTGCTTTTGAAATGACATTTAAATTCACTTGAAATATCTACTTTTCAGTAAATAGCGTAGGAAGATAAATCGACAATGGAAACATTGCAAAGTCAAGCAGTTTCAGATCTACTATGTGTTGGTTTGTTTGTTTGCTATCTTTCCCACTACTTGCTTTGAATGCCTGACTCACATCTGTTCTTTCGTAGTGCAGCTGTGTCAATAGCATCTGCTAAACCAGTCCTATGTTTTGAGAATTTCAGCACCAAAGCAAAGAATTTAGACTTGCAAAAGGCAATGCAACCCTTTTGATTTATTTATTTATTTATAGCCCAAAAATTTATTTATTTATTTATTTATTTATTTATTTATTTTCTGTAAAAAATTCCTATATAGTTCTTTAAACCCTCTAAGAAAGTACATTATATATGACTGAAACATTCTTTCATGTAATTAGTTTATTTGGTTGATCAGCCATGGAAAACATCAGATTTATCGTGAATGAAATGATTTCTTTCAGTGCAGACTCTTGTGATTTAAATTAAGCATACAACCTGATAGCTTAAAAGTGGATAAAAAGGACTTCTTGTAATTTCATTTCTTCTTTGACTACTATAATGTTCTTTAATGAATCAAGTTCTCTGATTCAAAATGCCAACATGTTCCTAGTTTCTTAATGATTTCCCCTTTTATCTAATTTTGTACGCATCTGAGATTGTTCATTACAGAATTCTATTCTAGTTTTCTATGGATGCATTTAGGATGAAAGCATATGACTAACCATGACTTGAATAACAGTTCTATGGGTTGAGATTGAACAAACAACAATTTCCTCTTGCAATAAATAAAATTCTTGTTAGCAGCTTCATGTAAGTACCTCTATTTTAAAAAATATATTATTTTCCAGAGGATCTCTAGCTTGCTTTTCTGCTCAAATATTGGTTAAGGCATCTAATGATAAAATAACATATAAATACCGTATTTTTTAGACTATAAGATGCACCGGACTATAAGATACACCTAGATTTAGAGGAGGAAAACAAGAAAAAAAAAGGTTTTGGCCTCTGCATTTCTTGTTTTCCCCCTCCCCAGAAGCATGTTGCAGACCAAAAACTGGCACATTTTTTGGCCTCCCAAACTCTCCGCATGTCCTGTTTTTGTCAAAAACGTGCCCATTTTTTGCTTGCAGAGTGCTTCTGGGGGCTGGGGAAGGAGAAAACGACACGTGGAGGGTTCAGGAGGCCAAAAATGGGCCCATTTTTGGCAAAAACGGGATGTGTGGAGCACTGCATAGTGCTTCTGGGGGCTGGGGAGGGTGAAAACGGAGGGTTTGGGAGGCCAAAAACAGGCCCATATATGGTCTATAAGACGCATCAAAATTTTCATTTTTGGAGGGGGGAGTGTGTCTTATACTCTGAAAAATATGGTATGTTCCAAGATCATTCCACCAGTCTATATCACAAGTTTGTGCTTAGAATCTTTCAATATGGTTGCAGAAGTGGAAGGATTTTGCCTTTTTTCTTCAAAATTGGTACTGTTTGAAAAATTGCTTTAATAAAAACTACACACACACATGGAAGGATTTCATTTCACTCTGGCTGTCATAAACTTCAGAATTCAGTTTCTAAAATAATTCTGAAATGCCTAGAAGCCAAATCAAGGCAACTTACCATAGCTAACATAGCTAAAATGACTAATAACAGAATCATAAGTGTCCTTCCCCCTTCTACACTCTTTATGACACTGATATAGATCTCAAAACCGTAATTAGATCCACCACTTTGTCAGTGAAATAAAAGGTTGGATTCCTGCTGCTATTTATGTTATTTATAATTTACTTCTACTGTTTTATATCATTAGCCAATGAATAAATTAGCTAAGTAGTAGTTACGCACACAAGTAGAGTTTGCAAACAAGTACCATAAACATTTTAAGAGCCTCCTGAATTAGAAGATCTGTCTTGCCTTGCATCCTGTTGGCTCTGATCTTCACCAACCAGTCACTGATAACTTTAGTATCTATAACTTTATTTCCATTTAAAAAGATCTGTATTGGCCTTTACAATAATAGTATAGTAAGTGCATATCTAAAGGCTTCTTAATGTTACAGAGAAATGAACAGGCTAAATTAAGCTCCAGTGAAAAGATGTAGATTAACATAATGTCTGAAACCAGTAATTCTGGGCTGAGTTCAGCTTCATATTTGTGAGTCATACTTGCCATGAAGAAGAGGTGGCTGAGAATTTATGGGATTCCTAATAATTTTCTCTGTTTCAATCTTTGTCTTCTTTATTACAGTTGATAATCTCTTATCTTTGATTTACCTTGTTATGAAAGGTTCTACTCACCATTTGCAAAACTGGATATTCACTGTTGATAAGATTAAATAGTGGCGAAGAAAATTAATTATGAAGGAAGACTTACATAAGATATCCAGTTGAACTGTTCTTTGCCCTTTAATATGCCTCACAAATACTTTGAACTGTCCCCACTACCAAGGAATATGCAGGATGGTACTGGGTTGCTGGATAGAAAGGACTTTTCTTTCCCCAATAATTCAGTGTTAAAAGTGAACCCTTACTGAAACCGTGAGGAATTGTTATTTTTTGGTATTAAGCCAGGATATTAAAAATCATTGTTGCTTGATTGAATAAATGTAGTTACTTAGTTCTTGCATAATGCTAAGCAGCAGAGAATACATTCTATTATAAAATCAATTACCTTCTGACATACAGTCTATGAACTGAAATGTTGAATAATCAGACTAATATGTCCTGCCACTGTTTAAATGGTGTGCCCCTTGTAACAACAGGTGTTGTCTGAAACAAAACAATTCCAGAAAAGATATTAATTATTATCACAAATTCTTCTCGGTAATGATAGTTGAAGTTTCTCCTACCTTAACATGTCTTTTTAAACTTCATGTCTTAACATAGTTCTTTTAAATAACAGCATTCAAATTTGTCATAGTGATACTCAGATATTTTACCTTCTTCTCATTCTTAAAATCCATTTTATTCATCAATTCTGTTTGATCTTCTAGTTTTATATTTTTAACATCTTTGCCTTCTGTTTATTAATCCTAAAACCTGCTAATATGCCAAGTTCTTTTAATTTGTCTATTAATATTTCAATTCCTTTTAAAAGATCTTCCAGAACCAACACCAAGTTGGTTAAGGACAAAAGCTCTTAACATGTATATTCCTTTTTTAATCTTTATTTCTTCAATCCTCTTATCTATCTCTATTCAGTATTTTAAGAACCAAAATAAAGAAGAGAGGAGATAATGGGAATCCATGTCTTGTTCTTTTTTGTAATTCACAGGGAGAGTTTTGATAGATTTCCATGACCAATTATTTGTGCTTTCTGTGAAGTGTAAATTGATCTTATCAATTTTATAAACTTCTCGTTAAAATTCATATCTTCCAAAACCTTGAAGAAGAAATCCCAGATCAAATTGTCAAAGGCTTTCCCAACATCTAAGAAAATCAATCAAGCTTGTTTTTCATTATGTTCCTTCAATTATTCCAAAATGTCCAACACGTTTCTGATGTCCTTTAACTGTCTTTTAGGTAAAAAGCCACATTGATCTTCATGAATAAATTCTTGCAAAATTATTTTCAGTCTATTAGCAGAATCATTGTAAACATCTTGTCATTATTAAATAATGATATGGACCCACAGTTTCTTATTAAAAGTAAAATCTTGTTCTTCTTTAGGTATTAATGATATATTGGCTGCTTTCCAGCTCTCTGGCATCTTTCCTTCCTGTCAGATAGAATTCATTGTTTTTTTTTTGTAAAGGTTGTAAAAGTTCGTCCTCAAAACAAGTCTAATAAGAACCTAATATCCATCTTGTCCAGAAACCAAAGCATAGTCACTTTCAATACAAAAAAATCTACTGTAGTATTGAACTTTATTCTTTATGTTCTCCTATATTAGCCAACTTAATTAGTTAACATTATTCACATAGAACAGGGGTGTCAAACTCAATTTTATTGAGGGCCCACATCAGGACTGTGGTTGACCTTGGGGGGCCGACTGGTTGGGTGTTGGCAACTGAGTGGGCATAGCCATCTTGACACCACTCACTGGGTGGTGTGGCTGAGTGGGTGAGCAGGGCCAGCTTGACACCACTCTTCAAACTGCTCGCATGTTTCCTCTTTGTATTGGGTAGACTGGGCCGAAGCGACGCGGGTAGAAGGGGCTGAAGCAATGCTGGCCGGCCCCTTACATTTTCCAAGACAGCCCTATGGGCCGGATCTGACAACATCGTGGACCAAATCCAGCCTGCGGGCCTTGTGTTTGACACCCCTGATATAGAATGAAAACTATTATTTCCGATATCAACTATGGCATGTTCACTGTTGGTTACCTGGGCTGCACTGTAGGTCAATGGTATATTGGAGCTTTCTTGACAGTCCATGCCCTGTAGTGCAGACAGGACATCCTATTCACCGGGAAGTGGGAGGGGGGAGGAGGAGAAAGAGAAGACCCATCAACATCTGAAAATATCTAAACAAATTTCATACAACTCTCTCCTTTGTAATTTTCAGAAATGTTTTTAACTCTTTTTTCTAACATTCCACTTCTGGAAACCCAGAAAACAATGGTCCTCTCTCATGTAAGAAGATTTCTGAACCTTTCTTCCAGAACACACAAGAAAAAGGTGCCCCTTTAACTGTCCTATCTCCAGTGTATCATTTTGAGAGGAATCATCCCTGTTAGGGAAAGAAAAGCAGCATATCTCTAAGGATATTTATTTGTAGGTTTCAAAAAATTGGTAAGATTACTAACTCCTAATCTATTTAATAATTGTAACAAAAAGATAGACAATTGAAAAGGTTAACAAAAGAAGAATTAATGCTTTGGAATTTTGCTGCTGGAGAACATGGTTGAGAATTCATTGAGTGAATGGAACCATAAATCGTTCAGTGCTTGAGGAGATCAAGCCAGGTTGCTCACTAAAAATAGTAGTAATGAAGCTAAAACTTAGATATTTTGGATACCTAGTGTGGAAACAGGAAATCTTATAACAATCAAAGGCAAAAAGGATTCAAGAACATCTTGTAACATCTGGTTACAATCATAGCTATAAGATTAGAAGAACTCAAGGAGGCACTTCCTAGCACATTCTTTTCTATTGGCCATAATGAATTAGAAGCAACTGAATGATTGACTAGAAAAGCAAGTAATAGAATAGAAAAGCAAGCAATATGAGACTATCCTACCACTCCAAATTATATTACTGCCCTAGGAAAGTTTGGACCTTAGGAAAGTTAGGAACACATTTATGTGGGGGGAAGGATTTTAGACTGTTTTGATTCTCAGAACAAACTCTTGCCTTTATGCCTAATTCTGTTTCATCATACTTGTAAATCCTATTTGTTTGTTGTTTTTTAAAGTACATCCTGGAAATCTGAAGCATCTGCTATATGCCAGCACTGTTCTACCTAATCTTTAACATTACGTCTGTAGCTGGAGATTCAGCTCAGTACTTATGAATCACTTGTTCCATGATTAAAAGTGGAGAAATAAAATAATCCCTTCACTGTTTTCCTAAAAATCTGATTTTGCGCTTATCTAGTATAAACCTCGTATGCCCATAGATATTTATTTATTTATTTATTTGACAAATGTACATAGCTGTCCATCTTACAAATGAGACTTTTGGTGTCATACAATAAAACAGTTATTTTTTTAAACTTTAATATATAATGATGTATGAACTGAATGGAAGTAATAACCTGTATTTTGGGACTCTTGTTATATCAAATTCTTTCTGTTATTTTTTTGTCTAAGTTGCAGCCTAGTATACTTACATTTAAGATTGCCTTAACATTTGATGAATATGGTAATCTTAGAGCTATTACAACAATTTGAGATCAATCTGATAAGAATATTCTAGTAGAATACTATTTAAAATTGGTGACAGATTTTGAATATGGTGTCTGTTCTACATGCATACACCTTTGTTAAGCATGTATACAGAGAAAAATAAGTATTTTCAATTTGGAAAAGTTTGGAATAAAGACATCTTTGTGATTTGGTGGAAATGACAGCTTTGTGATTTGATCTTTATCTGTTCCCGGCATGTGATCAAGCTACCTAAGGGTATTTATTTCATCCTGTTCATTCACTTTTTATTCTGTTCACATTCATTCTGTGCTCATTCATTCTTGATCTTATCTTTCCTTAAGTGCCCATTCCCAAATGACATAATTAACGGTCACTCTCATATAACAAAGTGGGTAGAAGCATGCTTTTTCAAGCAGCTGTTTCCCTTCCTTTGACAAAAGTTCATTCCTTGCATCAAATGATACACTAGCCACTCTCTACCAATATTGGTAAATTTTGATTTTTTAAAATCTATTTTTCCATGTTTAATAAACATTCTACCAACATAGATTAAATTAACATTTACATTTAATGTAAATTAACATTTACATTAATATTTACATTCATTCTACCATTTATGTTTAATCTACAGATCTTGTCAAACATAACTGTCTTGGTCTTCAATATATTTATTTTCAGATCCATATTTTTTATTTTAACAGTAATTGAAATCATTCAGATTGTCGGCCAATAATATAGTTTTGTGTGCATTTTCATATCCACAAACAAAATCGCTCTAATGTTTGTCCCCTAATGTATTTATCCATAAATTCATTATATTCCTAATGTGCTTCACATATCCTTGTCTTATTCTTTGCTCAATACTAAAGTGTTCAAGAAATATTCTATTTTTCTTACCCATGCTTTCCTTCCAACATACTGCACACCTATCATATTCAATAACCAACTGTCAATTCTATTATTTAAAATTTAACAACTTGTATACTAGTTAAATTCTAATATCCTTTCAGTCAGAATTCTACAAATTTGTTTCTAGGCACACTTCATTAAACAATAAAATTATTTTCTAATTTTCATGCACAGATGTAGTTTTCACATTCTTATTAAGCAAATCACATAGCATACTATAAGGAAACCATATTTCATGAGTTCTCCAGTTCCATTGTGTCTAGCTTTTTGCACCCCTGGTCAAAGACCAGAACATTTTGTATCCTGTATTTCAGTCTGTAATTATTTCTCTCATTCCTCCACAGTTGATTATAGTAGTCTGATTCTGACATTCAGTTGATGTCTGCTTTGGAGTGGGAGGGGGTAGAGGGGTTAATGTAATACGTTTGTCTTCAAGAACACTATTGCATAATTTGGAGACTTCAATTGCCAAAATTCTCATAATATGATCATTTATGAGATCATACTTGTTGAGAAAGGCATCCAGGTTGGGGAAAGTTTGCATAGTCCATAGTTCAGGGCATGGTCTGCATGCATTATTTCCCCCTCTGTCTCTGTCACTTTCATCAACACCAACGTTGACTGACTTACAGAAACCCTAACAGCAAACATTTAGTTGAAGTTTACCTATTGTCTAGGGGAAGAAAAGTAATGTTGCATGTTGTAGAAATTATGGGAGTGCCTTTTAAAAAAATTACAGTTAATATTGAAGAATAAATAAAATATGTTTTATTAAATCCGGGTGCAATTCAAGGTGCTGGTTGTCACCTTTAAAGCCCTTCATGGCTGCGGTCCAGGTTATCTGAGGGACCATCTCTTGCCGGGCACATCTACCCGACCCATCAGAGGAGGGGAGGCAGGGAATGCTGTATGTCCCATCCCTGTGGGAGATACACCTGGTGAGACCCAGAAGAAGGGCCTTCTCCGTGATAGCGCCCTCTTTCTGGAACATCATTCCCCCAGAGATTAGAATGGCCCCCTCTCTAATACTTTTCTGGGAAGGTGCTGAAGACCTGGTTCTGCCAATGGGCCTGGGGAACCCAGAGTGGGATGAAGCCCATTAAATGGCTTGTGTCATTTGCTGTCGCCGGGCCGGGGGGTGGGGTAGGAGGTGGGGGGTGATTTTGTTATATATAATAATAATAATAATAATAATAATAATAATAATAATAATAATAATAATAATAATAATAATAATAATAATAATATTTTAATTTATAGACCACCCTTCTCCCGAAGGACTCAGGGCAGTGAACAGCCAGTTAAAATACAGAAAAACAGACAATATTAAAACAACCCTTAAAAAACTCATTCAATTGGCCAAGACTAAAACACAATTACCCCCTATAAATTATTAAAAATTTAAAACCCCAATTAATCAGATTAAAAATTTTTTAAAAGATCAAGCCAGTTCAGCGAGACGGAACAAATAGGTTTTAAGTTCGCGGCGAAAGGTCCTAAGGTCAGACAATTGTCGAAGTCCAGGGGGAAGCTCGTTCCACAGGGTACTATATTAATATATTGTACTATATTAATTTATATGATTCTTTTTGTTCGTTTTTATTGTTTTAAATGCATTTTTATATTCTGTAAGCCACCTTGAGTCGCCATGGGTGAATAGGCGGCAATATAGGAGATATACCAGCATTTATATGCTACCTTAGATTTTGGAGGAAGGCAGAGAAGAATTTTAAAACAAAGTTCTTGAAACATAATGTCATTTTATCCTTTATATAGGAATTATGGAAATATACATTTGTTACTTAACTATATATTTATTGTACAGAGATATGAACACAATACAAACCAACTTCTGGGCATTTCTTTCTCTTACATTAGCTTTCCATGATATAGTATAAGCACAGTTATAGCCAGCTCAAGTCATTTGCTTTCTGTTATGCACAAAATCAAAACAATAGAATAGAATAGAATAGAATAGAATAGAATAGAATAGAATAGAACAGAACAGAACAGAACAGAACAGAACAGAACAGAACAGAACAGAACAGAACAGAACAGAACAGAATACTTTATTGGCCAAGTGTGATTGGACACACAAAGAATTTGTCTTGGTGCATACGCTCTCAGTGTACATAAAAGAAAAGATACATTCGTCAAGAATCATAAGGTACAGCACTTAATGATAGTCATAGGGTACAAATAAGCAATCAAATCACATTAGGAAACAGTTAATATAAATAGCAATACTTGTGTTTTGCTGCTAGTGATAATTTGTGAGTTGTCCTTAGGTTATTTACTAAGGCTTTGATCCATAAACCTAGCCATTTCATCTTAAAAGGCCATGGCTTATGACTTATTTTAAACCAGAACACAATGGCTTATTTAAAAATTATGATTAAAACATGATTTAGTATGATATGATAGTATCATATTATAGTATAATAGCCATTTGTTGTTGTTAGTTGCGAAGTCGTGTCCGACCCATCACGACCCCATGGACAACATTCCTCCAGACCTTCCTGTCCTCTACCATCCTCTGGAGTCCATTTAAACTCATGCCTACTGCTTCAGTGACTCCATCCAGCCATCTCGTTCTCTGTCGTCCCCTTCTTCTTTTGCCCTCAATCTTTCCCAGCTTTAGGCTCTTCTCCAGTGAGTCCTTCTTTCTCATTAGGTGGCCAAAGTATTTCAGTTTCATCTTCAGGATCTGGCCTTCTAAAAAGCAGTCAGGGTTGATCTCCTCTAGAACTGATTTGTTTGTTCACCTTGCAGTCCAAGGGACTCGCAGGAGTCTTCTCCAGCAGCAGAGTTCAAAGGCCTCAATTCTTTGGTGCTCAGCCTTTCTTATGGTCCAACCTTCACAGCCATACATTGCAACTGGGAAAACCATAGCTTTGACTATACGCACTTTGGTTGGCAGGATGATGTCTCTGCTTTTTAGTTCGCTGTCTAGATTTGCCATAGCTTTCCTCCCCAGGAGCAAGCGTCTTTTAATTTCTTGGCTGCAGTCCCCATCTGTGGTAATCTTGGAGCCCAGGAAAATAAAATCTGTCACTACGTCCATTTCTTCACCATCTATCTGTCAGGAATTGAAAGGGACGGATGCCATGATTTTAGTTTTCTTAATGTTGAGTTTCAAGCCAACTATTGCACTCTCCTCCTTCACCCGCATCAAGAGACTCTTTAGTTCCTCTTCGCTTTCTGCCATTAGAGTGGAATCATCTGCATATCTGAGGTTGTTGATATTTCTTCCAGCAATCTTAATTCCAATAATAGCCATAGGTAAGGTTTTACGCATCATGTTAAATCATATGTTTATTCAAAACAAAGAATGCTGTTATAGTTTAATGAAATAGTCATGATTAAAATATGGCCTGGTGTGATATATGAACATAGGTTTTAATCTGGTTTAGCTATAGGTTCACTCAAAAAGAACCCTACTTTATTAAATGAAATATGGTTAACAAAATCTTAGCATGATTTATGAAACCTAGTGGAAAGTGTTATAGTCAAATTTTTTATGACTTAGTTCATAATTTCACATTAAACTGTAAGATGATATGCTTGTTAAATAGCTTACCCAATCATGCTTTATTGTTTAGTGTAGTGCCAACCAGCCCCACTATGCATGTTAGTTTTGTTTTAATTTAATATTTAACATATGTTCTTCTCATACCAATAGGCTACAAGTAAACTTGTAATACAAATCTAATAGTTCAACATAGCAGCTATTGCGATTTTGAAAAGACACACTTTATGCTTATCTGCTTGTCCCAATCTGCTTGTCCCTTATAAATCCTGTTCATAGTTGGAGAATGCTGGAGAAGATCTCAAGGATGGGGTATGCCGCTATGAAGGAGCTGTCGTGATACTTGATGCTGGAGCTCAGTATGGGAAAGTCATAGATCGCCGGGTCAGAGAACTGTTTGTCCAGTCAGAGATTTTTCCTTTGGAAACGCCTGCTTTTGCTATTAAAGAACAAGGATTCCGGTAAGATTGATCCTTATATTAGTTGTATGTATACTCCATTAACAGTTTCGTTTCATCTATGAGATCAGAAAGTTACAGCTTGTATCCTTCAACTGTAAAAGGCCAAATAGTCTGAAGAAGACTATGTTTCACCTTTTAAATTGTACCTTAGACTCTACCAAAGTGAGTAAGATTAGAAAACATAAATATTCAGATCCCCATCAAATTGAAGACTATCTAATTGTGGGGTGAATGATTAATTTTCCCTAAGAGCCCATGAGACACTGGAACCGTTGTGGAAGGCCTAACCAATAGATTAAACTTAATTCTACCACCGGCACCCATGAGTTAAGGGAGGAGGAAACACAGAGCCTCCACTCGCTTCAGCCCAGCCACCATTCTGCTATAATCGCAGAAAAGTTCTTTCTCTCGTCAGCCAAATAAAGGCGTTCACTTGGATTCTGCTTCTACCTCCCCCAGTGCTTACCGTACTTTTTGGAGTATAAGACACACTCCCCTCCCCCAAAGAGGATAGAAATGTTGGTGCATCTTATACACCAAATACCATTTTTGGCCTCCTAAAACCCCGCCCTGTTGTGTCTTGCCCGCCCTCAGAGCAGCCGGGGCCTTCTTACCTGCTCCCGAACACTGAGGAATGTATGCCTTCCGGCCCAAGTCCTGGCTCCATGCCCACACAAACTGCAGAAGAAGGAGCATCTCCCTGCCCCAGCCCTGACTCCATGCCCAGGCAAACGGAGCAGCTAGACCCCTCCCCCTCCTCCACAGCAGGTGAGCCTGAGGAGGGTTTACTCCCAACAACAGCTGATTGGAGTAATCCTCGCATCAGAAGATTGGAGAGGCGGAGGCAACAGAAGGAAGGGAGGGGCAGGCCTTAATGAGTGCTGAGTCATGGAGCCACACCCCATGGCCTATATAAAGGATCTACTTTCTGGCAGTCTCTGAGTCAGGCAAAAGTCGAACTTATCTTGCTGAAGTCACTTACTGGTCTCCTGCCTGCTCTGAGGACTTTGCTAGGACTTTGGGCAGAGCTGCAGAGGCAAGCCTGATTCGGATTTCCCTGACCCAGCCGTCAGCGGAGGAGTGGGACACGACACGCCCTGCGCATCCTGTTTTTCCCAAAACATCTATTTTTTGCAAAAACGGGATGCGCAGAGGCTTTGGGAGGCCTGCAGAGTGCTCCTATGGGCTGGGAAGGGCAAAAACTTTTTTTCCCTTGCTTACCTCTTAGAAATCTTGGTGCGTCTTATACACCGGTGCGTCTTATAGTCCGAAAAATACAGTATTTCATTGCATTTTATAACTTCCAGTTGAACTCAAATGGCAGTACAGGGACAGTCAAAGAGCTGTATGTGGCTCGGGGGCCATAAAATGCCCAGCTCTGGTCTAATTCCATTTAAATGAAAAATTAAATTACATTAATTAGTCCCATACATTTATCTATTTCCTATTGCATCACACTGAAATTAGTGGCAGATTTTAGAAGGGATTTTGGGTGTGCACCCAAGATTTCATGGAATCACATGTTGCTCTATTAATTCAGGCAATGAACGCCTGATTCTCATATTTGAGAAAATATATGTGGTATGTATCCCAGGCTATATGAACTGTGATAGATCAAACTAAAAGCTTGTCTACTTCAACATTCTATTGTCAAGAGAAGTTGGCAGTGTCATTTGAGTAATTTGAATGAATACTACTTTAAAAAGAGATGAAAAAGAGGACATTGAAATACCAGCCTAAAGAGACAGGATGGTTATTAGTTAACTACTAAAATGTCATTCCAAAATGAAAAGTCCCATAATTTGCTTACAAAACTCGAGGTCCTGTGGCCCTTTAAAAGTTGACAAATTCAAGAGGTAATTGGGGGCTGACTAGTGATAGGATTTTTGGTTCTTTTCAGCTCCAATGCTTTGCGTACATTCTATTAAGTAGTAACTGAAAACATTTATGAGAAGCAGAGATAGTGAGGAGCTGAGTGATGAAGCTGAGTATCATTAACATGCTATAATCAGTTGAATCAGTATCATTAACATGCTATAATCAGTTGAATTCTATCAAATGAAACATTGTTTTAATGTTATGAATACATAGAAACGTACCCATCTTACCATTCCCTGCTTGATAAGCAACATTATGTGGACTATAGAAAAGGAATAAGAAATAATAAACCAATGGAAGTGAATTGATAAAACATGAACATAAAGAGAGCTAAAACTAAATTGCACCAATATCTGTCATTATAGTTCATATTTTCTCTCCTTACAAACTATCCTTGTTTCAACCATATGGAAAAAGTCAAAAGGTTTTGAGTTTCTCTTTTTAAGATCTCTTGAACACCATCTAAAAATAGCTTTCTCATTCTTTTCTTTTTCTTCTCCCTTACAGTTAAATGCTTATTCATTCTCTGTAAGCCCAAACCTCACAATATTTACACCCTGACCATTCACCATTGTGTTAAATCAGCATTCACGGAGCATCTATTCATTCCTGAATTCTCAGTTACATAAAAGGGAGATATATGCTAGATCCCCCCCCCCCATGACCTGAGAAGCTAAGAATAGAAATAATAAGTGGCAGCTACCAAGATTTCATCTAAGTATAAGGAGAATTTCCTGATGGTGAGATCTATACAGCAGTAGATAATCTACTTATGGAGACTGGGTTCTTCATCTGTGGAGGTTTTAAGGAAGAGGCTGGATAGCCACCTATTATGGTTCGTATAATTATCCTGCACAATGCACAGCATTGATCTAGATTAAGCCAGCACAGCTCTTGGAAGGGAAAGGACATTTGCTGCATTAAAAATAATTGTGGATCACAAAAGAATAACTGGCTTGATGGGCTGCATGTTGTACAGCTCTGTTCTCGATGATCCATGTAACCTCTTTAAGCTCTACAATTCTATGATTTTATGACCTGTCTCTTATTATTACATTAATACACCTAAGCATCCATTTCTCTTGCATTCAAATTACTTTTCCTCTCAGTTTCCTTAACAAAATGAACAAAACACTCGCTGTTTTTACTTTTTTCAACATTCATTCCTTATCACAGACCACATACTACCCACTAAATGTATATAAGAATTTGTACATCTTAAATATTTCTCCATCCTTTTCCCTATCATTAGTTAACATTTTACCAAGGCAACCAATACATGTAAGTTCTTTAATACCTGAATATCGAAGACCAAACGAATTCATTTACTGATAAAATTTGCATAGCTACTGTATATAATATTAAAATTATTGTGATCTTTTAAACTCTTTTTATCCTTTAATTGGATGAAACTATACGTCATAAGGCAACAATTTTTGAACCAAGGTATCTCATATGGCCTAACTTACACAACGTATCCAAACTCCAGGTCTAATGACTCCCGAGGCAATGAAATTTTGGCAAGTTGCAGCTGCTTCAGCATAATGGCTGTTGCTACAGTCACATGGTCTTTATTTTCAGTGACAGTTTTGCAGCCAATCTCACAGAAGGGAAGGGAAGGGAAAGGGAGAGAAGAGGGAGAAAGGAAGGTAGGTTGTTCGTTTTGATTTAATTGGTTGGTTGATTTTTGGTGCTTCCTGCCAGATTCCCACAAAATACCCAATGAGGAGTACTCATTCCTATTCCCACTACTTTTTTGTCCACTCTTGGTCATCCTGTTTCTTTGTTAGGTAAGGAAATGGCCCGATGGGGCACAGATTATTACAAGATAAAAGCTGGACTTTAAGCCTGTTCACTGTCTTGTAGCAGAGAGCTATAAATGAAATAGGAAAAAACAAATGTTATAATTTGCTCCTAAGTCTTGTTCATGGTAAAGATAAAGGTTCCCCTCGCACATACGTGCTAGTCGTTGCCGATTCTAGGGGGCGGTGCTCATCTCCGTTTCAAAGCCGAAGAGCCAGCGCTGTCCGAAGATGTCTCCGTGGTCATGTGGCCGGCATGACTCAATGCCAAAGGCGCACGGAACGCTGTTACCTTCCCACCAAAGATGGTCCTTATTTTTTCTACTTGCATTTTTACGTGCTTTCGAAACTGCTAGGTTGGCAGAAGCTGGGACAAGTAACAGGAGCTCACCCCGTTACACGGCAGCATTAGGGATTCGAACCACTGAGCTGCCGACCTTTCGATCGACAAACTCAACGTCCTAGCCCCTGAGCCACTGCGTCCCTCTTGTTCATGGTACTGTCCTCTAAAAGTTGGTCTTTGTAGTCAAAGTAAAATTTCTATTGAACAGGAAGACTCTTCCCTTTGAATGGTGGGGCACGCATACAGTATTTTGTCCTTCAGTAAAGTGTAAAATGGTTCATGAAGTTTCCAGTTGGGGTGAGAGGAACAGTTCTCTGTTTCTCCGCATGGTTGCTTTAAACAGGCAGCTTCCTGTAGTCTTAGCAGGAGCAAACATTGGCAAGTAAGTGTTGCTTTAGCATGGCCAGAAATAGGCTTGCCATGACAACATAAACCTTCAGGGTTACATAAAATGGACAAATTGCCCAGATTCAAAGAAAACAAGGATGAGTAGGCCAGCCCTGATTTCTTATATCTCCCTTTACATAGATGGGCTGACTAGTTATAATGAAGGATTCTGTCTACAGAGGCTCTTAAGGTAATTGATTTTTGATAGTCCTCAAATATCTGGAGAGCCTCCAAAGATACAAAAGTTGTTCTAGCCCAGTTTTATTGAATTCACAGAGGTCAATATGAGGAACAATTATTTCCTTGCCCTCAAATGGAGGTAGTTTGTGTCAATTTTATAAAATACCTGAGGAGGGCTATTGATTTCCCTACATTGCTTCAAATTTGTTTTTAACTGATAAAAGAGTTCAGTGTTGGCAAATATACGTGGGTTATTTTGTTTCTTTGATTTCGAAGCAGTATTATATAAAAGGAAAATGATACTTTATGTCTGGATGTATGCTTGCTCTCCTAAGGGAATATTTATGTTGCTTTTCAGTTCCATTAATCACTGGGTATAATCATGATTTGTTCATGTTTGATGGAAAAGTAGCATTAGTAAACAGATATTCCTCATCTTATGAATCTAATAGAGCCTGGAATGTCTATCTTAAGTCATGATAGCCATAAGTCAAGGCACCCATGTGACCAATCTGGTTTTATGACTTTTTTAAGCAATCACAAAGCAAATACTGTGCTTGTAAAGCAAACTACAGTCATAAAGCAAACACTGCAATCAGAAAGCAAAAACTCCAGTCCTAAAATGAGTCAATTCATTCCTATAGATGGTTTGTGGTTGGAAAATGCCAGAAACCAGCAAAAAATATCATAAATTCTGATCATCCAACCAGCCATAAAAATTAGCCAGTTGCCAAGCATCTGAAATGCGATCTTCTGACCACTCTGTGTGTTTTTGTATGTGGTGTGTGCATGCTGCCATTGGAATTCAGAAACTGGGTTCTAAGTATCTTTGGGGGGAATTCATCGTAACTTTGAAAGACACTAAGCAAGGATTACTTGTAGCAATAGCACTTAGACTTACAGCCCTCTCTAAGCGGTTTACAGAGTCAGCATATTGCCCCCAACAAATTGGCTCCTCATTTTACCCACCTCGGAAGGGTGGAAGGCTGAGTCAACCTTGAGCCTTGAACTGCCAAGTTGCAGGCAGACGAACTAGCCTGTAGTATTGCACTCTAACCACTGTGCCACCATGGCTCTTGTACCCACTGACTTGTACTCTACTTGTAGCCACTGACTCTTAACTTAAATATAAACTATGGTCAATGACTATATTAAAGCATACATCATAATAATGCAGGGCACTGACAACAGCTTGTGCCTAAGATCATGAATATATAAAGTCATCCCAATAGTATCTCTCTTCTCTAAACTGTGTAGCTTGAAAATAATTCTGCTACTTTGTTTAAAGGGTCCAAAGCTTTCTGATATGGTGGGTGTGTTGATAGATTGGAGCACATAATGTAGCAGAGTTTTCAGAATCATTGCCAATTCATGGAATGCTATCAGCAATGACAAAGCATAAGGTAAAGGTTTCCCTCGTACATATGTGCTAGTCGTTGCCGACTCTAGGGGGTGGTGCTCATCTCCATTTCAAAGCCGAAGAGCCAGCGCTTTCCGAAGACGTCTCCGTGGTCATGTGGCCGGCATGACTCAACGCCAAAGGCGCACGGAACGCTGTTACCTTCCCACTGACAAAGCATAGATTTATCAGAATAATAAATGGGGAAAAAGTAAACATCAGTTGAAACATATTGAGATTTCTCAAATCATTATTTAACTGTATTGCTATTAGCCTATCTATCCTACGAAACTTCACCTGGATCCAAAAGAAAATAATGCCAGGAAATGCTCTTATATACATTTTTCTACAAGTGAAAATGCCCTACTGAAAATTCGTTCACAATTGCAAAATTTGTTCCAACATTGGAATATACCATAATACTGGAATTATTCTCCTTGTTTCTGATAGGGCATAAAGTCTAAATAGGAATCTCTGGAAGTACTTTAAATTTTAAAAGGTTTATTAAGCCAATGGAAAGTCTTTTATGATTTCATTTTCACTACTATGATTTCTTTATTTCTTTTTATATTATTGAATATTTTTTCAAAATCCATTGCATCCTCATTTGATTTTTAGTAGTTGTGAAGGTAATTTAGGATTGACTTTCAGAAATTAACCAGAAGAGGGTCACTGGCTCAAGGAAAAGCCATAGAGAAGGCCTTTGCACAGTTCAAGTGTACTGTAATGTACTGTTGATTCTCTCAAAATACTTTTTGTTAGCCAATTGTTTTGTAGGGTTTTCTTAGGAGAAGTTGTTGGGAAGTAATGAGCTTTAGTAGAACCATAACAATTGAGAGAGGTAATGATATTCCATTATATTTGTTTTCGTGGAGAAGTTAATGATTTTTAATACACATATTGTTTGCCTTTTGTATTTTCAGGAAAGTTGAGACTTTTCATATTATTGTTCTGTATAGGGTTAATGAATATCAGTGAGAATGATTTTTTCTTGTATGACTGAAAAATAATTCTGCTCTAGAAACTTAGATTTTGCTGAATGCTGAAACAAGCTTAAAGGAAAAATTCCAATTTAAATGTGTCACATTTTAGGTTTTGTGTGATGCTTCTTGTTTACTTCTTTTGATTTTTTAAAAAGAATTTATTCTGATTTATAATAATTTGCTGTTTTAATAGATGTAAGATACCTTATATACATGCAGCACTGCCTTTATCAAAGTTTTATGGAATGATATACGTTTATTAAAATATTTAATTTCAACATCTTTGTTTTTATAAATTGTCTCTTTCCTTTATAGAGCCATCATCATCTCTGGAGGACCAAATTCTGTTTATGCAGAAGATGCTCCCTGGTTTGACCCCGCAATTTTTACAATAGGCAAACCAGTCCTTGGAATCTGCTATGGCATGCAGGTGCTACTTAACATTACTACAAATATTTATGACTCTATGGGTTTTTTGGTGTTTGTTTGCCTAACGTCCAATAACTATTCTAATTTGTACTTGTGCAATATATGGGAACATTATTTAGTAGTAGTCTAAAATGAGCTTTTTTAAAAAGTACGTCCCTTGTTCTCTGCTTGTCACTAATAGCACAGTCCCTAATGCAATCTGTGCATGGAAGTTTTGCAGGCCAATCTGTTGTTCTTGTGCAGAAGCCTGCTGGGAACTGATTCATGAGCTTTTTGAGGCCATCACTATGGAGAATAATAAAACAGGCATCATTTTTGAAAATGGGATTGCTGTGGTTTGGCCTTTCTAATAAATGAGTGGTATGTCATTGTAGCCTTGATATTATTTGTAGCATTTCAACACATTAATTAGCAATTATGGTGGTACAGTTTGCATATCCAAATGTTCTTGTAACTCCCTCCACCACAGAGAGATGTTTTCTCAGAGTAATCCTTCTTCTCTAGTATTATATATAGAAGAATTTAAAACTGACAAGATCCTGCAAATGAAACAAGTGATCCAGTGGCATAGGTTCAAAAACGGGAGTGGTCTGGAAAGAAAATTTGTACTAGCTGGGATCAGTTAAACAGTTGTAGTAGTTGGGAGTCAATTAAAATAAAAACAAATAAAGGAGATAGCATTTTTTAATGAGAAGTTAATCTGCCCAATTTGTAGTAGTTGGGGGTCAATTAAAATAAAAACAAATAAAGGAGATAGCATTTTTTTATGAGAAGTTAATCTGCCCAATCTAAGACATTACCTGCCACGAAGTACAAAGAATAAAATAAGTGTTTTTGATCATTTATTAGTTGAACATAAAGTGGTCATTTCCTAAGAGAGTTCTGTGTATGGGAAGATGAGTAGAGAAGACATAGCACAAGAAAACAATGGAAGCTGAGTTCTAAAAATGTGTTTGATCAGTAGCGAGACAAGAAGAATGCAGTCAGTCCTTGATGTACAACCACTGTTGGGACCCGAGCGTCTGTCGCTAAGCAATACAATTAAATGAGTCATGCCCGATTTTATGATCATTTTTGCCATGGTCATGAAATGAATCACAGAGTTATTAGGCAAATCTGGCTCTCCCCCCCCCCCATTGCCTTTTCTTGTCAGATGCTGGCTGGAAAGGTTGTAAATCATGATCATGTGACCCCAGGATGCCGCAATAGTTGTAAATACATGTTGGTTGCCAAGACCCCAAATGGCAATCAGGTGTCTTCAGGGACTCTAATGCTTGTAAGTGCAAGGACACTTTTTTAGCACTCTCATGTAACTTTAAACTTTAAATGAGTGGTTGTAAATAAAAGAATTTCCTCTAGAAATAAAACAGTGAAGACATGGATCAAGACTCTAAAAGAATGTGCAAATCAGAAGCACTTAGATTTAATATGAGACAGCATAGGCCTTGAGCAAAGGAAAGAGCAGAAAAGTATATACCGTATTTTTTGCTCCATAGGACACTTCTCACCATAAGATGCACCTAGGTTTAGAGGAGGAAAACAAGAAAAAAAATCTGCCTCTGCCTCCCAGCGTCCATATTGTATTCATCTGGCTAGCGTCCTTGCAGCAAACAGCCTGCCTCCTCCATGTCTGCTGCCTCCGCAGGGGAACTCTGGAGCCTTTGCCTCTGAGCAGCTGAACGGCGGTTGGATCGGCTTCCCAGAATACTACCGATCAGATGTTCCAGGCAGCGGGAATCACTGCCGCCTTTCGCTGCAGCTGCCTGTTGCCTATATTCACTCCATAAGACACACAGACATTTCCACCAACTTTTGGGAGGAAAAAAGTGTGTCTTACTGAGCGAAAAATACTGTAAACAGTCTGTTAAAAAGCACTTTAGACATTTTGAAAACGTATAAGTGGAGAGAGGCAAAGCGATAATCAGAAATATTGTAATAGGCATAGAATGAGGGTATGAATAAGGATTTAAGAAATTAAAATTATAGATTTTAGAAACGTTGGAAAAAAGTGACAGTCTAAGTAGAACAGTAGGGTTACAACGTATTAAATACTAAGACAGACTATTAAGAAAACTGAAGTTCGATATTTCTCAATGAAAAGAGAAAAAATAAAGTTTGCATATCTTAAGGATTGGAACTGGTGATATTTATGTGAATGGATGAATGGAACAGAGTGCAAGAGTATTGAAATTCTCACAATGGAGGATTGAATCGTAAAACTGTCAGAATTAATGGAAATGTTAAAACTGACCTATTTGGTCAGACAGAAAACAAGTGCTTTTTGAAAACTCAAAACCTTTTGTAGACTTTTTGCTAAAAGAAGAAAAATAAATAAAATAAATGATATTATGAATTTAATGATTGGAAAAGTTGAGAATTTAATATGGGGTTGAGGGGGTTTCTGGAAGAGATAAGAGGGAGGGAAAATAATTTGTTTGTCAATATGTTAAAAGTTACAAGTCATTTTTCATAACTTTGGTTTTTCTTTTCCTGTACCTTTTTTTCCTTTTGATTTGATTTTTACTTTATATAAAATTCTCAATAAATCTAAAGTAAAAAGAAACAACGAATGTGTGAAAATAAATATTGTGAACTGCAAAGTAGCCATAGTGAGAGAAAGTTAAGTGAAAAGAAAAATATTGTTTCAGTGAGACCAAAAAGAGAGCCCAAGAGAACCTGACATGGAAACATTAATTTATGCATTATTAGCCCTCAACAATCTGGACTAGATTTGAGGAAAACAGAAGGTGGCTTTCATAAATACCTAAGCATGTTTGTTTTGGGAAATGAAAACTGCTCTACAGTGGTGCAAAACTCCCCCAAATCCTACCAATCCCAGGACTGAGGCTGAGCAAGCTTCTGGTAAGCTGCCTGCTGATTCTATTCATCTCACCAAAATGAAATACTACTGCTTAAAATGTGTTGTAACAATACAGAAACAATCGAGCGTAATAAATGCCATGTCAAAATAGAACTCCCTCAAATAGCAAGGTTTCATGCAAGATCAAACACAGTGTAGTGCGAAATAATAATAAAGCAAGCTTTTAAATTGCTGACTGCCATTGTCATGTCTAAATGCGCAAGAAGAAATCTGTTTGTGGAGCCTGCAAGCCAAGATAAAAATACTAGCCTATAGGTAGCCCAAGTAGGACAGATAATCTTCCACTATGGAAGGAATAATAATAGAGTTTTTTTACATCTCTTTGAATGCTGTAATAAAAAAAAGCAGTGGTAATACCTTATATTGCTGTTGCTTTATAATAGACACAGCTAAAAAGGTTGGCTCTTGAAATGTGGCATCATAATGTAATGAGCCCAGTGCAGACATCTATCTACATCATTTTTATTATGGGTCGGAAACCCATTTTCAGCCATATAGATTCATAAACAATCTTAGAAGTCTCACAAAGAAGCAAGGAAATATAGGTGAATTACATGATTGCTATTTCATACAGAAAACATATGCTTTATGTAGGAACTAAAGATCTACTTGTAAACTATGTTTCCTATAAACAAAACATTCTTACCGAAGATGAATAATTGTGAATTTCTACCTGCAATCTGAATTGAAAGAGATGTAATAAAGTGCTTAAGGTTATAAGCTTAAAAATGACTGGATATATTCCTGGTTCTTACAGAATTAGCATCAAGATGATTTATGAAGTCAATTCTGGAAGAAGTGGGAGGAAATATTTATTATTTAAATAGCTCTTGTACTGTTCAGAATTAACTTGCAAGTTACATGTCCGTAGGAAAGTGACAGCAGAGCATAACAATGGTAGATGATGCCTGTTGGGTTTTCTTTCTCATGTCTTTTGTATTCTGCGGCATTGAAAGAATTAAGAATATTTAAGTTTAGAGGAGGACCAAGTAGCTTCTCTATTGCTGTAAAGCAGGGATCCCCAACCTATGGGCTTTGCACCAGTTCCAGTCTGTGGCCTGTTGAGAACTGATGGAATTACTAACCTCGTAGTAATACAGGTTTAAATATACAAAATACTTGCACTGATAAGCAATAAGCAGTTCTGATATCCTGAATAAGTTTTCTGATTCTTGGTTAAAAAAACAAAAAGCTAAGCAAAGAGAAAGTTGGCTACTCTTTCTGAATGTTAGAATTTACTACCAGACTGGTAACTTGCTTTTTTATTTTTGACAGATGATGAATAAGGTATTTGGTGGTACAGTACACAAAAAGGATGTCAGAGAAGATGGTGTCTTCAGTGTTACGTTAGATAACACTTGTACATTATTCAGGTAAGAAAAACTTTTGGTGATGAATTATGAAGCTGAAATTAAATTGGATATTTTATGAATTCCACAGAACTGTGTTTAATGATCAGTTTCAAACCTGGAAAATATTTATTAATGTTCTGGAAAATTTGCTGATGTCTAATGTCTCTTGATTGTTTTAAGTTGATGCCTTTTAAAGATATTAGATTCTTTATTTTGTGATCCTGTTTTACTTTAGGGGACTTCAGAAGGAAGAAGTTGTTCTCCTTACCCATGGAGACAGCGTAGATAAAGTAGCAGATGGATTCAAAGTTGTTGCTCAATCTGGAAATATTGTAGCAGGTATCATATTTTTCACATTATCAATTTTCAGTAGTTTTTTATTATACTTCAGTGCTGGCTTGAATAGGATTTTGGTTTGTAAACTATGTTTTCAGTGATTTGCATATAGTGCAATAAATTGTGATTTAAAAACCCTAAAGGTATAACTTTAATTTGTAGTATATATAGATTTAATTTGTAGTTAATTTCCAAGAAAATGGTTCGTCTTGATAAGATATTAAGATAAGATATTAACATTTTTTTACAAAAAATACATCTCACTATGTCAGGAGGGTATCGGGTTGGGAAAAGGAGATATAGTAGATTCTTACTTTAATAATATTTTGACATCTTTTTCATGCAGACCTGTTTTTATCTTACTAAGTTGTTTTTTAAATGTATGCTTTCTTTTTCTTAGAGCTAAAACTATTACATCTTTTGTTTTTAATAACACCCAAGCTATAGCAAATGAATCAAAAAAACTGTATGGAGCCCAGTTCCATCCTGAAGTTAGTCTTACGGTGAATGGAAAACTGATGCTGAAAAACTTTCTTTTCGACATTGCCGGATGCAGCGGTACCTTCACAGTTCAGAACAGAGAAATGGAATGCATTCGTGAAATTAAGGAGAAAGTAGGATCATCAAAAGTCCTGGTAAGGTTTGAAGTTTAATCCATAGCCATTCCTGTTACGGATGGTATCCGATTATCAGAGTCAGTTTTCATATTTTTGTATTTTTAAGGCTTTTTTGTTTACTGAACAATGACTTCATTGTATGGAATGAAACGGGAAAGAGGAATTTTTTTTCAGCCACAAAACAAAAAATGTGGCAATGATACAGTGTCAAATTGGAGGTTGGGGAGATATCATCATTTCAACCCTGTCTAGGCCTCTTTAGGTTAAATTACAGAAATGAAGCTAGATGCTACAAATATCTGACCCTGTAATAGAAATAGTGAAAACTGAAAAACCAAATATAATGCTATGATCATACTGTTCTGTCCATTAAACGTATTTATTGTAGCCTTTTTTACTCTGTGTTTTCTTGTATATGTTAGATTTCAGTTTGCATAGACAGTGTAACCACTGGGACCAGTAGTTTAACACTTCTAAAAGCTGGGAATTCTGGGACCAGTAGTTTAACACTTCTAAAAGTTACTAGATGGGGAAAGAAGATTTAATTATTTCTGTTTCCATTTAACCCATTCAGGTTTTACTCAGTGGAGGCGTAGATTCTACAGTGTGCACAGCTTTACTGAACCGTGCTTTAAATCAAGACCAGGTGATAGCAGTGCACATAGATAATGGATTCATGCGCAAGAGAGAAAGTCAATCGGTGGAGGAGGCACTAAAAAAATTGGGAATTCAAGTCAAAGGTATTCTTCTCTTTCCACTATCTGTTGAGTTTTAGAATATTTAGCTTCTGCCTTTTTAAAATTTAAGCGATGGATAGTTCACCTCATTTTTTAAATATTTTGTTTTGTTTTGTTTTGGAAAATAAGAATCCTTCAGAATTTTAGGCTTTTCTTGGAAAATATATTTGCAAACATTTTATGTATTGGGTAGATAATCTTATCATCATCATGCAAGTTATCACAGAATTGTGTGGTAGATATCTCAGCATTTTTATATTGACTTTATTATATTCATAAGAATGTTGTCTTCTATCCAGTCAGCACTCAAGACAACCAGTAATAAAGAATAAAACATAAACGTTATTAAATTTTAGTGGTTAAACTCACGCTCAATAATTGAAGGTTAAAAACTCCTGGCTAAGGAGGAAGATCTTTACTGCTTTCCTGAGGGAACTTATTTTGTATCTTGGAAACTATATGAGAAACTACAGCTTATTTTTCCTTTCTATGACACTTTTTGAATACTTCAAAAGCTGGAGCTCCAATTTTTTAATCTTTCCCTGTTCTCATCACTCATCTGCCAGCCTTTTCGATGGAATCATTGGCTTAATACTTTCTTCAGTGGTTCCGGAGTAGGACCTTTTGAGTGAGAGGGAAAGGCCTTTAGCAAAAATTGTACCAACAAGAACCTCTCAGGTGCCAACTCCTGATACCCTTGGTTGTCTCCCTGCCTACCAATGCTGTACTCAAGGCAGGTGTCTGAGTTAATTTAATAAAAATCTTCAGTTACCTTTGTTCTTTTCCACAACACATAATGAAACTTTGGATGAAACATAATGAAACTACCATAAGATGTGGTGCAAGTTTACCTGGCTTCAAAAAAAGATTGGGCTAATTCATGGAGATCAGTGACTGTTAGCCTTGGTGATTTCCTTTGAAGGCTTTCCGTTGAGAGGCTAATAGGCTCCCTTGTGCAATTGGTTGGCCACTGTGAGAACAGATGCTGGTGTGGATGGGCCACAGATCCAAACAAGCAGGAGACTGCTTATGTTATGCATTAAGAAATTGAAATATCTTGGTGCTGTCTAAGGAAACTAGGTGATTTATTACATTGCGAAGGAAGAAAGGGTTTGGTTTGGTTTAGTTTAGTTTTCTATTAATTAGTTGAAATATTTGGTTGAGTAAATAAAGGTTTTATCCTGGCAACAAGGTTGTAATTTAATACAGCTTGGTGTGTGTATGTGTGTGAGGGTGGGTGGGTGGGTGGGAGAGAGACCTTGAATTAATATTCCAGTGCTGAATCCGTGAAATGGGAAAAATGTTAGAATATTTGTTTTCAAAATATTTTAGCAATGTTACTAACATCCTGTTTGTTATATAGTGGTAAATGCAGCTCATTGGTTCTACAATGGTACAACAACTTTACCCATTTCTGAAGAAGACAGAACTCCTCGAAAAAGGATCAGTAAAACACTGAATATGACTACAAGTCCTGAGGAGAAACGCAAGATTATTGGTGACACTTTCGTGAAGGTACTTAGTGTATAGATCCATTGGTATCATTTGTTTCTGGTTTTCAGAAGTCTAAAGCAAATCATTTCTTCAGTTTTTGTGGCAACTATGTAATGGTTTATTTGAATTTGCTTTTAGGAATATATACAGTACTTATATCAGCTAGCATATCTGTCACAAATATTTTTGGAAACTGACCCAAATTGCTAAATATCCTTGCTGTGATGGAATACTTGAAAGGATCAAATTACTAATTCATAATACCTCATTTGCATGCCCTTTGTTGTTTATACATAAATCATAGGGTAAAGCAAATACAAATGTCATGGTAAAAACCGTGCTATAGTTTATCTGGCCTTTCTCACCATTTTTGGTGATTACTGTCTGCTCTAACAGTAGTAGGACTTACCCTGCCATAATTCAGGCATATTCGAATAATCCAACCCCCATTTTTCCCTGCAGGCTTGTGTACTCTTTTAGCAATAAGCTTTTAATAATAGTGACACAAAACTGACTTTTAAGGAAAGCCACAGTTTTGTCCAGTAGGGGTCACCTACCATTCATTTTATTTCATGTATGCTGAAAATAACCATATTATAATTCAGTTATGCTATGCTAATCATTTTTCCTTTGGGCTTCTTTGAAATTGTCTACAATTCATGTTTCATAACTTGCTGTGAACGTATTAAGGTTTCTCTTGCAGCCAGAACAAATTGTTATGATGCAGCTATTTCCAACCCAGTTTAAAATATTAAACCGTTTTGTATAATAAAAATGTGATAAAAGTGTAATAGGAGCATAATGAAAAAAGTTCTAAGCTACAATTTATTATATGCATGTATACAAAAGAGTATTCACAAAGAAATGATGTAATAATATATTATGGATAAAAAAAATGAGCATAACTATATTCCCAGTCAGTTGCATTGTTTTCTCCCAATGCTGTCGAGTTCCTAACTTTGGTAACATTTCTTATGCAGATGGTAGACTATGAAAGAGCAATTTGTTGTAGTAATTAGAATTTGGTTTGCTGCTAAGTGCGATAGAATGTCAGTTTGCACAGAAATGGGAAAGGGGAGTGCCACGCCATCAGTTAGAAAAAAACATTTGACTCTTAGGAAAATGGAAAGAAAGTGTGGGAAAGAAACTCGAAACAACGCCACCTTGATTTTGTTAGATATAGATTTAAGTAGAAAGGGGCTTTGAGAAGCTTTAAAGCTTCTGTTGTATTACATTAACGGTGTTAAGGAACATTCCCAAATCTCTGGTGGCTCTTGTTTCCTGAGCTTGTTCACCACAAAGGACTAACAGTAAGTGACAAAACCGCATATGAATTAAACTGTGCAATGCTCTAGACTTTAGATTATTGTGAGTTGTTCACATAGCTCCAGGCATCAATTTATTAGGCTGGAAAAGGCACATTTTATGTTTGGAGTTACTGACGGGTCCTATGTGTGTCCCCCCCAAGATTTCCAACATCACTTTTTGCCTATGTATCCAAAACACTTCACGGCACTAATATGGCTATCACTTACTATACAGGTAGTCCTCCCTCAATGTCCACTCATTGAGCAACTGCTTAAATTAATAACAGTGCTGAATAAGGAGTATTTACCACGGGTCCTCATAATTGTGGCCATTGCAGCATCCCTGTAGCCCCATGATTAAGATTATAATACCAGCTTCCAGTCACAATGTTGCAGCATCCTGAAGTCATATGATTGTCATATGTAACCTTCACAGGAGGCTTCCAATAGACAAAGTCAATAGAGAAGCAGGCAGGAGATTGCAATCATGTGATTCTGGACACTTAGCGTGGGATTTGCCCAACAACAGAAGTTGGGACAGGACTGTTCTAAATGTGGTCATGAGATGTCACACCTCGTGACTGTGTTGCTTAGCAATGGAATTCCTGGTCTCAACTATCTTCAGTAAGGGAAAACTATATTGGTATACTTGCCATTCCTGAGAATTTACAGTTTATAACTTTTGTAAAGTGTCATCTAAGATCTTTCTCTTTCTCAACTCCATGTCTAGATTGCTAATGAAGTTATTGGAGAACTGAATCTGAAACCAGAAGAGGTCTTCCTTGCCCAAGGAACATTGAGGCCTGATCTCATTGAAAGTGCTTCAGTTGTTGCTAGTGGCAAAGCAGAAGTCATCAAAACCCACCACAATGACACAGAACTCATCAGAAAGTTACGGGAAGAGGTAAATAGAATACCACATCTGACTTTTCACTTTTTGGGAGAAATAGCTTAACACTGGTAAACTCTGGTCAATTTTTTTTCTAATTGCTCATCTAGTATTGAGGGTTTAAAGTTTTGCTAGTTAAATAATTGTTTTTGCCATTTAATAGTACTTTCACATAGGAGGAACTAAATTGCAATCCAAAATATTTGTATGCTATACAGCCCACAGAAAATGAGATATCCTGCTGTTCTAATAAAAACACAAGCAATTTTACATTCGATCTTACAAATAGATTAAAATTTACTGTCTGCTTAAAATAAATAAAATAAATATATTGTTCTAATTCTATTGAGTGTGACTTTAAATGCATATAGGTATATGTATATTGGTGTTACAACAGTAAATAGAATACTTTGAATCACTTCACTATTTTTGCTTCTGCTGATATTTCATTGGGATTGTAGACGCAAGATTGAAATAATAATCTTAATAGTAATACATTAGAATTTTTTATTAAGTACATGCTATTTAAAAATGAGTTTTGTAATGTAAATCATACTGTTTAACCTTACAGGGAAAAGTAATAGAACCACTGAAAGATTTCCATAAGGATGAAGTAAGAGTGCTTGGGAGAGAGCTTGGTCTGCCTGAAGAACTAGTTTCAAGACATCCATTCCCAGGTATAAAATTAATTACATTTATAAACACTTAAACTAGTAGAACCTTTAATTCTAAGAAGTTCCAAAGGACCATGTAGGTTCAAGTAGGAATTGAAACCCATCTCTCTCTCTATATATATATATATAAAAAAAATATTTTTTCCCAAGCATCCACTGTATTTTACAATTTATTTAGGGTTTTTTTATAGGTCTCTGTTTCTCTTTTCCTCTCCTAACTCCACAGTTAACTTATAAGTGTAAAAAGAAGGGTTAGCAGAACTATGTGGAGGAAAATGGGAGTGATGGAACGGAACGAGACAAAACAACAGGCCCAGAATACTGCAAGATAGAAGAGTAAAGGAGAAGTAGTATGTCAGGGTTCCGAGGAACACCCCCAACGAAATAAAGCTCTGAGGCTTGAGGTTCCCCAAAGTTCCAATTTATTAGAGATGTCATGTTGGCACAGCTGGGAAAATCCGAATCTGAAAGCTTCCAGGTTTTCCACACCCAGTTGACAGTTCACAGCCCTGCCCCATATCCAAAAGTTCATTACATTGTCCAATAAACTCTTCAAACTCAGTTGGATACAATCTTCAGGCAGTCTCCATCAAACGCAGAATGTCCTTGAATACAGAATGTTGTTATGACTAACTTTCTATTGCTCCAACAACAGCCCCCTCCCAACATCCCCAGCTAAAATATGTGGCAGTTAAGAAGCAAAAAAGAAAATTGTCTTCCAAAACTGACATAGTATTTGAAATAGGAAAAAAAGCTGGATATATAGCCGTCCTCCTGTCTCATTTTAGTAGGCGTTCTTAACAGTATTTCTGTCTACATTTCAGACATGATAGGCATGTTCATAGATTTGCTTTGCTTTGCTGAATTGTTTCTGAGAATGATGGTTACCATACTCTTAGTTGCTGTCACATTGTATTTCTGAAACATCTTTACATTGGTACAGATGATGTTAGAGTATTCCATTTTTGCCTTTTAGGTCCTGGCCTTGCCATTAGAGTAATATGTGCTGAAGAACCATATGTTTGCAAAGATTTCCCTGAAACCAATAACATTTTGAAAATCATAGCAGATTTTTCTGCAAGTGTTAAAAAGGTAATACTAGTTACTAATACAAAATAACAATAATATTAGATATAAATTATTTTCTTTCTTTTTATTTTTTTCATTATGCTTATGATTGTGCTAGAATTTGATTAAATCTTAGAAGCAACACCTCAAATAATTTTAAGGCCTGATTGAAATATTTTTCAGACCATTTTCTTCTATCCCTTCTGGTATTTCCTTACTTTTTGCCCCATGTTTTTATTTTTCTTTCTTATAGCTTTTGATCTACCGTAGTTGTGTTACATTGGCTATCACTGTTTTTATTTAGTCATCACTACTTAAGTAAAAAAATACACAAAAGAACATCCATAACTGCATATGATTTCTAGAATCCATAAGTATACTGTCACATCTTTCTAAATGTTTATGTTGAATTACATTTTTAATGTGTCTATATCAATATGCTAAACATAGCAACCTGAATTTCAACTTTCCCCAACTAGAAGAAAGGCGTGCTGCTATATTTATTTAATTAATTAATTAATTAATTTTCTGCTCATTGTGTAATGAAAGGACTCTGGGTGGCTTCCAATACCTGCATACATACAATACATTAATCCTTCGAAGGATTTTGATATAACTTTAAAAAGTCTTAAGAATTTCATGGAGCAGGGTCCAAAGACCCAATCAGAAATTAATTACTTGACAAATATGCTATATACATAGGAACTCATGATAACTATACCTAATTGTTTCAAATTAAATCATAGCTATTTCTATGCATTCAAAGGCCTGAAGCAGCTTCTACCTGTTACATGATAGCATTTGTTCCTATTTTCAAAGTAGCTCCCAGACTGATTATTTATTTAAGAATATTAAAATGAATCCCTTATCCTTTATACTATGATCCTTCATAACTTTTAAGTTCAGCTGTTGTGTTTACTAGAGATGCATAGCCAACTAACCTTTTATAATACTTAGAATTAACTGCTTTGTTGTCTAGCCTCACACTCTGCTACAGAGAGTCAAAGCATGTACACCTGAAGAAGACCAGGAGAAATTGATGGAGATCACAAGTCTGCATTCATTAAATGCCTTTTTGCTGCCAATCAAAACAGTGGGAGTCCAGGTTGGTGAAGCTGGGTCTATGGCAAAAATATATAAAAATAGGGAAAACAACATACATTGCAAGCGTTTTTAAAAATTCAGTTCTAAATCAAATCTCATCAGGAAGGAGAAAAAAGTTGAAGAGTTACCATAAAATGAAATAGAAGCCATTAAGCATAGTCAAGAAAAAAAAATGGTATCTAAAAGGTCGCTTTGCAAAATCTGGGAATAGTGGATGTATGACATACAGTAGGATTATCAAGCTGTTATAAATGATGTCTGCAAGCCATCTACTCATGTCAGGCATTGGTAGAAGAGATAGATGTCCTGAGTCATGTGTAGAGTCATATAGATCAGTTCTTCTCTCTGCTGCAGATAGAAACATGTTTTCTGTTTCAAGAGAGAGATATGGAACTTGGCAGAATTCTGCCAAGTTCTGTATCTGTGGATCAAGGCATGGGAATACCATTGATCTCCATAGCCTCTATTTGAAAGGAAAGATTAAATAATTGAAACCCATGAAACCCTATGAAAATTAGGGACAGGGTAATTCAGTGGCTAAGACGCTGAGCTTTTTGATCGAAAGATCAGCAGTTCAGCAGTTCGAATCCCTGGTGCCACATAATGGGGTGAGCTCCCGTTACTTGTCCCAGCTTCTGCCAACCTAGCAGTTCGAAAGCACATAAAAAATGAAAAATAGGGACCCCCTTTGGTGGGAAAGTAACAGCATTCTGTGCGCCTAATCATGCCGGCCACATGACTACGGAGACATCTTCAGACACTGCTGGCTCTTTGGCTTTGAAACGGAGATGAGCACCGCCCCCTAGAGTCAGGAATAACTAGCACATATGTGCGAGGGGAACCTTTACCTTTATGAAACTCCCCTTCCTGGCAATCTGGATAGCCTCAACCCTATTGGTCTTTTGTAAGACTCTGAGCAACTGGCTTTTTCTCCAGATTTTCAAACTCAGAGTTTAGGTGAGGTCTGCTTCTGTGTGTGTGTGTGTGTGTGTGTGTAGTGATTGGGACTTACTGTTTAACCTTGGATACCATAAATTTCCCACTATAATTTTTCTTTTAAGTTTTATGTGCTTTTCAGAATGACTTTATTCATTTCATTAAATATATAAAGAGGAACTTTCGCTTCATAATTTAGTATGTAGAAAAAAATTGAAACATTTAGCCAGGGATTTGTACTAGGCCTTCTTTATTTTTTATTTCTTTGTTTTGCTAAAGTCTTATTTTTTTAAGTTAAAACATTGTTTTGAGTTTCAACTTTCGTCAAACCTCCAGGTTATGTTCATGAAGTTATATTTTTGTAGAGTCTTGCCATATGTAACATTAATTTTGGAATTATCATTTATCTCCCTGGAGATTGTGGAAGAGAATGATCACCACTGTAATCTTATGGTCTATTTAGAGCATTCTAATTTTTTTTTTAAATTTTCTTTGTAAAATGTGGATTATGATCTGGGCATCTATAAGTTTCAGCACTGAATATTTCAATTTGATGACAAGGGGGGCTTCTGGGACAGAATAGTGGAAAATTCCAGTTTTCCATCCTTTCAGTACTTATTGTGCAATATACAAACCTTCTTAAGAACTATCCTCCATTAAGTCTCGAGGAGCCCAGATTTTTCCAGCCTACTGCCTTCCATATGTGTGAGAACTTCTAACTTCAGACTTTCTAGCCAACATGACTGAATTACGGAAATTTCTCTCATCTAGTGTAATACATTGCTTTTCTTACTGCAGCTGAAAGTAATGCATCTGTCTCTACAAGCAAGGAATATTTTTGCAGCTTAGGACAACATCTTACAGTTATTACTTTAATTGTCAAGAACCATGCCCAATAGGGCTATGGCACTAAGATGTTGCCTAAGAAGGGGTAATTAGAATTTTTGACCTGCTTTTTCCTCTTTTTTCCAGGTTTGAGGGCTTTTAAAATGTGTTTTGTAGGTGCATTAATTCTATTAGAGGCTTCACACTTGAAATCAATTAAATAATTTTCTACTGAAAATCAAGAAATGATGTACCATTGTTCAAGTGTTTGCCTTCACATTTCAAGAGTGTGAACTTGGCTGTAAAAAGTGGCTGAGCTGCATATCCAACAGGTAACTACCATATCTACTCGCAGATAAGCTGAGATTTTAAGGTACCAAAATACACCCCCAAAATTGGGTTTGACTTATCTGGGGATGGGCTTATCCACGAGTATATAAGGTAATACTTTTTTAAAGGACCTATGCATCCTATGTATAGTCACATATAGACCCAACTCCAGATAAGCCAACTCTTGAAGTTTAATCAAACTACTATAAGAAATGTGCACAACAATGCGTGAACCTTAAAAAATATGAAGATTTTGAGGGCTGGCTTTTTGTGGGTAGTACATTTTTCATGGTATTTTGGATAAAAATTCAAGAGTCAGCTTATCTAGGATAGGCTTATGTGAGAGTATCTACAGCATTATCCAAGCACTTCTATGGCTTGAGTTATTTATTCCATTACATATTGTTTTAAATGCTTAAATGTTGTGTTCTTGTGTTGCTGCTTCATAGGGCGATGGTCGTTCTTATAGCTATGTATGTGGAATCTCCAGTAAAGGTGCTCCACCTTGGGAGTCCCTTATGTTCCTAGCCAGACTCATACCACGGATGTGTCACAACATAAATCGGTAATATGCCCGTCAATACATAGATCTTTACTACTTTGTAATTTAGCTGCTGGTTAGTAATTCACTATGTGTCACTGGGGAAAAATTATGTTTAAGAAGCAGAGGAAAACACTAGAAAAATACTTTACTTTTCCTATATGCCTTTTAAAATACTGATAACAGGAAGAGTTGAAAGCCTAGCTCCTGTTTTATAACATAATTCCATTACTCAATCCATAGAGGTTTTTTTGTGCTAATTTGACAAGGGAATTATGCAGTCTTGTTGACGCTTTATTGCATTTTTGTAATTTTGTAAACCTATAGGTATAGGTCATGTAATTGTTAGTAATGAAAGGGTGTTGTTATTATATTTTACAATATAAATTCTGGTATGCAAAAAACTAAGCAAGACTAATCCTGTGAATTGGAGACATGGCTGTGTTTTTAACAGAAGCTTTAAAGTGAGACAAGAAAGAAGCATAAATTACTTCCTTTCTGAAAGCAAGTCTGTATTTTCAAAATGAGATACAAAAATACATGGGCTTTTATTGAAAAGATGTCTCTTTGATTTACTGGAGCTGCAGACAAGCTTTGCATGATTAATGGTTTGGAACTACATGTAATCTTAATCAAAAATATCATAACTTTTAGATGCATTGTTTAAACAAAGATATAATTAGCCAATTCTGTACATTATTGATTAATATAGGGATAGGCAACATAATGTCATCAGGTATCACCATTTCCCTAGACACTTTATTTAGCACATTGCTCAGCAGGTTCCCTATTCCCTGAGACTTTTAAAAAGTATTTTAATTTAAAATGTGTTCAAGCATCCACAAGTTATCTATCTATCTATCTATCTATCTATCTATCTATCTATCTATCTATCTATCTATCTATCTATCTATCTATCAATCTGGCATACTTTAGAGTAAATCACCAACTTCTGGCCATCAGATTTAGTTGCAGGTGTCTTTGTCCCAGAAGACATGATGGCTTAGAAGCTAGGCTTGTTGATCTGAAGGTCAGCAGTTTGAGATCCAAGCACCACATGACTAGGTGGGATCCCGTTCTTACCCCAGCTCCTTCCAATCTCCAAAGCATGCAAGTAGATAAATAGACACCATTTTGGTGGGAAGGTAATAGCATATTTTGTGCCTTGGCATATAGTCATGCCGGCCACATGACCACCGAAGCATCTTCAGACAACACTGGCTCTCTCTTGGCTAGGAAATGAAGATGAGCATCACCTCAGATGCAACTGGACAAGGGAAGCCTTTGCCTTTTTAAAAATAAGCTTGGCACACAAAGATTCACAAATCTGTGAACAGGTAGATTTCCCATAGCATTTTGAGGTTATATCTCACACATACTGAGCAATATCCAAAGGTTCCTTCCACCCCAAAAGGTTGCCTACCTCCAGTAAACACAGAAAGCACTTCATCTAATAGATTTTCTCTCCTTCTCCTTAGGGTTGTCTATGTGTTTGGGCCACCAGTCAAAGAACCTCCCACCGATGTTACTCCCACTTTTTTGACGACGGGAGTTCTCAGCACATTGCGGCAGGCTGATTTCGAGGCTCATAATATTCTCAGGGAATCTGGTCAGTGTGATAGCTTTCTTTTGTGTGGTGTTTTGAATTTGCAACATCTGTGCCAGCAAATATTTTATGAAAGCTTAGTAGACTAGAGATTCTTAACTCCTTTATTGTTATAATAAAGGAGTTAAGGAGTTATTGTTATATTGTTATAATTTGGGAGATCTAAACAAGGCAAACTTAAGGAAAGAACTACCAAAATACTTTCAGCATGTCAATTGTCCCACCAGAGGCAAGAATACTCTAGACCACTGCTACACAACACTAAAAGATGCCTATCGGTCTTTACCACGTGCAGCTGTAGGACACTCTGATCATTGCATGATTCACCTTGTACCTGCTTACAGGCAAAGACTTAAAGCCATAAAACCAATAATTAAATCAGTGAAAACCTGGACGGAGGAATCAGAATTAAAGCTACAGGCATGTTTTGACTGCACTGATTGGAATATTTTTAAAGATACCTCTGCAGACCTGGATGAACTCACAGATACTGTAACATCATATGTCAGCTTCTGTGAAGACCTATGTGTACCTACAAGGAACTTGCGAATACACAGTAATAACAAACCTTGGTTTACACCTAAACTTAAGCAGCTACGACATTCCAAAGAGGAAGCCTACAGAAAAGGTGATAAAATGCTGTACAATCAGGCCAGAAATGCACTAACAAGGGAGATAAGAGCAGCAAAAAGAAGCTACTCTGAAAAGCTAAAGAATCAATTTTCAGCAAATGAACCAGCAAACATGTGGAAAACTCTTAAAAATATCACCGGCTATGGCAAACCTCCTTCCCAGGCTGAAGGTAATCAACAACTGGCAGATGACCTGAATGAGTTTTACTGCAGGTTTGAAAGGAAACTACAGCCACCTATCTCCACAACCCCATCTCAGACACACCAACAACAGCCAAGCCTCCTACAACTGACCCCATTTCATTGGGTTCACAAGCCCTAGTGATCACAGAAAAGGAAGTGCAGGACCTATTTCACAGACAAAAGCCAGGAAAAGCTCCAGGCCCAGACAAGATAACTCCTTCTTGCTTAAAAGTCTGTGCTGACCAATTGGCCCCATCTTCACCCATATTTTCAATAAATCACTAGAGATGTGCTATGTTCCTTCTTGCTTCAAACGCTCTACCATCATCCCAGTGCCGAAGAAGCCCACCATCAAGGAACTGAATGACTACAGACCAGTTGCTCTAACATCTGTAGTCATGAAAACCTTTGAAAGGCTAGTGCTTTCCTACCTGAAAACCATCACGAATCCGCTCTTAGACCCCTTGCAATTTGCATACCGAGCAAATAGATCAACAGATGATGCTGTTAATATGGCTCTGCACTACATCCTACAACATCTTGAGTCTCCAAAGACCTATGCAAGGGTCCTTTTTGTAGACTTTAGTTCAGCATTCAATACCATCATTCCAGACATTCTTCTAACTAAGCTAAACCAGCTACAGGTACCGGAACAGACTTGTAAGTGGATCACAAGCTTCCTAACAAACAGGAAGCAGCAGGTGAAGCTAAGCAAGATCACATCAAATACCTGTACAATTAGCACAGGGCCCCCCCAAGGCTGTGTGCTCTCCCCACTTCTCTTCTCTCTGTATACCAATGACTGCATCTCCAATGATCCATTTGTTAAGCTACTGAAGTTCGCAGATGACACAACAGTGATTGGTCTCATTCGAGACAATGACGAATCCGCATATAGGCGAGAGGTCGAGCGACTAGCCTTGTGGTGCAACCAAACCAATCTGGAACTGAACACACTGAAAACGGTAGAAATGGTGGTAGACTTTAGGAAAAACCCTTGCATACTTCCAACACCCACAATACTTGACAACACAGTATCAACAGTAGAAACCTTCAAATTTCTGGGTTCTATCATATCGCAAGATCTCAAATGGACAGCTAACATCAAAACATCATTAAAAAGGACAACAAAGAATGTTCTTTCTCGCCAACTCAGTAAGCTCAAACTGCCCAAGGAGCTGCTGATCCAATTCTACAGAGGAATTATTGAGTCTGTCATTTGCACCTCTATAACTGTCTGGTTCGGTTCTGCAACCCAACAAGAAAAACACAGACTTCAGAGGATAATTAGAACTGCAGAAAAAATAATTGCTACCAACTTGCCTTCCATTGAGGACCTGTATACTGCACGAATCAAGAAGAGGGCCGTGAAAATATTTGCAGATCCCTCGCATCCTGGACATAAACTGTTTCAACTCCTACCCTCAAAACGACGCTATAGAGCACTGCACACCAGAACAACTAGACACAAGAACAGTTTTTTCCCGAAGGCCATCACTCTGCTAAACAAATAATTCCCTCAACACTGTCAGACTATTTACTGAATCTGCACTACTATTAATCGTTTCATAGTTCCCATCACCAATCTCTTTCCACTTATGACTGTATGACTATAACTTGTTGCTGGCAATCCTTATGATTTATATTGATATATTGATCATCAATTGTGTTGTAAATGTTGTACCTTGATGAACATATCTTTTCTTTTATGTACACTGAGAGCATATGCACCAAGACAAATTCCTTGTGTGTCCAATCACACTTGGCCAATAAAATTCTATTCTATTCTATTCTATTATAAAGTGCTGTGAGTATTGAAACAGATGAAATTAAAGAAGTTGGTATTTGTTTTGTAGGATTTCTGTGCAAAAAAAAAAAGTAGGTATTCCATTAGTCCTCCCTTAAGTTTCCTTTCCACATTGATCCATTATTTCTGCATAATAGTATGTTTTTTTTATAAGCCAATATAAATACAATATTTGTTGAATCAAACTTGTGGCAAATTCCTAGACAGATCAATACAAACATTCACAGGAAGAATTTTTGCCGTTATCTTCTAGGCATTTCATTGCATTTCATTGCATTTCATTGCATGTCATTTTCCAATTCTAGCCTACAAATCTGGGATTTTCTGGTGGGTTTACATCCTAGTATCAATTGGTTCCAGATCAGTCCAGATCAGCTAAGTGCTGCCTTCTAGCCAATACATACTTGTTGGTTTTTGTTCCTTTATTCAAGGTTATTCTGGAAAAATCAGCCAGATGCCAATCATCTTAACACCGTTGCATTTTGATCGAGATCCCCTGCAGAAACAGCCATCCTGTCAAAGATCAGTGGTTATTCGAACTTTCATTACGAGTGATTTCATGACTGGCATTGCAGCGACTCCTGGCAATGAGATACCAGAAGAGGTAAATGCCATTTAGAAAATTAAAGTTGCCTTTGATTTCTTTGTTAGAATAGAAAGCAACTTATTCCTTTGTCTTTAAATGTATACCAATACTTACTTACTTACTTATTTACTTATTTATTTATTCATTTGATTTATTTAGTCATATATATCAAACTAGTGGCTCTGGGCAGCAAACAATCATAAAACAAATAAAACACAATATAAAAAGAAATTAAATACAAATAGCAGCCAAGATATAATATGTCAGTGTCACCATAACTAGAAAATGGGATCTTCGCTCATTAGAGTCCCCAGGCCTAGGCATATACCCAGGTCTTCAAGGCCTTCCAAAAGACCATCAGGATCTGAGCCATCCTAATCTCTGGAGGGTGAATGTTCCAGAGGTCAGGCCCTATGGCAGAGAAAGCATGTCTCCTAGTCTTCTCTAGCTGACATTCCTTGGCTGATGCTACCCATCCTACTGGCCCAAATAAGAAGGATAGAAGCAGGTAATAGAAGACTGTCCCTCAGGTAACTTGGTCCCAAGCCATGAAGGACTTTAAAGGTGTCAACCAGCATCTTGAATTGCTACTAGAAAAACACTGGTAACTGGTGCAGCCCTGAAGCAGTGTAGCTGAGTAGCATCTTTTACAACCCATGTAGCTGCATTCTATACCAAATGCTTGCAAATGCTCTTCAAAGGCAGTGCTCATTGCAGAATTCGAAACGGAAGGTTATGAGAACATGAATTACTGTCAGCCTCCTGGTCCTGGAATGGGTGCAACTGATGTACAACTCAAAGGTGTGCAAAGACCCTTTTAGCCACGGCTACCATCTGCGAAGAATGAAACACAAATCCCACAGGAAGGAAAGACCAAAGTTAGATGCCCGTTTTTCCTCTGCAAATCATTTCCTTTTTTGCAGATCAATACATTATAAAAGAAAAAACATGGACATCTTGGCTCCTTCCATTCTCTTCTGGAAGATGAGGCAGAACATTTGAATTAATTAATTAATTAATTTATTTATTTATTAGATTTTTATACTGCCCTTCTCCCGAAGGACTCAGGGCGGTTCACAGCCATAATAAAAATAGAACAATATACAATTAAAACAACAATTAAAAAACTTATTATATATGGGCTGAGATATAAAACAATATCCTATTAAAATTAAACTCTCTAAAAATATAAAATTATAAAATTTAAAAATCACGAAGCCAGTCCGGCACAGATGAATAAATAGGTCTTGAGCTCACGGCGGAAGGTCCAAAGGTCAGGCAGTTGGCGTAATCCAGGGGGAAGTTCGTTCCAGAGGGTAGGAGCCCCCACAGAGAAGGACCTTCCCCTGGGGGCCGCCAGCCGACATTGCTTGGCGGACGGCACCCTGAGAAGCCCCTCTGTGTGAGCATACGGGACGGTGGGAGGTATTCGGTAGCAGAAGGCGGTCCCATAAGTACCCTGGCCCTAAGCCATGGAGCGCTTTAAAGGTAGTGACCAACACCTTGAAGTGCACCCGGAAGACCACAGGTAGCCAGTGCAGTCTGCGCAGGAGTGGTGTTACGTGGGAGCCACGTGTGGCTCCCTCTATCACCCGCGCAGCCGCATTCTGAACCAACTGCAGCCTCCAGGTGCTCTTCAAAGGGAGCCCCATGTAGAGAGCATTGCAATAATCCAGGCGGGAGGTAACAAGAGCGTGAGTGACCGTGCATAGGGCATCCTGGTCAAGGAAGGGGCGCAACTGGCAAATCAGGCGAACCTGATGAAAAGCTCTCCTGGAGACGGCCGTCAAATGATCTTCAAACGACAGCCGTTCATCCAGGAGAACGCCCAAGTTGCGCACCCTTTCCGCTGGGGCCAATGTTTCGCCCCCAACAGTCAGCTGCAACTGCAGCTGCCTGTACCGGGGTGCCGGCATCCACAGCCACTCCATCTTGGAGGGATTGAGCTTGAGCCTGTTTTTCCCCATCCAGACCCTTACGGCTTCCAGGCACCGGGACAGCACTTAGATAGCTTTGTTGGGGTGGCCTGGGGTGGAAAAGTACAGCTGCGTGTCGTCAGCGTACAGTTGGTACCTCACCCCAAAACCACTGATGATCTCACCCAGCGGCTTCATGTAGATGTTGAGCAGGAGAGGCGAGAGAATCGACCCCTGTGGCACTCCACAAGTGAGGTGCCTCGCAGTCGATCTCCGCCCCCCTGTCAACCAGGGATTGGTTGGCAATTAGTATGGTTGGCAATTAGTATGGTATTGATTCCATACTAATTGGCCATCCTATTTGGTCTCCCTCTTCTCTCTCATATCCCTTCTTCCAATTGGGGACATGCTGTCATTTATATACTTTGACGTCTCTTTCTTGCCGGCTGTTTAAACATAGGTTGTGTTGAAGATGGTAGCCGAGATTAAGAAGATTCCTGGCATCTCCCGGGTGATGTATGACTTGACTTCGAAACCACCAGGAACAACTGAATGGGAGTAATTACTTCCCTCCCCTTTGAAAGTACTGTATGCAGTTTTAAATTATATCAGAAACCATTCCCAGTGTTGACATGCAGTACTGTGAAAAGAGTGACTGGAGCGGCTGCTACATCTTATGTGATTACTGTTTTCTCTCCTGGAACATAATCTGCAAATTAAGAGCGCTGATGAGGGTGGGGGAAGTCAGCTCAATGGGGCTGAGGACATGTACGGGTAAATAATTTACGGCAGCATTGCCTATGTGCAGACAGAATCATATTGCTTTGCCTTTTTTGTCTTACAGCCTCTTCCTGTTTTTTGTGTATTTACTGTTAAACGTCATTTCAATGTCTCTTTTTTTTTTGTATACTGTGTAAAAAGAGACAATTTATTTACATTCACCGACCCCATTGTTAGAGCTATTAATAATGTAAAATGAAAAAAAAAGTGACCAACTGCTTTTGAAACAGATTTATTATAAATAAATATTTTGCCAAATGGAGTAGTGAGTATTGTTGAATTGTAGATTAACGTATATTTATTTTCTGTAAATTGTAGTACCTGTTCCATATCATTTGGCATTTAAGGTCATGGCAATAAGTGTTGATGTATTCAAGAAATATATCCAAATAAGAACTATATTCTACCCCACCTCACCATCCCCATCCCCCACTTTTTAATATTTTCAAAACAAATAACTTTTTAAGGTTGTTAAATCATATGTCTTCCCACACTATGTAGTTACTATCAATATTTAATATATATTAAATCAGATAATCGGCTTCAAGAGAAACAAACATGAATTATCGATAAAAATTGAAAACCCACTGCTTGGGGAAAAGCAAAGTGACACTTGTCACAGCAGCCATCAAAATTTCTGGGTTATGCTCTTGTTTGCTTTTTTACACTTTTATTTTAGTCAAACTCTTTTGGCTTTCTGTTTTATGAGAGACTTCCTAATAAAAGCAGGGGAATGCTGCATTTCAAAAACTTTTACCAAGCTGTGTTTAAATATTAGCTTGATTTCTATATGATTTGTATTTAAAACCAACTTGGTAAACTTGAGAATGAATGAGTTGTTTTATTAACACCATTCAATGAATAGATTACCACTAAGTTAAAAAGGTGAATATAGTTTACATCTAGTGTATTGAGCCTGAATCAAAATAAAACTCTTTCTTCAGTATTTTGTTTGGGAAACTAGAACGGAGGAAATACCAAGCTACTATGAGTTGACTCTTCTACACGTCGTGCCATAGCTTTTGTGACTCATTCTGGATACCTCCCAGTGCATTGCAAATCAATACAAACTATGAGATTTTGCCTAAAACAATGCAGAAGAAGAAAGTAATATTGAAAGAATGATGTTGGCCACACACTCAGAATGACCTATTGATTTATTCCATTGGAATAAATTGCAGGCTTCCCTTGCTGTACTAGTTACTTTAGTGTGCCACATAATTATTTACAATTTCTTCAAGATTGTTCTCATGGAGATCGTGTAGTGATAGTACAAAGAGTAGCAGTAGTGTTCATAATGTCCAATCTACCTACAATCCATGATCTGTATCCAAATTATTCTCTAGGAAAAGTTCTGAGTAAATGTCATATCTGTAGCATCTTTTGAGTAGTAACAACTTCATTCCCTGTCTTGGGTGGGGAATAGAAATTCAGGAATGATTGAGGAAATGCTCCCTAGTCATTCAAATTCAAGGGATGTTTCCAGATCTATTTGTGTGTCTTTATACTTGGGGCTTGGGCAGCAAAATTTTGGCTGTTTTCAATGTTTGTTTTAAGCTGTCTTAAAATTCAAATTTATCATAATTAAGGTATAGCCTGGGAAAAAGAAGCTTAGTTACAGACAGATGAGTCAGAGTTTTAGGTTAAATAATGAAGTTTGCAGTTGGAGTTAAAATGTTTTTGTTTTTGTATTCATTTACTATAGATATGCACACATTGTCAAATTCTATGGGTTTTAGATTAGTAAATTTATTAAGTTTTGTTCTGTTAAGATAACAGTGGATTTATTTTTAAGCTGGATACATGAATAAAATGGAGTTTGGAAACATAAGGAATATACTAGAGACAAAAATAAATAGATATAAAGGTGCATAAGTAAATTGTTTAAATTAAGACATCAGTGTTGTACAGAAAAGGAACTCTGTGCATGACTAATATAATACAGAAAATTATTCCTTTCTCTTAAACCCATACTGGGATTCAGTTTATGTTGGCAATGGAATGTGGAGTACACTTAAATGCCCAGGCTTCTAATTCTTGAATGTATTTCATAGTATTGATTACCGTAATCAAAACCAGCTGCAGAAAACAGACCTGTGGTCCAGGAGGAAATGTGTAACCTGTAGCTTATGAATGCAGATGCCCTTGCTAGATTTGTTTGCCCTCTGGTCTTCAGTAAGACATGTCAACTGTTTTCAAAGACAATTGTGTAGGGAATTATTCCTAAAACACTCAGTTAAAAAAAAAATCTGTAAATGATGAAAGTACTGTCAGCCTTAATTTTTATCCTCAAATAAAAGTGAACCCATTTGGATACTTCTGTGATTTATTTTCTGTCACCATTATTTATGATGCATTCTTTTTTCCCTTGTGTTCTTTCGTTCTAAATCAGATTTTGGACACTGGTAGAAGTTTTGAAAGTTTTAGTTTCAACCTATTTGATAAGGAGGGCTCATCTGAATAAGGTACTAATGGGTGGAAACATTAGTGTAGCTTGCAAGGCTCTCCTGTTCAACCTGTGGGTGTCTGAATGGGTGCAGTCTTCTCAAAATGTATCTGTTTCTTCATGCATTCTCATTTGGTCAGATCAGTGTAGTCGAAGGGGATGAAGAGGAGTTTTTGAATATTGAAATGCTGGAATATTTTAAGCTAAGCCCAAATATCATGTCAATGTGTGATGTGATTTAGTAAGGACTGTGTCAACTCTGAAGCAAACCTGGCTGAAGCCATCTTTTACTGCCTCATAGTTGCCATGAAGCCTGAGATGGGGAAGAGAGAGGGGAAGTAGATAGCCCAACTAACAGTCAAAATAAAAAGTTTTCCTGTGGGAACCAAGGTCATCGTAACTGGTGAAGGAGCCTGCCAGCTGTATTCATGGGACTATGTGACAGGTGACACCTGGGAGGGGGGGGAGTTATACTCTTTTAATTAGGTGAAAACTGCTGGAACTGAGTTGGTTTTCACCAGCTGTGCCAATATGATATATCCAATTAACATGTTCTTGGAGTTCTGCTTTCAACAGGTGCATTACTCTGAAAGCTGACAGACTGGTTCACTGTTATAGTTGGGCTGGAAATACAAGTAGTCATCCATATTGCTTGAGCAGATTTGCCATGGAATTACTATGAAGGAGTAGTTTAATTTATCTCATTTTATTTATTGAATCTACCAAAACACAAAACCCACCACCACGTGGATATAGTACAAAAGCAAACTGAGGAATTAGCAAATTACAAATATCTTGGGAAATAATTGTGTTTCTAGGCATAATGGGCTGTGAGAATAACTGAGGGACAGGAGGAAGAGTTGCAATCTACACAATAATCTAAATAGAAAAATCTGAGTCTAAACAAGGGATGGGGATGGAGAAAGCTCTCAGAAGAAACCTTCCCTAGTTCTTTGGAAAATAAAGGCAGGGGATAGGAAGTGCTTTCAGTTTCACAAGATTATTATCAACCCTTTTGAGGTAGTCCAAACTAGGAAACCAAAATCATAAATACTACAGTAGTACCATTTTTATTATAAGATTGCAGCAACAGAATCTGGCATTGGATTTATTCAGAAACCATTGTTAAATAAATACAGCATGAACTCAGGAATCTCTGTGTAAGTATAAACTTCCAGTACTGGTAGTCCTCAACGTACGAACATAATTCAGCCCAAAATTTCTCTTGCTAAGTAAGATATTTGTTAAGTGAATTTTGCCCCATTTTGTGACTTAACTTGCCACAGTTGTTATGTGAATCACTGCAATTGTTAAATTAGTAACATGGTGGTTAAGTGAATCTGGTTTCCCCATTGACTTTGTCAGTAGGTTATGAAAGATGATCCCATGACCCCGAATGCAGCCCTCATAAATATGAGTCAGTTACCAACCATCTGAATTTTGATCACATGACCATGGGGATGCTGCAATTAAGTGTGAAAAACTGTCATAAGTCACTTTTTTCAGTGCTGTTATAACTTTGAACAGTCGCTAAATGAACTGTAAATTGAGGACTAGCTATATAGCCAGTTTAATGGTTGAAGCACCAGGCTAGAAACAGGAATTGTGAGTCTAGTCTCACTTTAGGCATGAAAGCTGGCTGCGTGACCTTAAACAAGAGCCACGGTTGCACAGTAGTTAAGAGTGCAGCACTGCCTGCAATTTGGCAGTTCGAATCTCACCAGGCTCAAGGCTCAGCCTTCCATCCTTCCAAGATGGGTAAAATGAGGACCCAGATAGTTGGGAGAAATATGCTGACTCTAAACCGCTTAGGGCAGTAAAGCACTGTGATATAAGTCTTAAGTGCGATTGCTAGTGCTAGTGCTCTCAGGCCAAGCACCTCAGAGGGTTGTTGTGAGGGAAGTGGAAGAAGAAAAGAGCATTAGGTTAGTTCATCGCCTTGCGTTATTTATAAGATTAAGGCGAGATAAATAAATTGCTTCAGTATGTCACATGTATTATCCAATAATGCCAAAGAGTTCAGTGACCACCACATCAGTTCTGGATGATATATTGTATTTGATCCTCAACTGAAAAATATTATTAAAAACATGAGCATAAAGTCACTGAGGATAATGTCTGGCAAGATAGTTCTGTTGTCATGGGGGGAAGCCTGATGTAAATTGCATAATACTTTAATTAAATATATGCCATGAAGAAACAGGGTTAGCCTTTCTTCTGGTCTATTATTTCAAAAAATAAACCAGGACGTTGGAACAGAGATGTTATGTGTTAGAACTGAATTGCTGATCTGGAACATTAAATATCTTAAAGTAGTTTTTAAAGTCATTCTGAATTTCACATAAGTTGTTTTGGTTTTTGGTTTGATTAATGAATCTCATCTTTGAAACAGTCACTCTCGTAAATCTTAAATCACTTCCAAATTTATTCTATATACCATTTTATAGATGGGTTTCATTCTGTCAGTCCACAGTGTGGTGAAGACTCCCAAGTCTTCCTTAGGCTAATGCAAATAAAAGGCTGCATTTTTGTGCCTCTTTTTTCATGCTATTATCTCTGCCTAAAGCCAACGTAGGAAATAAAAGTTTATTCAGCTATACTGTTTCTTTTTGTTTGTTTTTCTGTGTAACTCCAGTCTTCTATTTGGGACCAGCTACTGGAGGAAGCAACTATGTGGCTGAATTTAAAGTCTTAAGACCCTAATTCTACTTCTGTTAATGCTTTATAATAACTCCAAATCAGCAACATCCTCTTTTGTAGAAATGGGACAAATAAAATTAATAACGGCATTTTTCAGAATTAAAGCTAACTAGCGTGCCTGGTTCTTTTCCACAAACCATTATTGTCATGTTGAATAAAGAACTGCTCATCAGGTTCTTCCCCAACAGATTACAATCTTTAAAAACAAGGGTGAAGAAACTACAATTGTTCAGATGTTGGAGAGAATTACCAAAGTACACTGGATTAGTTATTGAGTAACCTCAGTCTTACAAAGCCACAAGACAGCTAACTTCTACTTAGTCCTTGCTTCCAGTTAGAGATAAGTTGAGATGACTGGTTAAAGTAGTCCAACAGATAGAGAGAGGGCTAAATTACTCAGCTATAATAAACTCATCTGTTTCTCCTCACATGTAGAGCTTATCAGTGGTGGGTTGCTACCGGTTCGCACCGGATCAGGCAAACCGATAGTGGCGGTGGTGGAAGGCTCCACTCACCTGCCCAGCCGCTTCTGCACATGTGCAGAAGCGTGTTCGCACACAAGCACACACATGCCCTCAAGCAAACCGGTAGCGGCGGGTTTTGAAACCCACCCCTAGACTTTATATATTGTCAAAAGAACTAAAGATAGGATTATAGCTAACTCTGAGAGACACTAAATCTGATTCACATCTTATAAAGCCATGGGTTGTTTAATCACGTCTAATTGGATAAATGCATTGTGCTAAGTTAAAAATCAACCATATTATGACAGTATTTTGGGTCACCATGTTCTCAAACTAGAATCACATTTTATTTATTTATTTATCACATTTGTATACCGCCCTATCTCCCTAGGGACTCAGGGCGGTTCACAGGCAAATAAAAAAAGTACATATAAATACAAAATAAAATAACAATTAAAAAACTTATTCTACATAGCCAAATTTTTAAAAGAACAATATAAATAATAAAACCCATTAAAACCAATATAAATTTAAAATCTAATCCAGTCCTGCGCAGATGAATAGATGTGTTTTAAGCTCGCGGCGGAAGGTTCGGAGGTCCGGAAGTTGACGAAGTCCTGGGGGGAGTTACATAACATGAGTTGTGTTGTAAATGTTGTACCTTGATGAATGTATCTTTTCTTTTATGTACACTGAGAGCATATGCACCAAGACAAATTCCTTGTGTGTCCAATCACACTTGGCCAATAAAATTCTATTCTATGAGCGTTCTTACTTAGATTAAATAAACATTTATTAAACAGGTCAGGATTAGCTGAATTCACGCATTATGCTAAGGCAAATACAGCCACATTATTTTTTAACACAATGGATTGAAGCTTTGAAAAATTAAAGCAAATCAACTGGGCAGATGATCAATCATACTGACCCCAAGCCATAATTCTGAATCCTTAATGAAACAAATCTTACTAACTGGTATTATTTAGGGGTTGTGTGCAGGATTACTCAATCAAAGCTCAGATTTAAAAAAATGAGAAGCAAGGGAGTAAGGTATAGTTTCATAATCTGTAAAAGTCTGGTGTTGATTCTTTAAAGATATGTAGGGCTCCCCTGAGCAATTTGTCTTTCTTGCAGCTTCAGATGCTTTAGTAAAGCTTAATCTATTATCCCCCTTTGTTGAAATCAAGAATTACGTTACTGGCAGATTAAAATTGTTCAGTGATGAAGATTTCTAATGAAACTAAAGCATGTTGTAGTCTTTAATAAGTCCTTATTGAATAATCTCCTGGTGACAGGAAACATGTCATAAAATGCTACGTAATATCTCTAAGTTATAATTGCGAATGCTCATTTTCAAATGCAAACTAAATTCAGTGGACTTAGAGAAGACTAAGCCATCACCTGGATGTCCATGAGTTCCAGTCAAGGTTTTTACAGAAAGGTTGAAATATTAAACTTATCTCTTCTTGACTGTACAATGTATTTTGTATTATTTCAGGTCCTTAATGAGATGAAAATGGAGTTCATTTTGATCAGATTTTGACCAGAGACTATAGCAGACAAATATTACTTATCTTCAGTTTTAAGGACTCAGACAAATCACAAAACCTAGCTTTATCCATTCTTTGGCAGGGGGAAGAAAACAGGACTCATTAAAATACAATATAAAAATAAAACAATATCTTTGTATGCAACCCAGAGTCACTGAAAGTGAATTGGGTGGCCATATAAATTTTCATAAATAAATAAATGGCCAACTCATGAAAATCTTATTTAAAATGAACATGAGGGCAGTCTTCGCTCTTCTGCGTTTTGTTCTAGTTGTCATCCTGATGTGTTTTATGATGTTTTGACCCTTTGTATTTTATTTATATTGATATTGTTTTCCCGATTACCCAACAATTAGTATCTATAAGCCTCCTCTCCCAAAGGTGTTTTTTTCAGGGGGCGATTGGACTTTCTTGTTTTTTCCTTGAAGACATTTTGCTTCTCATCCAAGAAGCTTCTTCAGCTCTGACAGGATAGTGGGGAATGAAAAGATCCTGTCAGAGCGGAAGAAGCTTCTTGGATGAGAAGCCAAACATCTTCAAAGAAAAAACAAGAAAGTCCAATCGCCCCCTGAAAAAAACACCTTTGGGACAACCATGACCTGGATGACTGAGAATCTCTGCAGACTTTAAACCTCTTAGCTTCGCACCAATCAGAATAATCTAATGTTATCCATGATTGTGCCCATTAAATGCCTCGGCCTTACTGACTTCTATTTGAAGAGTTGGCCAATCAAGGTTTTAAAGTAAGAGATTAAAAAGAGATAATTAATGATTTTAAAGCAGTTTATGACAGTTACAATTTTGATAGTGGACAGAATAAATTTACAGAGACTTTGTTACTGTCCACAAATATAGTGAAAATAGCAACCGCAAATGGTATAGATATCTCTTTCCTCTTTGGCAATGGCTAAGTAGTTGGTATATTAGATATCACTTCATTATTCATCTCATTTTTAAAACACTTCTGAGTAAATTATTCTTGAGGGTAAATCTTTGTTCTTTTGACATTCTGCCACTATGAAAATTCATTCTTCATTCCTTTGCTAATTTGCAATCTCTTATGAATTCACAAGAGGATCTATTCACTCAACTCTATAGACAAAGAATTATATCTGCAGGTGGAAAGACATTTTATCATATAGTAGATGTCAATTATAATGTGGAAAGAAAAAAATATATGATACAGTTCTTCCAACATAAGTCATGAGAGGCAAGGAATGGCTTGTTCTTTGACTATAACTTGCTATAAAGAAATTCCTACATGATTCATAAAATTTAGCATGCTCCAGGGATGGGTGAGAATAGGTAAAAACCAAGCCTTTTGAAATATGGGCACTGATTAAGTCATTTCGAAATATTCATCCCTAGATTTTTTTTTCATCACTTTGTATAAAAGTATGTCACTGTATTTTTGAAAAAAATGAAAATAAGATCAGTTCCTGTCTATATTTTACATACATTAAAATATTCAGAATATGAACATTGTAAAATGTAAAAAAATGTTTGCTTAGATTATTTTATCTCTGTTTTATTTACTAAAGAATGTAATAACATTTATTCAAAACAGGAATGCAGATATAGATTGAACTGCCAGACATAATATCATTCTAAATTGCTCTATTCAAACATGATTGGGGAAGAACAAAAATATCCATATTGGTTTTATTTTCTCTGGTGAGCTTTTCAAAGACCTGAAGTACTGCATTGTTTTAAGCCACTTTGACTGTGGCTATGTAACACCGATTGCTGCACATAATTGTGATATGAATTATGAACAATACATTTATGCCTTACCACCATGCCTTACTGCCCCCCAGTGTTCCAAATGTAGAATAAAAAATAATAATATAAAAATAATAATATTCATCTTATTAGATGTTTTGTGCTTGTTTGCAGCTATCACAGCTATCAGAATAATAAATGCAAAGAGAAATCTGTACTGATAACCCCATTTTGTGCAACTGGTTCTATAGCACACATATACAGTAGTGGCCAAAATTGTGGAAACCTTTTGGAAAAAGTGTATTTTCAAAAACTAGCTAAAAACACCATTTTTTTGGAGTAGTACCATAAAATTATATATCAATGGAAAGATAATTTAATCAAGAATGTAATGCAATAACTTTTATGAAGGATTTGCTATTAAAATAGCAGTTATAGCATAAAGAAGAAAAGTGAAACACGTAGAAAAAAACGAGATATACAAAAATTATCACCATAGGAAAAATGAGATATACAAAAATTATCATGTCTGTTAATACTTATTTGGGTAACCTTTAACATGAATTACGGCCTTACAATGTCTTCCCATGGAGTGAACCAAGTCTTTTAGTTCTGCAGCTGTTATAATGTTTGAAACCATGATTGAATGATTGCTTCTATTAACTGGGTTTTATTGCTGGGTCGCTTCTGACTAACAAGTTTCTTTAGTTGGCTCCAATAGATTTTCAATTGGGTTAAGATCTGGGCTATTCCCAGGTCATTCCAGTAGTGGAATATGATTATCTTAAAACTCAAAAAAAAAAAGTGGTGTTATTAGCCATTAAAGCTCAAAAATACACTTTTGCCAAAAGGTTTCCACAATTTTGGCCACTACCGTACAGTAGGAACACCAAATCAATGATCTGTTTTGCAAACCATACTAAATTATGGTTTGTTTTAGCCATAGGTTATTGAGTAAATTACAATTGGTATCATAGAAAACACAAAGCTTGTGTTTTATAGTTATGGAAGTAAAATACATTAAAACCAGTAAGCCACAATATGTATAAATATAATTTTGTGAACCAGGTAAATAATAAATGTTCAAGGAAGAGTTTCAACAAACTCTGCAGTAGACCTTCACTGCTTCGGAAGAAATAACACCCCAGAAAATCTGACAATTTTGAAAGTAGTATAGTTTATCCTTAATTCCATCTCTCCCCCATCCCATTTTTCATTTTGTCCTGAAGTTGGGCATTCTGTACTAACTAAATATCTTCAATTATCTTTCTTGCTTTCTTAGATCTTTATAAACACACTTGCTCTTTTATAAAAGTGGGGGTTTATATAAATACATCACTACTGATAATTTCATTTTAGCTACTATATTTTAGCTGCAAGCCTTTCTGGCATTCTTCACAAGAGATCTGCATTAAAAGGAATGATATGTGTATGATAGATATGTCCAAATATTACAATAGTCATACACTGAAATCTCAGGTAAGATGGTAATTTAAAAAGTGTCTATTTGACTTTTAAAACCCCATGAAAATCAAATTAAATGGCAGTAAACAAAAGCCAGGTTTCCAGATTAACTGGAATCTGCAGCTGCCTCCTCTCCACCTGCATGTAAAAAGGTCTAAGGGCTTTAAAAAGTATTGAGATTTAAGTTTAGGCTTTGCCAGTAAGCAGGCACCAAAGCAATCTGAAGCTCTGATGGTGTACTGTTATCAAGCCTATAGCTTCATTAAGTCTCAAAGGACCTTAAACACTGAGTTCACTTCTTATAAAGTGGCTTGTGGTTTATAAACCATGATTTTGGCTTAGCAGTGGTTTGGGCAAATTTAATTGGCTGGACTCAGCTTACTGACATGCAAGAATGGCACCAAAAGTCTTAAGGGGAAATAAAGGACAGAAAATGTTTGCTCTCCATTTTTTGCTTTATTTGGGGATGTTAGTGAAGTATTTCATGGGTATCCCCCCCCCCACATTAGCAGCTTCCTGCTCCTATTCCCATCCTTATCTTTATGATTTTTTTTAAACCTGAAAATTTAATTTTTCATTGCACATATTCAGATTGAAAAATGAGATCACATTAGTAAAGCTGATGGCAGAAGAGCCATCAATTCCAGCCCTCGATTCTTAATCAATCAATGTTAAATTAAATATTATGTATTCCAGAAAAATCAGATTGGGTGACCCAGCCGATTGTTTATACAATAACCTAAAAAATAACCAAGATCAGGACCTAGCACAATGCATATACCTAGTCTATGCATATACCTAGCTTTTTTCTGCCATCCTAAAAGGATTTTCAAAAATGAAGGTTCATAATTATCTTGCAGCAGGTGCCACTGAATTCAATAAAACAGCATAGTCCAAAATCATGAAACTCTTCAAATGTTGCACAATGCAATGCCATTTAGTAATTCAACTTAGTGACTAGAGAGGATGTAGTGCAGTGGTGGGTTGCCCCCGCTTCGGACTGGTTCTATAGAACCGATAGTAAAACCGGTGGGCCCACTGACCCAAACGTCATCAAAACTCTTCTGCGCATGCACGGGCACAATGCGAACCAGTAGTAAAGTAGAACCCAGCCCTGGTGTAATGGTCAGAAGGCTGAACACAATGTGAGCAAATCTTGTTTCAGAAGCAATCATTATCTTAGTTCCACCAATCTTATTTAGCTACTCTGCTTTGGGGTTCTGAGAGAATTCTGACAGAATGCAATATTTATTTATTTATTTATTTATTTATTTATTTATTTATTTATTTATTTATTTATTTATTTATTTATTTATTTATTTATTTATTTGATTTTTATTCCCGCCTTCTCCCGAAGGACTCAGGGTGGTTTACAGCCAAATAAAACAACATAGACATAGACAACAATTAAAAACGTATTAAAAATTGATTATAAAATGGCCAAATAAATTTAAAAATAAGGTAAAACCATCCTAAAACCCTACTAAAAATTTCATCAAGCTAGCCCCGCACAGTGGAATAAAAAGGTCTTGAGCTCGCGTTTAAAAGACTGGAGGTCGGGGAGTTGCCGCAACCCCGGAGGCAACTCATTCCATAGGGCTGGAGCCCCCACAGAGAAGGCCCTCCCCCTGGGGGCCACCAGTCGACATTGTTTGACTGACGGCACCCTGAGGAGGCCCTCCCTATGGGAGCGCACAGGCCGATGGGAGGCTATGGGTGGCAGTAGGTGGTCCCGTAAGTAACCCGGTCCTGTGCCATGGAGCGCTTTAAAAGTGATAACCAACACCTTGAATTGCACCCGGAAGACCACCGGCAACCAGTGCAGGCTGCGCAGGAGAGGTGTTATATGGGAGCATCGCGGTGCCCCTTCTATTACCCGCGCAGCCGCATTCTGGACCAGTTGGAGCCTCCTTCATATTAAATTATGAAGCAATCTGTTGTTTATACTGGTTTCTTGGTGAATTGGTTCAGGGTGCCTACAAGTCCATAGCATCCACATGAGCTGGATTTCTGCTGCTTCCTCTCTCTCATGTCCTCCAGATGTGCAAGCACTATAGTTTCCAGAATTCATAGCATGTAACTGGGAATTCTAGAAGCTGCAATTTTAAGCAAATCTGAAAGGTACCTATCTGGGGGAAAGGGTTGTATCCTCTTATCCCATTCCTTTGAAGTAGTGTTTTTCAACCTTGCCAACTTTTAAGATGTGTGGACTTCAAATTCCAGAATTGTCCAGATGGCGTGTTGGTTTGGGAATTCTGGGAGTTGAAGTCTACACATCTTAAAAGTTGCCAAGGTTGAAAAACATTGTTTTAAAACAGGTAAAGCAGATAGTAATTCTAAAGAACATTCCTTTCAGATAGAATCAAAACTACGCTAAAAAATAAGCCCAGGTTTCTGTCTTTGCCAGCTGAATCCCCTGATGCTTCGCTCTGGCTTTTGTAGCTCTCTGGGTTCAGGTGTTTCATGTTGCTAAAAGGTAAAGACAAGTAGTGGCAAGTCATACGATGTTTGCATCATTTTTTAAGCAAACATTTACCCGAAGGATGCTCGAGTATCACAGAAGTGCAATCCCATTATCTCACAACAACCCAGCCAGGTAGGTTAACCTAAGGTTTTTCTCTCTCACACAAACACATAACCATTGATTAATAGTACTATTCATGTTGTCTTGTATTTTCTGTTATGGATTGCACCAGTAAAGGCTAAACCAATATCGCTGTATACATGATGTACAATGAAAATAAAGGCTGTTATTATTAAAATATACAACTAACCACTGGAATATAGAGGAAAAAGCTTCACCTAGTTGACCAGACAGCTGATAAATAAGCTGCCATCAGTTGTGAATCTGGTAGAAGCAATGACCAAATGGCCCTACAATGGTCAAACTGAAAATTAAACAGAAGATACAGCCATTTATTCCTCTAACATTGCCAGGCCAACAATATGCTTGTGGTCCATAAAATCACCTGGATGTGGGTGAAAAATGTTGCCTTTTTATGTATTGTCACAATTAAGGCTATAAGAATGTTCACTAACATATGGATCCAGTTTCTTCTGCAGTAGCCAAATGAAATACAAGTGGCTACATCTTCCTGTTGTGGGAATGGGAAATAAGGCTGGGCCAGAGCTAGTTAATTATTATAATTTTCAATGTATGATAAAGATGGTAACTGTGACATCATATCATATCTCTGTAATTCATACATTGTGAAAAACCAAGTAAAGCTTTAATCAAACTATCATTTCAAAGTCAGCTTGATTTCTTTTGACCATACTCTGTGGTTATCCATGCTATGATAGAAGGCCACATACAAAATCCAGGATTTAAGTGAGATGACAAAGTTAAAAGAGAAATCTACAATAGTATTCCACAACTGTAGCATCTTTAAGGTACCAGTTGGTGAATTTAAATTCCCAAAATTCCCTAGCCAGGTTCTGTGGGGTTGCCCGAAAATCTACATGAAGTCACAAGGCATCAAAATTAGTTTGAAGGAGGCCTTATTTTACAAATGGGGAGAGGAATAAAGAGGTGGGTGGTTTTTTTTTTGCTGCAAGACTAAGTGGATAGTTGAAGTAGCCAACTGAAATTCCCTTGGGAATCCAGAAATAGAGCAGGAAGACCATTTCTATCTCTTCAGGAAGGATGTATTAATATCATCACATGTTGGTAGCATCATTTTTTGCTTATCACTTAAAGGTAACAATAAGTCCAAAACAGGCCTCTAAGCTTCCCAGATGCTTAACCTGTCTGTTTTATTAAAAGAAGCAGACACCCCAGGGCAGAGTCATGCCCTCCAATTCTATTCATATCCCCTTCAGTGACTTTTTGCTGCTATTTATTATTTATTTATTTAAGGATATATATTCCGCTTTCTTGAGTGGCTTTTACAACTTAAAAAGTCATAAAAATGTCACAAGAAACAAGAAATTTTAAAAAATGAAAAATGGATTAGTACACTAAAAAAGGTAAAGGTTCCCCTCACACATATGTGCTAGTCATTCCTGACTCTAGGGGGCGGTGCTCATCTCCGTTTCAAAACCGAAGAGCCAGCGCTGTCCGAAGATGTCTCTGTGGTCATGTGGCCAGCATGATTCAACACCAAAGGCGCACGGAACGCTGTTACCTTCCCACCAAAGATGGTGCCTATTTTTCTACTTGCATTTTTTACGTGCTTTCGAACTGCTAGGTTGGCAGAAGCTGGGACAAGTAAGGGGAGCTCACCCCATTACACGGCACTAGGGATTCAAACTGCTGAACTGCTGACCTTTCGATCGACAAGCTCAGTGTCTTACCCACTAAAGCCACCGCATCCCTTATTAGTAAACTACTAACATGTTAATGGACTTGACGGAATAAATTTCCTACTAAGGAACCTACTTGTTTTATCAACCCAAGTGAAAAAAGTATATCCCAATAGTTATATGGCTGCCACATCAATGCCAGTTCCTGAAGAATCCTGGGATAATAAGATCCTTATGGGCCATCCTCATGCATAGCATCCAGAACAAGCACATCTGCTGAATAATTTCCTGCTGTGTCTTTCTCAAACCTAAATGCCAAAACAATACGTTTGGAAATAATGGTCTATCACTGAAATAAAGTCATCTTGATTTATAGCAGAGGTCTTCAAACTTGGCAGCTTTAAGACTTGTGGACTTCAGCTCCCAGAATTCTGGGAATTGAAGTCCACAAGTCTTAAAGCTGCCAAGTTTGAAGACCTTTGATTTATAGGAACATAGACTACTCCCTATTAATGTATGAAATACTCTTAAATAATTTAAAACCCTATGGCTATGTTGGAATAAACAAATCTGTCAATTTTTATTTTCTAGTTTACATTTCTGTGCTTTGTTTCTCTCTTGAGATTTGTTGAAGAAACAAATGGCGCTGAAATCCCCTTTTTTCCTCATTTCTCCTATGCATTTTGGATACCATGTACTTAATGGACACAATTTTTCACAAGTATTTTTTTTTTTTAGAGATATCCCAGGTACTTCATACGTTGCTTTCACCAGTACTTTTGTTCCGACTTTTCTTTGCTATTTCTTTGTATGATTCTTTTAGTTGGAGAAAGGCTTCGCAAAAAATTAAAAAACTGTACATTTCATAAAAACCAAATTTAAGTTTGTGGATGGATTCAAAAATGTGAAAATTCCTGCATTTCTTGCCTCAGCAAATTTTACATGTTGACTGCATTTCTTCCCACAATGGACAGTCATCATGTGAAATGTGTCGCATTTGGTGTGCGATGGCTCAGCAGTTAAAAATGCTGAGCTTGTCAGCTGGAGAGCTGACAGCCAGGGTTCAAGACCTTAGTGCTGCACAACAGGGTGAGCACCCATTACATGCCCCTGCCAATCTAGCTGTTCAAAAGCATGTAAATGTAAGTAGATAAATAGGTACCACTTGGTGGGAAGGTAAAGGTGCTTTGTGTGCCTTTGATGTATAGCCATGCTGGTCATATAGCCACGGAAATGTCTTCAGACAATGCTGGCTCTCTTGGCCAAGAAATGGAGATGAGCACCATGTCCTAGAGTCAGACACAACTGGACCGGGGAAACCTTTGTCTTAAATTTCATAGAAACCAAATTTTAGTTTGTGGATGGATTCAAAAATGTGAAAATTCCTGCACACAGCAAATTTCACATATTGACTACACTTTGTGGGAAGAAGCATTTTCTTCCAGTCAGTCAACATCACTTCTACAATCATGAGAAGGAAAAAAAAAATTCTACATGTAATTTCTCCATATCATTATATCTTTTAGAAATATCAATCATGTCCCATTTATTGTGGTAAGATCATAGAGTTGGAAGGAACATTTAGGCCAGCAGTCCAAGATTTTGCTCAGTGGAAGAATCCATAGTATAGTATCCTAGACAATAAGTAGATAGCCTCAATTTTGTTAAAATTTAATTGTTATTTTTGGATAATAAATCATCCCTGTAGTGAAGTGGAGGGGAGGCTGAACCAACAGTCCTCTAAATCAGGGGTCCCCAACCTTGGCAACTTTAAGACTTGTGGACCAACTCCCAGAGTTCCTCAGCAAAGCTGGCTGAGGAACTCTGGGAGTTGAAGTCCACAAGTCTTAAAGTTGCCAAGGTTGGAGACCCCTGCTCTAAATAATTGGTTCCACTATTGAACTGTTCTTTCCCCCACCACCACCACTGTATTAATGAAATCTGTCTTCCTGTAACTTAAATTTATTACTGTATTCCATGTCCAGCATCTAGAACAAGAAGGAACCTTATCTTGATCTTCTGCACCTTTTTAGATTTTGGGAAAAGGCTGCTGAATCCTCTGAAATCTTTTCTCAAGGCTAAACATACCCAGTTCCTTCAATTTCCCTTCTTCAGGCTTAGTTGCGTGTCTCCTAATCATCACCATGGTCATTCTCTAATATCATTCAAATTTCTTGGAATTGAATATTCTCTTGGTGTTCGACATTACTCCAGAAAGTGAAGCAAAATGAAATCCTCTAAAAACCATGCTGGCTGGGGAATTCTGGAAATTAGTCCACAAGTCTTAAATTTGCCAAGGTTGGACACCCCTGCTGTAAAGGATGGCATGACTGGCCAAACAGGAAGAACCCAGCTTTTGGTCCAACCCCAACCTTCAGAAGTTAACCAGATTACTTGGACCTGGCACTGTGCTTCAGTCCATCCCCTAATTCCCGAGGCGAGAGAAAAACAAAAAAGGGAAGCACTGTGTACACAGCTTTGAACTCCTGTATGAAAGGTGAGTTATAACTTAATAATAAATAGTGCAATACATTGTTGTAGACAAACTTAGCAATGGCCTTATCCATACTTAAAGCAAAATATAGCACTAAAGGACAGCTATACGGATTGCTGAAGCCCAGGCATGTAATTTTGGTTGAAGCTTAAGCATTATGAATAAAGGGGAGAGAACTGTCTTCATGACAGATGAAACTAAGACACTGAGTTAATCTATACCTGATTCTCCTATAAGTAAATATAGGAGTAAAGCCTGTAAGGATTCTTGACCTTATCAAATAATATTTTTGCGTGATACCTCAAAAGGATGGTATACATTAATGATTATTATAGTCTATAATATTAACGATCAATATCCAAACAAAAATATTGAAATATAAACAACAGAAATCACAATCCACACACACACACACACACACACTCTTATTTACAGGATATTGAAAACACATGACATAGTACGAATGACTCAGTTTTGAATAAAATAAAAGGAAAAAAAAGAAGGCATGTTTTCTTTTCCTTTTGAAAAGAAATGGGCTTTTTCCTGTCCCTTCCTTTCTTCAGCCCTGAGTCTGCATCTTGACAGCTGTGCAGCAAAGAAGAATCAACTTCTCTGTCCCCGGAGAATTCACCTGTTCCTTTATAGGCTGGCGAGTCATAAACATGAGAGAGCCTCATAAAAGCCTCTGGTTTTTTCCCCCAAACAGCTATTATTTTCTTCCAGCAGCTCGGAGTTAAAATGGCCAGCCGAAAATTGTGGCTATTGTGCATAGGATTATTTCTCTTCATACTGGAGCATGTGTCCATGGCAGAAACTTCAGACCCTCCAACGAAGCCGGAGGAAGAATGCCGACTCCTGGGGAAATTTGATTTACGTGGCTATGTAGATGCTGAGGAAGCCATGCACGTTATAGGAGGCATGTTCCCAATACACTTCAGGACCATCCTTGAGGAAGATCCAACAAGTACACCTCCAAATTCACCAAAATGTGAAGGGTAAGGTACTTCTTGTTTTACTATTGTTTGGGGAAAGTAATTATGTCAGACAAGGAGTGTTGTTCTCAGTCAGAAATGACAGCAGTTTGTTGTCACAGCACAAGACAAATACTTAAGAGAAGCAAGGAAAGCAGGACTGCTGTGGAAGTTGAAGAGGTCTTAGGCAACAAAGCACCATCATGTAGCTTTTCATACATTTTTAGATGCTCCATCCCTTCACCAGCTTCTTAGTCATATGTTCTGACTTCTTGGTGGTCTTCTATTTTCTCAATCCATCCCATACATCTTTATACCCCCTTTTTTTCTTGCAATTTCCCAAGCAGGAACACTGATATTTTGACTTTCTTTTTGCTAACAATTAAAAGGTGGTTGGAACGATAGTGGAGAAGGAAGGAGGAAATGGGGGAGCCTCATGCATGCAAGACACTGGACCTGCATCCAGGAGTCCATCCACCCTAGCACAGAGAAAGAGGCAGTTTTCAGATGTACCGTAGATACTTGTTTCCTTATCCTCTCTCTTCAAAGAGATTTGGAACAATCTCTTTGTTCTCTCCTGAACCCAACTCTTGGTCTCGGTATCATGGGGCACCTGGCAAGGCCTACTTCAAACACTGTCTTTGACTGCCCCCAAGATATTCTTCATCTCATTTTCCAAGCAAGAGTGAGGCAACCTTAATTTGAATTTAGTTGTTCTGAGCCTAACGTCATCAGCTGTGATTTTCTATTTTATACCAACAATGTTCAAAAGTAAGCTCAAGATTTGTAAAAACATTATGCTTTGTCATCCATTACTTTGGAGGGAAGTCAGTGACTTTAGTATCTTGAAACAGAGTTAATTTATAAACAGGTTAGGAACCAACAGTTAGGACAGCAAAAGTCATACTGATATAACTTTAGGATGACTGAAAGAGGGAAGGAATGCTTCAACTCTACAGTGGGGAAAAGGTAAAGAAACATTGTCAGAAGAGATGTTTTGCTTTTCTGACAGAGCCCACCAATACCCCTGAATATACCAATACTTCCAAATTTATATAAGTGACTATGAGAGACTAGATAATATTCAAATAGAATAGAAACAACCGTAGACCAACATTTGCCATATAAAAAGAATGCAGGTTTGATTGAGATCACTGGAATGACTTGTGCTGATGTGGTTATGGAAACCGCTAATGGGAAAAAAATGGACTCCCTTACCTATAAGATAGGAATGGCTAATTAGAGTCCCCAGGTCTGCTTGGAATCCTTAAACTACTTTGGTGGCTCCCAGCCAGGAATGTTTGCAATGCAGGAATCAGGAGGTCAAAAAGCTGCAGCCATTAAATGCCACCTTGATTTTTTTTTAAAAAAAATATTCCCACTTCCCCACAGGTGCCCCAGTTGGCTATCCCTCAACTGCCCTGCTGAATTTCAGTGGCATGTTTCTCCATATTTTGAGGTTAAAATAGCTTAAACGCTGTTTATAAAAGGAAACTTCACCTTCTTCGTATTAAGGAATAAATAGAAAATCCTAAACAGAGACATATGTGACAGAGCCTGGTTCACTTTGCATCATTGTTTCTCCCAAAGTATTAAACATGACCTCTATGTACCGAATATTGTCAAACTTTCAGGATACTGTTTAAAAATCAGATATAAAGTCAATCTCTCTGTCTATGTGTCTTTCTCTGACTCTCTCTCGTCCTCCCTCCTCCTCCTCCTCCTCCTCCTCCTCCTCCTCCTCCTCCTCCTCCTCCTCCTCCTCCTCCTCCGTGTGTGTGTGTGTGTGTGTGTGTGTGTGTGTGTGTGTGTGTAGAAAGGCAACTCTCCTTTGAAGTGGCATGGTCTGTCCAGAATACCCATAGATTCACTGTACAGCATTAGCCAGCATATTAAAATTTTCATGTGGAAAGATTCACTAAATTGCAAAAGCAAAAGTTAAACTTTTTAGAACTTTGTCTGCCTTCCAAGAATCTAGTTAATCATAGTTGTAATAGCTAACAAATAAAGAATTGTAACTGGGCATGCCCCCATTTTATCTACCAAAGTTTTTTAAAATTTATTGTATCTCAGTGTAGAAAGGATAAGAACCAACTTTTCCTAAAATATTCTCTGAGGAGCCCAGTAGTTCCTAGGTATTTTTTTTTCTCAGTTAATAGTTCCGAAGACAGAAGAGACATCTAATATTCTTTTAAGCCCGAAACCACTGAATAGGCAACGTAAAATTCTATGATTCATCTGTTCCAAAATTCTTATATATTGTCCCATTTTTATTTTTATCATCATTTTGTAATTTTTGGTGGTAATAAATTAACAACTAGTCCCTGTAAAATGCTTCTGTAATAGACTCAGAGGCCCTGGAATTTCAGAGCCCATGAGAATGTTGAGTCAAAAATGTATATAGCAAGTATTTCAGCTGTATGTATTGCCATTCAACCTTTGAAGTAAATTATACTCCTCTTGTAAAATCTCAAACAGTTATCATTACATAAGACTTAAGTTATGTAAAATGATCCCATTGTGAGGCCATGTTTTCCAAATCAAAGAGTAATACCAGCCATTTTTAATCCAATCACACTTGGCCAATAAAATTCTGTTCTGTTCTGTTCTATTCTAAATAAGAATTGCTCAACAATGTCAGTTTATGAAAATAAATATCAAATTTATTTGATATAAAGAATCAATTTTTCTGTCCAGTAAAATCCAGATATGTCTGGCAGCCTTTGATGCTGGAAAAGTAATCAAATTCCTACTGATACACATGTTAGAACCAGTGGTGGGATTCAAATAATTTAGCAACCGGTTCTCTGCCCTAATGATTTCTTCCAACAACCAGTTCACCAAACTGCTCAGAATATTAACAACCAATTCTCCCGAAGTGGTGCAAACTGGCTGAATCCCACCACTGGTTAGAACCAAGAACTTGCTATTAAATATTAACTCTCAAATTAATCTAACAATGGTAACTAATTAACTTAATTTCCATTCCAGCGAATGGTTGAGGTGAATAAATAAGGCCAAAGTTATCAAGATAATTAAAAGTGACATTTTCATAATAGAGTTGTATCTTTAAGAGTGAGATTATGGGCATTTGCTTCTTCCAGTATCAAATTTAACCATTAACTTATCAACCTGTTTAAAGTATGTAAGTGAAACCAATGTAGACATTGATTTCAAAGTGTATATATGGGTGCTTGCTATATACATTTTTCAGTATTAATTCTTTCCCAGAAACCTAGAGATATTTTCATCCATCCCTTAATTTCTTTCATTTGGGTGGGACCTTTGAAATATTTCATCTTGGGTCTTCTCTAGGGATAATAATTTAATAATTTAAATCTTCAATAATATTTAATAGCTTTTAGAAAGCACACAAAACTTAATTTGTTTCTATAATCATCAGAATCTTGGTATAATATTTGGTATAATATTTGTATATTCAAAACATTTATCATGTAACTGTTGCCACTTCAGTAAATTTAGGAAAAAGATGTTTGATAAATATATATAAACTGCATATAACAACATAAGCCAAAAGAGTTGCTTTGGATAGTGAGATGGGCAGCATATAAATTTAATAAATAAACAAAGATCTGATATTCAAATTCAGCTGAGCAAATTTCTTAATTTCAATTAAGAAATTAATTTCATGTTTGTCTAATAGCCAATACCACGGGTTCTCATACCAAATTAAGCAATAGAGAAGAAAAGGGACATCCTTGATTGTTCTATGTTATATTACTTGGATGCCCGTGCTTCGCTACGAAACTATTTGAACAGGCGTGATTAATTGACACTTAAAGCCTGAAATTTAATGTAGAATGTATAATCTGTAGTATCAGGCCAGCAACTGGCAGTTGGAACAGAAGGGGAGGGGAAGTAGAATGTCCCAGCCCACAGGCCGGATGAGTCATGAGCTGGCCATGCCCACACCTGGTTTAGTGAAGGGGTTGCATTTAACAAAGGGGTAGCATCAGAGCGTGTTAATATAAGGCAACCGGCAGTTGGGACAGAGTCCTTTTCAGTTGGGGAGAGGGAGTAGAACGTCTAACTCCTTAGCATCAGAGTGTGTGAATATAATACTGTATATGAAATACTAATGATCTGATGGTTGATCAGATTCCATGATCAGATTCCATGATCTGATGGAAATACTAATGATCCAAAGCACCCGAAGGTAGAACAAGAAGCAATGGGTGGAAACTGATCAAAGAAAGAAGCAACTTAGAACTAAGGAGAAATTTCCTGACAGTTAGAACAATTAATAAGTGGAACGACTTGCCTGCAGAAGTTGTGAATGCTCCAACACTGGAAATTTTTAAGAAAATGTTGGATAACCATCTGACTGAGATGGTGTAGGGTTTCCTGCCTGGGCAGGGGGTTGGACTAGAAGGCCTCCAAGGTCCCTTCCAACTCTGTTGTTATGTTATGTTAATAATGATGGTCATTTCAAAAAAATCCTTTCTTAGCGAGCACCTAGAAGCCAAGATACCAAGATGAGTGAATGGTATTCGGCTTTTATATATATAGATTCTAATTAATAATACAGTAATTCCATAGGCAATTACATGAACACAAGGATTAAGCCAATAAATTGATGGTGGTTGCCTTTAAAGCCTTTCATGGCTTGATGCCAAGTTACTGATGGGACCATCTCCCCCCAGTGGTGACTGTCCATACTGTTAGATCCAGCTGAAGAGGTATGCACCAGATCTTGGCTATGAGAAAATGCCAGGTTTAGGACTCAAGAAAAAAGCCTTTCTGCCTTCCCACCTGTCTTCCAAAATTTCATCCCTCCTGGAATTAAGACTTGTCTCAACCCTGCTGGTGTTTTATAAGGGATTAAAAACCTGGGTTAGTCATCTATTCTGGGAACCTAATAGTATAGGTAAGCCCATTTCATGATTTGAATGTGGAACATTATGAATGCTGTAGGCAAATGTTCTATGCTATTTTTTTTTAAATAGCATAGACCCAGATTGTTGGAGGCAAAATACTGACTCTGTAAACTGCTGTAAAGCACTGTGAAGCAGTATATAAGTGCTATTGCTATTGCTAGATACGTTCCGTTTATTTCAACCAAGACTAGACAACCATGGGGGTGGGGTACTTTACTTAGAAAATTAAAATTAAGAATGCAAATTAGAGAAATGAATTTGATGGCTTAAGTGACTCATTCCAACACTATGAGTGGATTCCTATGGTATATTTAATTCAAATAAAAATTTAGAGGCTGCATTCCAGTAGAGAAGAATATATGTAGCACAAGGTTAGTTGCAATCATAGTAAATTAGTTTTTATCTTCTATGTTTGGTTTGTCCATTTCAATGAAAATATTTACAGTTTTACAATACTTTAACAGGGGACTAACCCTCCTGCTTTATCTGGACTTGGTGCTCTCCGAGCTTGGTTGCTTTCTTGCAGATGTTTCATTACCCAAACTAAGTGATATCATCACCAAAGACCCCTCATTTCAACCCTGATCTACAAATATTGGGGGGGGGGAGGACAATGACTTGAAATCAGCTGTAGTTTCTCCTGCAGGTGGAGTTAGTGCTGCATCTGGTATACAGACTTGATAAACCAAGGCAAATAAGCCAAGCTTATTCAACTATGAGGTTTGCCATAAGTCAAAAGCAGATCATGAGATACACTTGAACACCATGGTTGAAAGTGGAGAAGGCTAAGCAAACACCACATACTCTTTGCCTGTCGCAAATGCCTAAGTGTCAATAACTAATGCTCTTTTTAATGCTGATTGGATATTTATACGATCTTTGCATGAGTGACTTCAAAGATTGAGATAATTCTTCTAGTAACTGTGCAATCATGGAGAACTGTGGGGATTACCAGTAGATCCATTGTTCATCCACACTCAGAAAATTGCATCTTGAATGTTGAGATGAAGTAAAAATAGCAATAAAACTACTGAAAATGATAAAGCACCTAGAATAGCTGGAATAAAAGTTGATGCAGGGTTGAAATGCTCCCGGTTCGCTCGATCCGGTAGCAATGGCAGCAGGTGGTTTGGAGAACCAGTAGCAAAAATCCCTGCCTTCCCCCATGCCCAGTTGAGCCGCGCAATCATCAGAGGCTTTTTTTTAACTTTTAAAAGCATTTTTTCTTCAGCCGAAAAAATGCTTTTAAAAATTAAAAAAAGGCTCTGATGATCGTGTGGCTCAGCTAGGATCATCAGAGACTTTTAAAAGCATTTTTTTACAACCTCTTCAGCCGAAGAAGTTGTAGAAAAAAGGCTTTTAAAAGTAAAAAAAAAGTTGGGCACACCCACCCAGTCACATACCCCCCACCAAGCCACACCCACAGAACCGGTAGTAACAAATTTTACATTTCACTCCTGAGTTGAGGGATTCAAAACTGATGAAGTTCAATTCGATCCAGTGACTAATTCATTTTTATGACTCATTTAATATTCAAAGAAGAGCCTTTCTGTATAAACACAAGCAATTATAATCCCTGTTTTGATCAAAGGTAATAGTTACAGAGACATAAACTGTCTTGCTATCATTGGAAATGTCCTCATGAGAATCTCTGCTTCTGGAAACAGTGGGAACAGAACAACTAGGAGTTATTTCCACCCAAACTGAGGCTGTTGTGACCAGATTTTCACCAGCAGACAATCCATGGAAAAGTGAATTTGATAAGGAAAATAAATAGTCATTGTATTTATTGACTTTCGAAGAGCATTCAAGAGTTTATACTGGCCTGCTTTGTGGAATGCACTGCAAACTGTATGCATGCCCATAAAATTGTGATCCTATTGCTAGAAACACAATTGTGCTATAATGAAGAAAGGCTTTGGTGGCAGACATGGACTATAGTTAACTGGATAATATAATTAGATGTGTTGGGTGAAACTAACTCCAACATCTACAGTTGCCTTCAAGTTCTCTTACTTCTTACTTAGTATCTAGTTGATTACCGTGAGGAGCAGGATATACAGCTTCATATGAACCTGACTGGTCTAGCTGACGAATCTTGTTTTCATTTACAGTGTATAGCATTCTCAACTACTGTGTTCAGCTGAAATATTTTTATTAATAATGAAATATTCTTAACAAAATATGATAACAAATCAACTTTGGGATCTTCTACTTGCAAAAGCAATTAGGAGCTAACAGTTTCATTTTGAGTGATTCAACTACTTGGGTTTCTTTACTTAACTAGGGGGTCACATTAGCCATATAAATTTAGAGAAAGTAGCACTAGCTCCAATTCCTTTAGCATTCTTCTAACATTTTTTATTTATTTATTTTATTTATAATTTAATTTCTATACCGCCCTTCTCCCAAAGGACTCAGGGCGGTTTACAGCTATATTAAAATACAAATATAAATAGCAATTTTAAAAACAAATTAAAACCAAATATTTAATGGCCAAATCAACTAAAACGGTCAAAGACTGACTTAAAACCCGTTTAAAATTTTGCAGAATAGCAAAAGCTTACATACACATTTTTAAAGAAAAAGAATTCTTAAAACCTTGTTTTGAAAGTCAATGTTTTCATATAATATTTTTTGAAAGCAATATCTCTAATTGCCTTGATTAATTGCTTTAGAGGAAATCCAGGTGTAGTTGTAATCTACTGGCAAGTTGAAAGCCTTGTGTTACAATATCAATTCTGAAGTGACTTAGATATACTTTATATCCAAGTTATTCCAGTATATGTCTCATGGAAAAATGCCATTGCCCATTTATCTTGGAGGTTTTTTCTCCCATTCATTCATAGATATGTGATAAAAATCAAGCAATGGTTACAAATAAAGTGAAAATGATATCTCATATATCAGCATGACAGTACACATACAGAACAAGGAGGTGATCTCAATCTGTTTAAGAAACTTGGTTTGTGTTAAAGAAGTCTTACAAATTTAGGACTTATGTTTAAGTCACCAGGTTAACTACAATGGTGCTGAGCAACTCATGGCAGTTGTGGGTATCTAATATTGCTTATTTTAGTTTTAACAACCCATAAACTATTTTTCATAGACAGGTTGAACACCTTGTTTGGTTCAGAACTAGGAAAAATAAACCATTGCTCTCAGCATTCAAAAATAGTTTCCATTTATATGAAGCCTGCGTATGTGTCTCTAGTTCTGACATCAAAAATCTAGCTCTATTCTCAGGCTTCAACAAACATCCAGATCAGGGGTGGGTTCCACACCTTCACTATCAGTTTGCAACGGGAGTGTGCACGCGCGCTTGCTTTGTTCATATGTGTGCTTCTGCACATGCACAGATCGTCCATGATGATGTCTGGACAGGTGGACGGAGGTTCGCAAGAACCAGACTGAACCGGTAGCAACCCACCACCGATCCAGATTCTTCCTTGTTCTGTCAAACTGATTTACTAACCCTCTTGTCTTTCTTTCTCCAATCCTTCTGTCATACAACCAATTGATTTTTGGCTTAAAAACATTGGGATACAGTTGACACAGTCGAACACAATTGTGTGCACACAGTTGCATACAACAAATCACGGTTGCCTGAATTTGGATGAAAACAGAAGTTCAATAGAACTTCTAGGCAAGACTAGAAACACATGTATATGGATAGAGGAAGACCATACATTGCAAGCCCAACTTTAATAGTGCTTGGCTACTAGCCTTTGCTTGTCCAAGTAAACCGGAATCCAAAGAAAAACTTCCCAGAATCAGGCATCGTTTATCTTAACTACATTGTCCTTTGGAGTTTCTAGCAGCTGGAACTGTTAGCTAAACAGAGAATAGAGTAAGCAAAAATTATGTTGATTGGGACCAATGCTATTCATTCCTAGCAGTCTTTTCTCTGGTGCCGAGTTACCATTTTCAAAATCAGCATTTTTCTCTTTGCCTTGTACTGTCTTGCTGATTTCTAAATTCAAATGTTCATCACATAATAAAGTCAACTTTATGCCTGGCTTACTTGGAACCTAAGTATAATATTAGGGCCACTGATTTTCTGTGAAAACTTCTCAAGATGCAGTGTTTACTGTCACAGAAAATAGGGTAGCTGTTAAAATATTCATAACATCCTTGAAATGACAATGACAAATAGGAGTTGGAAAAAAATGGAGGACTCCCTTTTGTCTATTTTGATTGAGAGAACCAAGCATGTTATTCATCAAGGGGAACAAAGATTGGTTTGTTTCCACAACATTAATATACATGGATTTGAACCAGTGCAAATAATCTAGATCATCTTTGACTGTTTGGGGACACTTCTTTTTCCTTTTTTTTCAAAAGTAGGTTACAAAGTAGGGTATACTGTAGTAATAAGATCTCATTTCATTTAATCTAATTCAATATAGGTGCCTACTGTAGAAAATTCTGGACGGCTTACAAAATCCATGGGAAGTAAACAATTAAAACTCACAAACACAGGCTGTCCAGACTACAACAAGTAGAACAAAAAACACAAAAAAGAAGTAAAACTGAAGCTTAATCAATGAGTCACACCCACATAAGCCTAGAAACAGAACTGGGTTTTAAGAGATTTCCAAAATCTCAGAAGAGTATAGGTACTGTCCAAATACCTGGCAGATGCCTTCTTAAGGGTGAAGTCAAAGAGCCATTTCTTTGGCAAATTGCAATTCCTAAACTTATCTTTTCTTGCTTGATTAGTATCTTGTTTAACATTAGAGATAATCACACTAACAAATCGTTAAACTCTTTTGTAAAAATGATGGTAAACTAAAGGTTGTATTTTGCACTCCTAATGTTCATTATTGAAATGATCCTTCCACTTTAGTTTAGCATGGCCTATACATGCTCTATCCACAATTTCTTCTCCAGCAAAAAACAGGTGTCAAGGAGTTTATTCCACAACATAACTGATTGAAAAACAACATATTAAGGTTTTTCTCAAAACCAGTCACTGCCTGCAAGTTACTGTTCAAAATTATGTATGCAATTCAGTAATTACATGACTTCATGTAATTACAGCATTTAGTTTTTACCTCCAGATGAGAACTTCACAGTTTTTTCAGAACCAATTCTTGACCTGTGTACTTTTATGGTGTTGGCTAGCTTTTAGACGGCTCTACTTTACTTTCTCGGAATTTTTTTTTATTTGCATTTTTATCCCGCCTTTCTCCGAAGACTCAGGGCGGCGTACACTATGTTAGCAATAGTCTTCATCCTATTTGTATATTTATATACAAAGTCAACTTATTGCCCCCAACAATCTGGAAACTGGGGAAGGGGGTGATTTGGGGAAGTTGCATCACTGCTGTGAGGAACAGGGAGGGGGAAATGTTTTATCTCTTACCTCGCCCTTTTATCCAGGTACTGGATTAACAGTTATCTCATTTCCATCATTAAATATTCACCTGTTTCTAATACTTCCTGCTTAGAACTGAACAATATATAAATCTCTATCCCTCCAATGCCGCAGTCATAAAAATGTTCCACCTTTCAAAAGGACCTAATTGCTGCTTATTCACCTTTAGTGGCTCACAGTGGATTTTACATATAAAAATTATGGTATTTTAGATGTCAGCTCAGGATTTTTAGCTTAAGTCAGCCATCTGCAATGAAAATGTGAGCTGGGCTTGTGTAACTTGTACCATGGTAATTTGTTCATTTTATATGAAGTAGCGTAGAGATGAGATTTTTGAAAGACTGGAGGTGCTTGTGAAATTTTGTGGGGTGAAAATGCCCTAGGAAAACATCAATGGAAGCATTACAACACAATATTAAAATTTATTTATTTATTTATTTATTTATTTATTTATCTATTTATTTATTTATTTATTTTGTCGAGTACATATTAGATAATATACTGTATATAAGTATAAGCATGAATTGAATACATAAAGTGAATATAATTAAAGGGAACATTAGGACAGGGACGGTAGGCACGCTGGTGCTCTTATGCACGCCCCTTACAGACCTCTTAGGAATGGGGTGAGGTCAACAGTAAACAGTCTTAGGTTAAAGTTGTTGGGGTTTTGGGTTGAGACCACAGAGTCTGGTAGTGCATTCCAGGCATTAACAACTCTGATACTGAAGTCATATTTTCTGCAATCGAGATTGGAGCGGTTCACTTTAAGTTTGTGTCTATTGTGTGCTGGTGTATTGTTGTGGTTGAAGCTGAAGTAGTCATTGACAGGTAGGACATTGTGGCAGATGATTTTATGAGCTATGCTTAGGTCATACCGAAGGCGGCGTAGTTCTAAATTTTCTAAACCCAGAATTTGGTTACAATACAAAATGATTGTATTGGTGATTTTTTTAAAAACTCACTCTACTTTTTTAACAGCATTCCCAAATTTGAATTTCATTTTCCACCACTGGCCAAAATTTTTATGATTAAAGGTGGCATTCCCCCCTGGAGTGAGGAGGGAATAGGGATTTTACAGTATCCTTCCCCTGCCACGCCTACCAGGCCATGCCACGCCCACCAAGCCATGCCCACAGAACTTGTAGTAAAAAATTTTTGAATTCCACCACTGAAGGAAGCTGCAGGAAAGTTGGGCATCTACAGTATGCATGATGTTATCATTTGCCCAGTTCCTCTGATCCTTTTCCTTGCCAATAAAAAATGTATACAGAGTCCCGATTCATTTCTGATATTGTGTATATGAAGGAAGAAACTGAGTCTTCAACTTACAACCATTTGTTTAGTGACCATTCAAAGTTACAGCAGCACTGAAAAAAGAGACTTACAAATGGTCCTTGCACTTGTGACCATCACAGAATCTCCAGTCACATGATCAAAAGTTGGTTGCTTGGTTGCAGCATTCTAGGGTCAAGTGATTGCCAATTGCGACCTTCCCAACTGACTTCTAACAAGCAAAGTCGGGGGGGGGAATTAGATTTGCTTAATGACCATGTGATTCACTTAATGACTGCCATGCTTAGCAATGGAATTCTGGACCTAATTGTGGTCATAAATCGAGGACTGCCTGTATGCGTGTTCTAAAACAGATTACCCAGATCATTAATATTTGAAAGCTTCAAATTCATTTTAATTATCAAACAATTAGAAACCATTTCAAAACATTTGGGTTTCAAACTGTGTCACAATCTGCATTTTCCAGTTTTATTGTAACATATAAAAAATTATCAGATGGCAAATTAATTCCCCAAAATTTATGGATGTTTTTTGCTTCTAGCTAAATTTATTCATTTATATGATGCCTCAAAGATATTTCATGGTAAAGATTCTAATGTTTGTCTCTCCTTACAAGTGTAGCTGAGCCTCCAAAAGTAGGACATTATTTATGAGCTGTTTTTGCTACTTGTTCTCTTAGTAAAAATTGTGAGTTATGAATATAAGCAGGATGTTTATTTATTAGATCCTCGCGCACACACCTTTATTACTTTATAAAATCACCCAGCCAGCTTTCATAGCTAAGGACTCATAGTCTCTTGTTTTCTAAAATCTTAACCACTACAGCAAGTAGTTCCTAGCCCTTTCTGGCAGAAATGGGCAAGATGATACAGTGATGGCAATTCTATTAACAATGTGTCAGCCCTGGAGGACATCTTTTTCTTGGACTCTTCAGGCTGCCACATTTAGTGCTGTGGGAACCTGGAGGGGGGATTGCATAGAGTAGCAGGGGTAGCTAGCCATAATAACATTCCTTTCTCAGAGAGTCAAGGACATTCGGCCTGCACCTGGAGTGGCGTGACTGGAAGGCACCTCCAGTTGGGACGGTGCATTGATTGGACCATGTGATGGACATGTGGGTGCAGGCAACAGTGGGATTCACTTACCTTCCCTACTGGTTCATTTCACTCGGATGCGCCCCATCTGTGCATGTGCACAGCCATCTGCACATACATAGTGATCACGCATTATATCCGGGTGGGTGGGCGGAGTCTCCCACAGTCGCCACTACCGGTTTACCCGATCCGGAGAAAACCGGCTGAACTGAACAACTGGGTGCAGGAGAAGGGACTTGGACTTTCTTTTGGGTGGAGAAAACTTGAAAGCTTTCAGATTCAGGTTTTCCCAGATGTGCCAATATGAAATATCTAATAAGGAACTCTCTAATGAGGAACTGTTGGCCTTGGAGTCTTCTTTTGTTGGGGATAAAACCCTGACACAATGTTTATTTGGTTACAATGTTTGTTTATATATCCAATTTACATCTCCCCTGCTCCAGGAGCTCAGGATCTCCTAGGCCTCAAAGTACCTTAACCATTACACCTCTCTGGCTCTGATGGTGACAAGAATAGCATTATTAGCAACAGTACTAGTGCTTAATTTATATGTTACCAATTCCATTAAACTAAAGGTGGCACACAAGCAGAGATTTTAAATATCCATGGTACAATATAGGCATATGAAACATCTCCTAATGATAGTCATAGCAAGGAGATGATTGGGAAAATAATAGTGATGATGTTTATAATGGTAATTATTTTCTGTCCCATTTTTGGCCCTTTCTTCCATCACAGCGATACCCATTTCTAGCAACAGATCCCAACGTAAATTTAAAAGTTGACTGTGGCTTTGATAATGTGACTTAATGTAAGGGAAATGCTGTGCATTGTCATGTCAACAGCAGAAAAACTTTCCTCACTCTTTTTGAGCCTGACCTGAAAACTTCATAATGAGAGTAAAAGAGCAACAACACAGCTAAATTTCCTTTGTGTTTTCCTTAATTAGAAAGAAACCATAATCTACGGTAGGATTAATTACCTTCCGAATTTTCAAGCTGTGGGAGATTAGAGGAAGAAAGACAAAGCACATGCTACCAGCTGATATGACATTAAAGGCGAAAAGTCCTGCCACGTTTCTTGTAAGAGGGCCACATTTTTTTCCCAACCTCACCCCATTCTATTTAAGAATTTTTGCATGCTAATTTATATGCAAAGATACAATTGTGGTGTTTATTATAATCCCATTAAATAACACTGAAGACATCTCTTCATACAAAGTAAAATTACGATCAGAAGGCTTATGTCTATGGAGATTCTCAGTCATCCAGGTCATGATTGTCCCAAAGATGCTTTTCCAAGAGGCAATTGGAGAAGCTTCTTGGATGAGAAGCGAAACATCTTCAAAGAAAAAACAGAAAGACCAGTTGCCTCTTGGAAAAGCACCTTTGGGACAACCAAAAGGCTTGTTTCCAGGAGTGGGATTGAGCCAATTCAGATAGGTTCAGGTGAACCGGGTGTTTATTTTAATCTGGTTAGCCGAATCCGTTGTTCCAAGGACTGGCTGACCCCACCCATTTTGGATGCCAGGTAAGTGCAGAGTGTGCGTGGAGGCTCTGGGAGGGTGAAAAATGGGCCTACCGAAAGTCTGGAAACGGGCTTATTTCCGGCCTCCAGAGGGCCTCCAGAGCATCTCCAGAGCCTGGGGGAGGCCATTTTTGCCATCCTGGAGGCTCGAGGAAAGCCTCTGGAGCCTGGGAGGCCATTTTTGCCATCCTGGAGGCTCGAGGAAAGCCTCTGGAGCCTGGGGAGGGCGAAAAACAGGCCTACTGGAAGTCCTGGAAATCTGGAAATGGGCCCATTTCCAGCCTCTGGAGGGCCTCCAGTGCCTGGGGGATGCCATTTTCACCCTCCTGGAGGCTCAAGGAATGCCTCCAGAACCTAAGGAGGGCAAAAACGCACCCCTCCCCCCGTGGTGCAGGAAGCTGAGCAGGCCATGCCCCCATGGCCACACCCACCCAGCAACTGGGCGGCGAACCGGTTGCTGAAATTTTTAAATCCCACCCCTGCTTGTTTATCTGCAGTTTTTACTATTTTTCTTTAAAGCTTCCTCTGCTCTTTCTTTTTTTAAAATGTAATTTAAATTGAACTTGGACTAGATAGCTCTTCAGATAACAGGTGCCTTTCAAGAGAGGAGCATGGCCCACAATAACTATAGCCAGATCATCTTCATTATCTTCATGATCATGAACATCATCAATTCCCATTTATATTTTCTTGCCCCACACCCCATTCCCGAAGATAACACAATTCTGAAAGCAAGCATACTGGACAAATAGTGCAATCTGCATTGTGTCAGTGTTGCAATGTCAGAGTTATAAGTTTTCCTGAACTCATTTTTTAAAAAATATTAGAAAATTTATATTTATTACTATTCTAAATGATGTATCATGTAAATCGCTCACAGATATACATAAGTTTAATTAGTTATTTAGATTTTTAAAATCCCACCTTTATTATTTTTACAAATAGGGCGGCAAACATATTTAATATTCCTTCCTCCTATTGTTTTATATTTACAATATATATTATAAATATAATTTTATATTAAGAATATTATGTTATTATGTATTATATTTATTATATATACCTTGCTCTAATGTACATCTTTTAAAAGTACATCTCAAGTATCAAAATTTTAAACACATTTACATATTCAGGAATTTGGGCATCCTTATACTCAAATACATCTGTAAAGAGAGGTATATTTTGTGTTTTTCTTCCTTTTGAAGGAAGAATGCAGGATATTCTTGGGCTGTATTATTTGTTTATGAACCAGTAAACGTGTTTTGATATATTGGACACTTTTATTTCCATTACATGACAAACATCTCCGGTATTACATCCAAGAAACTATTCTATTCTTGATGTTGTCTGTCACATCAGCATAAGATTTCTGACGAGAAAAGTAGAGCAACAAGACATAAGGTCAATTATGTTAGAATGCAAATATAAAACATAATGTGATATAAAACTTTATATAATTACAGTTTTGGGTCTCTGATATACACTAATAACAATGCTATAACTCAGATGTGACCAAAATTCTAAATGGTTTGACAGCTTGGATTATCACTGGGGTTCCACAAATTGTAAAGATAAGCTAATAAACCAAGGTTACTGATTTTACCCCTATTGTTTTAGCGGGGGGGGGGGGAGTTTTTAAATTGTGTTAAGCTTTTTTTGGGATATATGCTTATTTCTGCCTGTTTCCCACAACAGACTGGTGGGAAACTACATCACAATTTTGTGGCAAATAGCATAATAAGGTGTGCAATGACAAGATAAATTGAGTGAGTTCCATAGAATTATGGAGTTGCAATCTGCCCTCTTTTACCTGAATTATATAGAGGTGGTATCTTCACACAAGAGTGAGGAACAAAATATTAAGCCATCTATTTTTCTAGTTAACCCTCTCAAACCCCAGGAAATCTTCAAAAGACCAGGAGAGTAGCCACATAGTATCTGCAAGTTGTGGATTACTCAATGTATGAGATATAAAGAGGAGTCTTCATAAACAATATACTTGTTTATTTGAATAACGTGATAAATATGGAAGGTGTCATTTTGTCTTAACATACTGACATGATTGCATGCATTCAACCTCTTTTTACTCTGCAGGTTTAATTTTCGAGGTTACCGTTGGGTCAAAGCAATGATACATGCCATCAAAGATATTAATAAAAGAAATGATATTCTACCAAACATAACTCTCGGCTATCAAATCTATGACACATGTTTTACAATGTCCAAGACAGTGGAGAATTCTTTGTCATTCCTCACCGGTCAAAATGAAACCACTCCTGTCTTCCGATGCAGTACCGGTGCTCCTTTAGCCGCAATTATTGGAGCTGGTGGATCAACTCTTTCCATTGCTTCCTCAAGAATCCTTGGACTTTACTATTTCCCTCAGGTACAATAAATCCCATAAACATTATTTATCAGAAGGATGCATCTGGTAGGGAGCAGTGGAACCATAGCTAGAATCATTCTTCTCCAACACCAGCCCAGAGGTTTTCATTTTGTGAACAATTTGAAAGTGATTAGTTTTCCATGGAAAATATTAACAACATATTAGAACAGCTACAAGGATCCTACTTCAATTCCATAGTGCTCTCCCATAATTAGTCCAAAGTTGGTTCTAAACAATTCAGAACCAAAAGCATTTGATAATTCAGACGTTTCGCCTTCTACAAGGTAGTAATAGCAATAAGGCAAAGGAGATAGTAATAAGGCAAAATCAGACTAAGATCTAATAGGCACTGCTATTATATCTGATATAATTCACATATATCTATATCTGAAAGCTACCAAAACTTTTCCCCCATGTGTAACTAACTATGGTGCAAATATATCCTGGCAACATATTTTACTATCATCATCATCATCATCATCATCATCATCATCATCATCATCATCATTATTATTATTATTTAATTTTTATACCGCCCTTCTCCCGAAGGACTCAGGGCGGTGCACAGCCAGATAAAATCAACAATCAATGGATACAATATAAATAAAAACAGTACTAAAAAACTTATTAAATTTGGCCCCTGAATTAAAATACATAAACCATAAAACCCGTTTAAAATTACAAATATTAAAACTAATTCTATGCTCTCCATGTTCTCCATGATGTTGCCATCATCTTGTCCTCAGTAAGAAAGACAGATTTAACAGGGAGAAAACACCACACTTACCAGCACTGATGGTGTTCCCTAGTTGGGTAACGAGACATCTGCAAGCAAACACCCAAGCGCAGAGAGTGGTTTCTCAGTTCTATGGGAGAGACATTAGTAACAGAATAGAAATCCTCAGTGAGGCAGCAAATTTCAAAACAGTTTATTTCGTTGCCAAGTCAAGAATGGAGGAGAAAGTCCATAGTCCAGAGTGTAGATGCTCAAACTTAGGCCTCCAGGCAGAATTTTGCCCATGGGAATCTTAAGTGCCCTCCAGAAATTGCCATCAAATTGTTACAAAGAGTTTTTAAAAGTGCAGAATTACTTTTGTGCCACCACTGAATATGGCACCAAATATTATATTGCTTTTTGCATTTGAAGGGATTTTAAGGGCAGAAACAGTGGCTGACATCTTGCCAGTCCCTTAAAACAGAGTTGCCCAATGTTTCCGGCTTTGCAGACTGGCGGGGAGGGAGGGAGGAAGAGAGGGGATGGTTCCACACAAGCGAGCGGCTGGCATGCCACTCCATTTGCATGAGTGGCATGCAATGCATGCCTCACTTAAACGGATGCTGATTTATCTATATCCTGCATGCCCCTACACTCTCTGGTATAATATTTGCCTGCCTTCTTAGCAAAGCATAGGAAAACAGTCTAAGAAGCAGACTTGCAGCTCCACTTTGTCCATTTAGACTATATTGTTTCTCCAGGAACTTGGGCATAGTGTACTGCACTTTTCACCTGAAACTTTTCAGTGGAAATGCTGAACTATTTCCTAAGCTAAGGATTTTTAGAAAAGTTGCTCTTTCTATAAAACCAGCAAGGAAGCCTTTCCATGGCAGATGGGTTGATAGAATCAAATGTGCTAAGAATCTAACTCAAGAACTCCTAGCCCTTGAAGTCACACATGACAGCTTATGCGATCTGTTTGTTCTTTCTCTTTATTCCTATCTTAGGTTGGTTATGCGTCCTCTTCTTCACTTCTATCTGATAAATATCAGTTCCCAACCTATCTCCGCACTATTCCAAGCGATAAGGTCCAGTCACAAGGGATGGCTAATTTAATTCACCATTTTGGTTGGAGATGGATTGGAACCATTGCTGCCGATGATGATTATGGGAAATATGGTGTCAAAGCTTTTAAAGAAGCTGTTGAGAACCTTTATACCTGCATTGCCTTCTCGGAAACAATTCCTAAAATATATAACAGGGACAAGATCAAATCGGTTGTTGAAATTGTAAAAGAAACCAACGCTACAGTCATTGTGGTTTACTCGTCTGATATTGACTTCCATCCACTAGTTGAAGAGCTTTTGATTAGTAATATCACTGGCAAAACATGGATAGCGAGGCATGGGTGACTTCAGCCTTAATTGCTAGACCTGAATATTTTCCGCTTCTTGGTGGGGCAATTGGCTTTGGGATAAGGGTGAAATTCCAGGCTTCCAGGAATTTCTTCTAGACGTAAACCCAAATAAGGATCCCAATGATATGACAATCGAATTTTGGCAGTCAGCATTCAACTGCACCTGGCCTGGTGTCAACATATCATATAATACAGACAACCGGAAAAATGTAACTGGTCACGAGAACATTGTCAATTTTTTCTCAGATGAGTTATGCACTGGAGAGGAGAAACTTGAAGATCTTAACAATACATATTTGGATACTTCAGAACTTAGAATAACATATAATGTCTACAAAGCAGTTTATGCTGTTGCTTATGCCCTTGACCGATTGCGCTTGTGTAAAACTAGTGGCCAAAAAGGACCCTTTATTTCTGGGCCAGATTGCGCCACCATAGATGAGTTTGAACCCTGGCAGGTATGTATAAATTTGGGAATAATAACTACAGATCCCACAAATGATAAATGTTTTCATGTTGTGCAGAAAAATTATCCTGTTTTCAGCTGGTTCTTACCCAATGTCATAAAAAGAATAGTTTGTTTTCTTCTGGAGATAGAAAACAAAGGGGCTGGGAGGTCATAATAAAACATAATTTTGGTGTCCTAATGCAAACTCCATCCCTGTTGTACACATCATGAAGTTGCATGTAACCTCATAAGGGATGGAGCTTGTAGCACAATGTTGGTTTTGTTATTCTGACAAACATCGAAGCAGCTGTGGATGCCACTGTGAACAAATAAAATGTGCCATTACAAGGTGCAGTGATTCCAGATCTGGAAATACCTTGCCTAGATAAAATTGATTATTTCAAAAGGTGGTAGTAAGAGACCAGCTGAACACCTCTGAAGCTATTTCAGAGCCACGTCACCATAATAATAATAAAAAAGGTCCTCTCCCGACTACCTTAGAGGGTGCTGAAAGTCAAAAGAAAATGTTATTAAAATCCTCAGCAAAAACTGGCGTTCATATGGGTACAGCTTTCCTTTTTACTATATATTGGAACATGTGTCTGAATTTGTCTTTTGCTTCATGTGGTCAGAAGATCCTGAGAATTTAAATCAATTATACAACCAACCAGCAATGGCACTGACCCTCAACCAACCCACATAATCTCCCCAACCAGCACTTCTCCTCCCAATGATCCTCACTTGACATGACTTCCCCATCACAAGACCCATCACTAGACCTTCACCTGATGTGACCTGACTCATCACAAGACCTACTGACCACATGAAACCTTATAAGTAATACAAGACTGACACTGACATTCCCTAAATTCCACTGAAGATGTTAGCCTGGTAACAAAACATTCAGAAACCAGCCCACAAGCTTGGAGAATGAACCTCCACCCTCACACTTTATAGTCTGTTTAGATCAATGCTTTTCAACATTGGGAATTTTCAGATGTATGGACTTTAAGTCCATAAAGTTGCTAAGGTTGAGAAACAGTGGCTTAAGTGATTGCTATAAGGAGTTACTTTAAACTCTGCTTAGAAGATCATTATGAACAGTTGCTTGAAATCACTCAGAGCTGTCCCTTGAACATATTTCCATTGGAGTGGTAGCCAAGGCTATCAATCAATTGTCCCAAGACATTTTCATCTTGAAACAAGAAGTAATTTCAGCTTCTTGCCAGTAATCTTGTGTTGCAGACTGACAAGATGGACCTGCAACAACAACAAAACAAGAACTTAGTGCCAGTTTTTTTTTGCATCTAAGTGCATTTTGCTCCTATTCTATTCTGGGGGAGGGATATCTTCTTCATGTTGTTCCCTCTTGCCATCTATATTCTGCCCAGCTGATGTTCTGTTTCTGATATTATTTCTGGATGCTTGATGTATATTTATTCAAGCAATATATAAAGCTTTCTTTTAAAATACTATTCAGAAAGATGAAACACAAGTAAATACTACTTCATGAATCTATAAGATTGACTTTTTTTTGCCATCCTAAAATGTAGACTCACAGGAGATATTATGCCAAAAGGATAGATGGGTTTTTCATAGGAACACAGTTGCTTTCTGCTGAATGTGACCTTGGTCTTCCACTGCAGTAAACACCTTAACTGATCGGCATAATACTTAGATTTTTTTCAGGAAGGGCTTCCTTCTACTATGCCTGTAGATGTAGATGATTGAACTTGAGCCTTTGTGCATATATAATCTGTACATTATCTGCTGTGTCCCCAGCTCTGAAGAATAGGAAACTGTCTAATGATGCTAGAACTAAAACAATAATGTTAGTTCCAGAATGGAAGTCTTCAAAATAATTTATATTATAATGCAGATTATTATTCCGGAACAATATTCCATTCCAGAAATTCTCCTTTATGAATTGTGATGACTAAATATTCTGAAGAAAGTATTTGCATGTATGGATATAAGCAGAAGAATCACATATGTAAGGCACAGGATTTCTCAGTAATTATTTCAGGTTAGGGACATAGTAAAAATGTACTGACATATCCTAACTTCTGATTTGTAGGCACTTTTGAACATGAAGAAGAATAGAATTGCACAAGGCCAACATTAAAATGTTTTTGCCCATGGCTCCCACTAATTTGACTAACTCTGTATGAAAACAAAATATATGAAAAGGTTTAAAGCAGATATTACATTTTACAAATAAGCACTAAAATAATCCAGTAAAATGGCTGAGGAATTCTGGGAATCAACAAGTCTTAAAGTGGCCAACGTTGGAGATCCCTGTTTTAGCATATTTTCTAAACCCTGAAAGAGATAAACTAGACTGGAAGGAACTCAATTTATTTCTTCAAAATAGATAGATAATCCACAGACACTAGAATCATCTTTTGTTTTCATTATTTTTTTATTTAAAAAAATTACAGAATTAAAACTTTTAAGGGGATAAAGAAAATTAAGGAAAAAAAGAAGAAAAATGAGAAAAAAATAAAATGAAAGAGAAAGGAGAAAATAGAAAAATTATAATATATCCATATAGATCAGGGGTCTCCAACCTTGACAACTTTAAGCCTGGAAGACTTCAACTCCCAGAATCCTGGGAGTTGAAGTCTTCCAGGCTTAAAGTTGTCAAGGTTGGAGACCCCTGATATAGAGTATAAAGAACTAACTTCCTTATAGCAGTTACAAATGCATTCATATTTTATCCTCTCTCTCTATAGTTACATCATAGCTCCCCTCTTTCCAAAATCTCCCTTTCTAATCATCAAAGGCAAAAATCCCAAGTACACTTTTCAGCAAAAATTCCATAAAGGGTTTCAGTCACTGACAAATGTAGATACTGTCTTTTCAAAACTAAACAAGTCAGTTTTGCCATCTATGCAAATTCTGTCAACTTCACCAGCCATTTTTCATTGTAGGTATTTCAGAGTCTTCTCGTATGCATAATAATCTTGCTATGTTAATCTTGCCATGTACAAAAACAGTAATCCGTAAATCTTTTCTTGTTGTTTGCCCTTTAATCCAGCAAGAAAAGCTCTAGTTTCAGTTGAATATCAGTCTTTAAATTTCTTTATATTAGTGTATGTATTTGAACTTTCTAGTATATTTGATATGATGAATGATAAAACGATCCTTCATGTGTTCCACACTCCCCAAATAAATTTGAAGTATCCTATGAAATTTTTCTGGTGTCAGATACCAACCATAGATCATTTAAAAAAGTTTCTTAGAAATTGTAACATGATGTAATTTCAGTGGTCTTCAGATAGTTAGGTCTTAAACTGTTTAATGATTTAACATCCTAAATTGTGCCAATAAACAATTGCTCAACTGATTCAGATCTCTCTGTATAAGTACTATTGAGCAATCTATCCACTGTTTTTTTTTATCAGATAAAACATTTTTCAAGGGTTTTCTTAAAACAGTATCCTTCTAGGGTAGTCAAATAGGATATACCCTTTTATCTCACATACATGTTCTACATGGGTCTGCCTTTGAATGCAGTGACATGTAGTGATGGTCCTGTTTGGTATCCCCATGTATCATCGTTGCTATACAAACTGTATTAGTATAAGGGTTTGGATATTTGTATGATCATCTAACCCCAAGGTGTGTCTGCCCATCCAATATGATTCAATAGGTTTGGCATTCTTTGGGTCCTATCTGTTAAATGTGCTGATCTTTGCAACCCAGGAGGCATGTCTTTTTTGTTGTGTCTTCTGAAACAATGTTCCTCTTGAGATTCATCTATCTTTGGCCCTTGTTGTTGTTAGTTGTGAAGTCATGTCCGACCCATCACGACCCCATGGACAACGTTCCTCCATGCCTTCCTATCCTCTACCATCCTCTGGAGTCCATTTAAGTCACTCCTACTGCTTCAGTGACTCTATCCAGCTCATTTTCTGTCCTCCCCTTCTTCTTTTGCCCTCAATCTTTCCCAGCATTAGTCTCTTCTCCAGTGAGTCCTTTGGCCCTACTGCCGTTTTTTAAAAAGTATGAAAATCTCTTTCCTCAGGCGGTGGGCCATGGTATAATATGAATGACTATTTAATTTGCGTCAGTCTTTATTAATGGTTTGGTACATTTTCCCCTTGCATGGCTGTGTCTACATTGTTTTAAACTTTTGTGTATAGTGTAGTGTTTTATACTGTATTCAATCCTTGTAAACTGCACGCATAGAGTTTTACACACATAGTGACTGGAGAAACTGAACAACCAAGCAAATCAAGAAATCAATAACAATTATTAAAAATCATCTTTCAAAGTGGACACAACTAGAGATAAAGTGGGAGCCCAGAAAATAGAGCTTCTAATCTCCATGGAAGGAAGGTTCACATGTTTCTTTATATGTCAAATAACCAGTCCCCATTCAGGTTTTTACATACTATATTAGCATTTTTAAATTGAGTACTTTAAATTAACTTTTTCAATGGCTGGATCCAATTATTCTATTTAATTTGACAAAATGTATAGACTGTTGAATACCAGTTGACATTTGTGGACCATCATTTAAAAAAAATCTAGCAGCATTACAGCTATTGTATTGTATTGCATTGCATTGCATTGCATTGCATTACATTACATTGTGTAATGTAATTCAGGGGTGAAATTCGACAGGATCAGACTAGATCGGGTGTACCGGTAGGAATGATTTTATTCAGTTCACCGAACTGGTAAAAAGCACCCCTGGTTGGCCCCTCCCACACCCACCCGGATGCTTGCTGGCCACGGGGACTGCCTTTGCAAGCTGGCCACAGGGACTGCCAGCAAGGCTGCATGGAAGATAGGCAAGCAAACATGTCGGGGCTGCCCAACCATGGGGAAGGGAGCTAGCAGCCTATTCCCTTCCACATGGCCCTGCCATGCTTGCCTGCCTTCCATGCAGCCTTCCTGGCGGTCCCCTATGCCCACTTGCCTTCCGAGGTCCGGTCCTACATCCAGCCTGTGACAGGAGACACGCTGTTTCCAGGCCGGCCCAGCCAGCAGGTGTGTGGGCAGCCCTTGGGGGAGACACAACTGATGCACTGGGGCCAAGAGGGGCGACGGCAGTGCTCCTGGTGTGCCGCTGCTGCCCCAGAGCTCGCCTTCATCTCTGCAGCCTACTGGCTCCTTGGGGCAGTGCAAATACCGCTTTTGCCCTTTTCTTTCTGGGCCCAGCGCTTCTGTTTGTTGGGCCGCTTCCCCAAAGCTGGCAGCTCTGTGGCCAGCTGCTTTGCTTTTTCCCTCTTTTTGGGAGGCTCTCTGGAGGCTTGCGCAGCGGCACTGGCACCAACATGGGGGAGGCAGGCAATCCAAACATCCTGTGCTGGTGCTTGTTCAGTGCAGCTGCAGGCAAGCCAACAGACAGTGGGACGAAGGGGCTGGTGCATTGGGATCGCCTCTGCCTCCCCCATGCCTCTGCCTCCACCTTCTGCTAGTGCAAGCCTCCCATGAGGAAAAAGAGGGGAAAAGCAAAGTGGCTGGCTGCGGAGTGCCAGCTTCAGGAAGTGGCCCAACAGGCAGAAGTGCCGGGCCCAGAAAGAGATAGGCGAAAGCCATTCTGTGCTGAAGCAGAAGCATTCTGAGCCTTCAGCATATCCCAGGATTGCAACGCTGAAAGTTCAGAATGGAGCTTTTTTCGCAAACAACAGGAAAATAGGTAGGGGAATTTTCCTGCCTACCATTCTTCCCTCAATCTGTGCTGATCTTGAGGAATGGATGACTGGCAGGAAAATCCCCTTCCCCATTTTCCTGCTATTCGTGACAAGGAGTGGCTAGGAGGGGAAGGGGCCAGGTGAGGTGACGTGAGTGATGTCGAGTTGGCCAGGCCCACCCAGTCACATGACCAATTCCCACCAAGCAATGCCCACCAAGCAATGCCCACAGAACAGGTAAGGAAAATTTTTGAATTTCATCACTGACTCTATTGTATTGTATTGTAATCTTTTCCTATTGGTTCACAGTTAATGTACTACATGAAGCATATATCGAATTATACAGTTCTTGATGAGCTAGTAAGTATTGATACCAATGGGGATGTCTATACGCCATATGACATTCTAAATTGGCAGATGAATGAAACTGGAGCAATTAACTTTGTGAAAGTTGGAATTTATAACCAGACAGATGAACACAATAAAGAATTTCATATATTTAATGATTCGATATTTTGGAACAACCCAAAACGATCAGTAAGTGAATAATTTTGCAGATCTTTTTGTAGTTTAATGTTCTCCTGTAAAGTTCTACATTTGTGGTATTGTTCTGTGTACTGGTGCTGCATGTTTGTGGTTTTTATGGAGTATTCAAATTTGGAAACTTTAATCTATAATTAAAATTGAAATTTTGATAGCTTGCACTCACACATGTGCATGACAAAATCACATATTTTCCATACTGATAGACAACACATATCTCAAATGCGTTTTATCTCATGTCATAGTGACCATGGGCAAACTTTATACTTGGTAGGTACCGTAATTGCTGTTTAATACAAAGATGCTTCAGAAGCAAAAGTTCTACAAAAATATTAATTTCTGAAGGAAAAAGAAATAGAGATTACTTGGATCAGTGCACTGGGTAACTGAAGTTGATGGTCATTCACCCTGCTTTGGATTCAAGAAAAGCCTAAGTTCCCATACAAAAATGTTTTTTGGCATGTATGTTTCTCTTGGCTTCTAAATGCTCGCTAAGAAAGGATTTTTCGAAATGACATTCAGATCATTAGTATTTCTTATACAGTATTATATTCACACACTCCCCCTCCCCTCCAGAAAGGAACTCTGTCCCAACTGCCAGATGCCTTATATTAACACGCTCTGATACTAAGGAGCTAGTTTTATGAGCACCATGGCAGAAATAATGCAGTTATAGAAAAGTCATTACCATTACCCAAGGAAGCAAGTCAAAAAGATGATAATGAAAATAGTTATTTCAGACCTAATTCTATAGTTCTAATCAGATTCCTCATTTCTTCCCTCCCATTGTTACTATTAACAATAACAACAATGCCTTATTTTGTCACAGATGTTCTATTATCATGCTTACTAGCATGTTGTTCCATTAGAAAACAGACTTATTCTTAAAAGTATTTACTTTTTAGTTCCATGCTGCACATACTGTTGTTTCAAGTCCTCGTTGGCTGCAGATTTCCATTGCGTATTATACAACTTCTGAGATCATAGTATTGATGAGAGTCTCTTGAGGTTCTACTTGAGATGTAGATGGAGCCATAATACTCTAGCGAAAAAGTGGATTTTATTTCAGGTTCAAACACATCTTTATTTTATAAGAAATATAATGCCTCTTCTATGCTTTCAGCGACCGCGCTCGGCATGCAATAATAATTGCCAACCTGGGTATCGAAAGGGGATCTTGCAAGGGAAACCTTCATGCTGTTACGATTGTATACGATGTGCAGAAGGACAGTTCAGTAGTGTTGTAGGTATGAACACTTATCACTTGAATGAATAAACACAGGAAAAATGTTTTTGGGGATCTGATTGTGATTGCTGAAAACTGAAACGGTTTCATAGTTTGAAGTAGAAAACACATAAAAATGTAGTATGTGTTAGATATTTGCAAAATATTTCAAGGAAAAATGTGACCATGGACTATCCTGTTTTAACCTGTTTTGATTTTGTCAAATCTGCTTCAACCTTCAAAGCAAGTCTTCTGACTTCAAAACTAGTTGAAATGTCCTTCTCATTAAGGTCAGAATTGAATATTTAAGGATGATGATAATCTAATCTTAAAATGTTTTTAAATATAAATCCTAAAATAGGCATACACCCAACTCCCTCTTATAATGTATTCTTGATCACACGATGATATGGCATCATATACTTTATGACTCAGCCAAAACAAAATTGAGAGAGATTCAAACTAGAAATGAGGAGGAACTTTCTGACAGTGAGAACAATCAACCGATGGAACAGTTTGCCTTCGGAAGTTGTGGGAGCTTCATCATTTGAGCTTTCAAGAAAAAATTGGACTGCCATTTATCAGAAATGGTATAGGGTTCCCTGCTTGAGCGTGGTGTTGGACTAGATGAGCTATAAGATCCCTTCCAACTCTGTTAATCTGTGATCTATCCATCTAGCCCTAAACTACAAAAGATGGCCCATCACTGGTCTAGAATCATATTAGCTAAAACAACAATATTGCCCTTATTCAACAGATAATTTTGCTAGAATGCTATTATTTTTCTGGTTTCTTTTTCTGTTGAATTCAGTTCTATTTTAACTAAATCAGATGTAAATAGTCATATCATAAAATCTATCCTAAAAGAATAGGGAAAGAAAGTTATATATAGGTAGGATAATAAATGGAGAAAGTTTGTTGATAAAATAAAATATCAGATGAATGCCTCATTGGATTTTTGTGAGGAAATAGCAAATAAATAAACAGTTTGGCAAGAATGAAATGTGTCAGACATATTTTAATATGACATTACTTTTTTTAATATACTACTTAAAAATATAGAATTGCCATGCACTTACTAAAAATGTAGGTAATCCATAGTAGGAGTAAATGAAATGCTGAAATTAACTGAATACACATGAAGTAAAAAGTATTAATTGAACAATTAGATTGATAAGAAGACTCCTTTCCTAATATTCTTGTGTTTGGACAATGTGAACATTGCCTGTAGGAGGCATTATTTTGAGCTAAAAAGTTTCATTTTGTCACACTCAGGACAAAATAATTTTGAAATTATTGAAATTAGTACTTTAGAATATGCTCCATGATATTTTAAAATATTCCCCCTAATTCATCAAAATCCTTGCATTAATTACTGAAATAATTCAAGTTGCAATTGTACTGTTATCAAAACCTCACCCCAGAACTTTGTCACTATGTGTTATTGAATTATTTCTTCCCCTTGAAAATGGGAGCGTCAGTTTACTTGAAGTTTTCAAACAGACTTAAAAAGCCATTATTATTTAAATTTTGTATATTTTTCCTCTTTTTTTCTCCTCCTTTTAAATCCATCCCTCCTTCAAATAGTTCACGGTGGTTCCACATCTCAATTTTCTTTTCACCAGAATTTTGTACATTAGGCCAGGCAGCCTGAGAAATAGAAACTGGTTGCAAGGCTTCTCATGAGTGACTTGATAGATTAGAGATTTGAACAAAAGTTTTCAAAGTCTTAGCCAATTCTACCAAACTGGACCCTTTATATTTTCAATTCTATAATCTAGGATATTACAACAGGGGTCTAGGACTTTTTGGCTTGAACCCTTGGCGCTGCCTGTTTCTCCACCAGGGTTTTGCCTCTGCGTTATTATGCTCCAGCACTTTGGGCCATGGCCCCTCCATCCCACTACCTTCGCCGCAGCCCATTCATCAAAGTACAGTTCGCTTTGTGCTTTTGAGCACCCAGGACAGTTTGCAGCCAGCCAGTTGGTGCAGGGGCTCAGGGGCTTTGGGAGTAGAGCGGAGGCTATAGTTCAGAGGGAGGTTCAGTTTGGAGCCTCCTGAAGCGGCTGAGAGCAGCGCGCGGGAGGGATCCAGCCACAAAAGATCGGGCAGGGCGTCTCCCTGTGGAAGAGGGGGCTGGGAGGCAGCAAAGGTATTTCTATCCAGACTGGGGCTGCCCTAGTTAGTAGTGTTTGGGGCTCTGACACCACCACCCCCCGCCACAAGCCTCTTGCCTGTCAGTTCAGAGCATCACGAAGTGGCTGAGAGCACCGGGGGCGGGGGAGAAGGGCTGTAGAGGATGAGGGATCCATCAGACGGGGCTTTTGCAACCAGCTGGTGGGAATGGCTGGCCTGATCTTTTGCTTTTCCTTCTGGTTTCTGAAGATCTCTTGCTTTTCCTTCTCCTGGTTTCTGAAGACCCACCTGTCCCAAGAGCCCCGCTCTCTTCTAACGTCCTTCCCACCTCTTCGTCCCCTCTCTGCTTCTTCCAGGTTTCTGGGAGTGAAGTACCTGGCATTTGTCAAAACATATATCTCACCTTTGATCTGTTTTCATCATACCAGGGGGCCAAATGGCCAAAGGAAAGAGATTAGTCTGATAAGGCTAATGAGGAGTATTCTATCCTTTTTGCAGGAATACACAAATCTAATTAAGAAGCCAGGATGTTATTTTATGACATTTCTGACTGTATAAAAAGGAGTTACACCTTCTCTGAAGTGTAGCCTCCGTTTAAGTTTCTTGTTTGGCATTTATGAGCTTAAATGTATTATTATTGGACTTTACAGATGGAAATGAAGAGGAGCGAGGAGCAACAGTAATTCCAATCACTTATCCTTTTCTCTTTCTCTGCTCACATTCCTTTCCCCAAACATCTCTGGGAGGGCTAGAGCCCCCGGTCAAGGTGGAGGGTCTTTCCCTCGAATTCAAAGGGGAGCCCTGTTGTGATAATGTGTGATAATATTATCCATATACTCCTTTAGATGAAGCTGGGTTATTTACAGCCCCCCACCTCCACTCTTCCACCAAGCACAGCACCTCACCTCCGTATATGCCCCCCCCCTTTATGCTTAATCACGTCTTTTCTGAATAAACAAACAGGAGAACTTAAAGAGTTGAATTTCAGGGAAAGACCGTCCACCCTGATGGAGAGAAAGAAAGAAGGATAAGCGATTGGAATCTTTTGTGGCTGGATCCCTCCCCCATGTGCTCTCAGCCACCTCGGGATGCTCCGAACTGACAGAGCCTCTCTCCAAACTGCAGCCTCTGCACTACTCCCAAAGCCCCGGAACCCCTGTACCAATTGGCTGGCTGCAAACTGTCCTGGGCACTCAAAAGCCCGACGCAAACTGTACTTCGACGAATGGGCTGCAGCGAAGGGACTGGGATGGAGGGGCCGTGGCCCAAAATGCTGGGGCATAATAACACGGAGGTGAAACCCTGGTGGAGAAACAGGCAGTGCCAAGAGTTCAAGCCGGAAAGTCCCATTCCATACAAACAGAACAGAATAATAGACTCACAAGGGACTTTGGAGGTTTTCTAGTCCAACCCCCTGCTCAAGCAGGAGACCCTATATCATTTCAGACAAATGGTTGTTCAATCTCTTAATAACTTTAATCTTTAACATCTTTAATTAGGAATCCAGAGTTATTGTGGATATAAATTATGCTGGATTCTGGCTACTCATGATGGTTATCCCTAATCTGGACTGTGTTTAATTTCTAGAACAATAGTAATACTGACCTTCAGGTCTGCCTGGAAATGCTGTGTTCTGGAAAGTATCTACTTAATCATTGGTGCACAGGTATCCGTAATGATGGACATGGGCTATGCAATTATTCAAAGCACTTTTAAATTATTCTTCATAATTTATTCTTTCTTCAATTTGGTGCCCTCCATATGTGTTCTGACAAATGCCAGCCCTAGAAGACTACATGGTTAGGGAGTAATCAGGGTAGTAGTCCAACTCGATTGGAGAATGCTTGGGGAAAGATATTTTATATATCCAGGACTGAGTTCATGTTTTAAAGATTTGGCATAAAAGAAACCCTGTAGCATTTCCTAAGTACCATTGTTGTGGTTTTTTCTCCAGATGCAAGGGAATGTACCCCATGTCCCGAAGATTATTGGTCCAATACCCAGAGAAGCAAATGTAATCATAAGAAAGTGGAATTCTTGGCTTATGGAGAAGCTTTAGGAATGACATTGATTGCCCTCTCCGTATTTGGCGCATGTGTCGTTCTGTCTGTGACCGGAGTCTACATCAAGTTCAGGAAAACACCTCTGGTGAAAGCCAATGACCGTGAGCTCAGCTTTCTCATCCAGTTTTCTCTCGTCGCAACCTTGTTGACTTCTGTTCTGTTCGTGGGGAAGCCAGAAGATTGGTCATGCCAATCTCGCCAAGTGTCCTTGGCCTTGGCTTTTTCTGTTTGCCTGTCTTGTGTTTTAGGAAAGACAGTGATGCTCTTTCTGACTCATTTGGCCAGAAATTCAAAAGTGGCTGAGAAAGCCCGGATGTCAGTTGGGCCAATTTTCCAAAAAGTGGTGGTAGTTGTCTCTGTTCTAGCTGAAGTGGGCATCTGTACTGCTTACCTTTATTTTAGCCCTCCCAGTATGTTTAAAAACACCCAGTTCACAACCCTGAAAATTATTTTTGAATGCAATGAGGGATCAATAATGTACTTGTGCATTATGTTTGGATTTGATGTGTTTCTTGCCATCCAGTGCTTTCTCACGGCTTTTGTGGCCCGGAAGCTTCCCAATAACTTCAATGAAGCCAAGTTTGTTACATTTGGAATGCTGGTTTTCTTCATTGTCTGGATATCTTTTGTTCCTGCTTATTTAAGCACAAGAGGGAAATTCAAGGTAGCTGTGGAGATATTTGCAATTCTGGCCTCCAGCTTTGGTTTGCTAGGGTGCATATTTGTGCCCAAATGTTATATTATTTTGTTGAAGCCTGCCAGAAATACAGAAGAAATTGTGGGTGGCAGGGCTGTCACTAATGACAAGAGTGCTCCACCAACCTCTGCCTCTTGCACCAGTGAAATTAACACAGTTTCCACAGTTCTTGAGGATTAGGACTTTGTAGCGCCTGCCAGCTCATATCATCTGGTCCATGTCAAAGTGGCTTCTTGGGAAATAGAATACATAAAGCATATTTCATTGCTTGCAGAGGAAGTAATGTGGAACTCTTTTAAGGAAATTTTGTATTTTTATTCGTATTTAGCCAGGATCAAATCCTATGCAACTTCTAATTTCTGATTCTACAACTGAAGCTGATTTTACCATTTCCATTCCATTCCAGCTCCACGATTTTTGATGTAGGGCTCTTTGGGGTGGTATGACAAAGGGGGAAGCAAGAAGGAGAAAACAAGGAATCATTTCATGAATTGAAGTTCACACAATTTTCTTCTTTTAAAAAAATGATTTTATTAAACTTATCAAAGTATAAAATATAAATTCTAAGTTTGATAGAATGCAGCACTACATATGATACCATCAGCTTAACATAATACAGTCAGTGGCATGTCCTTGTAAAAAGTAATCAACATAATATCAACTAATTGTATGACACAAATATTTTCCAATAAATCTAATTATTTACAGATACTTCATATTGTATTTTATGCTAATCTTACTCTGTGCACCAAAGACAATTCAGTTCCATATTATCACCCTGTTTGCATTTTCAAATTCCTCAAAAGTTGTTTGAACATGATTTATAGGCAGTTTCATTGCCATCTGCTTTAAAATGGTGAGCAACTGTCACTCCCTTCAGTTGACCAGAGAATGCAAACCCCAATGTTTTATTAATAGCACTAGCACTTAGACTTATATACCGCTTTACAGTACTTTACAGCCCTCTCTAAGAAGTTTCCAGAGTCAGCCTATTGCCCCCAACAATCTGGGTCCTCATTTTACCACCTCAGAAGGATGGAAGGCTAAGTCAACCTTGAGCCTGGTGAGATTCAAACTGCCAAATTGCAGGCAGCCGGCAGTCAGCAGAAGTAGCCTGCAGTACTGCACTCTAACCACTGCACCACCGTGGCTCAATGCCTTTATTTCATAATTTTTGTAATGATTTGCCAAAATATTTGAATATCAGATGGGAAACCCATCAAGACACTGTCCCTTCTTCCTTTGTTAAACAGGTAATAGAACAATGTGTAATGATGCCTTAACTTCCGTGGGCAGGGAGAAGAGACCTGGTTGAACAAAAAATAGGGAAGGGGGAGACATATGAATTCCTATCTAATGGAAGACTAGTTTGTGTGCAAGCTCTCTGCTTCATTGTTGCTAAAATACAATTTGAAATGCAGCGCATCTAAACTAGAAATTGATCAGCCTGCTAATGAACAGACATAATGGTATGGGAGCACAAATATGTCAAATGGAAGAATCCTCACTGAGGTATCAGTGAATAACCATCCTCCTTTCTGGATATAGGATCCACTATTCCAGAAGAATGGTTTTTTTTGGCTAAACTCTCTTACAATTAAAATGTGTTTTTATATATATAATGTGAGAGTACTGAGAATGTATTAGAATGAGACAGATTGTTTTAGATTTTGGGTACCAAATCCTTCCATCAACCAAATACACGTTTATGCAGGATTTGCCAGGTTGTATCCTTTGCAAAAAAAATAAATAAATGTTGGGATATGAGGGAATCTATAATTTTAAAATTAGATTAGCAAAAAATGACTTAAGTCTGCCTCCTATGGAGGCTCAGAAATGAATGAAGGCACCATCACAAAAACAGGGCACAAAAGATTGCTAGGGCATGCTTCTGCTGCAATTAGTGAGAAAAGGCTGATGGTCTCCTTGTTAATTTCTTGGCAATAATACAAGCCAGACTCAAGGGAGACTTTACCTTATCTTACCTTAACTTGTGAAATAAGTGTTTCCTTTAGAGAGCAGAAGGATAAGGGATTTCTTAGCCATTTTTTTTCATAACCGAAGCAGAATTTTCGCTTCTTCCTAAGAACTAGAAAAAATCACTTATTTCACTGTTGTCATCCATGCTTGATGGAGAAGTATATATTGTATGTAACTTTTTGATTAATTCAGCTTTGATCCCTTTCTTTCTAGTTCATTTCTATTTCTCCCTCATTAGATCAGAGATTGATCACTTGTAGACTACATGCAGAACCCAAGATTCAGGTTTTTTGCAGGACCAAGGAGCCCCAGGATCATGCCACTGAAAATCAGAGATAAAATTTGAAAAATGGTGACGAGAAAGAGCAGAAAAAGGTGTGATAAATGTCTGATATGCTTGACCCATCTGTAAAAGTTCCTCTGCAGAAAAGAAACAGAAAATCCCAGCTTCTTCCTATCTAGTGATACCTTGATATCCTGATTTGCCAATATCCATGAATGGGATAGAATTGTACAATATTTTCTAACTTGCAAGATTCTATCAATGTAGCTTTACAATAAAGTAGAATTAGCTCATCTGGTTTTGATTCTGACTTAGTTTATGCCAGTGGCTGATACCACTGATATCTACATTGTCATAATCTTGCAAGTCTGAAAGTATAATCCTGTCCCCCCATCTTTCTTATTACCTGAGAAATTAGGGAGAGTCTCTTAGTATTAGTATTTTAGTATTTATTAGATTTTTTAGATCTAGATTTTTTTTTCTAGATCTAGATCTTCCTAGCCTCTTGCCTCTCCCACTGTCCAGTTGCAGGCTATGCTGTCTTTTATCTGACTAATCCCTTGGCAGCAAGACTTGGCACAATCAAAGTCTTTCTCAGATAGTATCACAGCTATCTATGTAACATTACTGGCATCTGGTTTCTATTTCTTTTTCTAATTGCAGTACATTGTTGATTCATAATATGGAATAATTTTTCTAATGGATGTGATGTATTTGGTAATGACTCCATAAATTGGAATGAAGCCACTATTAGAAATACAGTGCTGTTTATGTGTGTGGGTTGGGCAAAAAGGAATCAATAATCTAAGAAAGAATGTACAGACAATGAGCTGTTCCCATCAGTCACCTATGTTTATGTATGTGTGTAGAAACATCAAGTTTGTCATTCAAGGCGAAAAAATAAAAAAATGTTAGGTTAGCCAAAGGTTGAAAGCCTAACAATTAAGGATCCAGTTGGGGGTTTTCTTATCAGTTTTCTGCTTTTTAGTGTATTAAGACAATACAAACAAACAAACAAACAACACTACAAATATCTTAAAGAAACAAAGCTTGTCTCTCTGACGCTGCAGCTTTATACCTCATGGAAAATCATTATGATACAAAACACTGAATTCAAATGTGTTAATCTACTATAATCTCTGATAATCTTTAAATGAATGAACCTTGGAAATCACTGCCCTTGATTCTTTATTTTTCATTTAAGCAAATGATTATTCTGCAGAGTTTTTTATGCTATACAAGGCAGCTTGGGGGGAAAAATGTGCCCACCACAGAAGGGATTGTTTTGTAGGAACAAAACATTGACATGCATCATACAAAAACTCCAGCATTCGTATATGTTTTTCTTCTTAGAAATAATCAGGTATATCTACCCTCTTTTTTGTATCTTTAAGATCCACTAATAAATTATCAACAAGTAATGAAAGGATTAAGTAAATTTGATTTTACAGCAGGTGGGATATGCAGGCTCTCTGTTTGCCACGCTTCATTAACATAAGCTCTTAGGCAAAAGTGTTTTAAGCTTTGAGCATCTGCTTTAGCCATGTGCTTTAAGCATACACAGGGGAAATTTGCTGACAGTACCAGATAGCCTCAAGGGGCAGAGTTCTGTTTCTTGACCTCAGATATATCCAGAAATGTGACACTTGTGTTCTTGATCTCAGTGGAAGCTTGGCGAAAGACATTAGTGATTCAGCTCTAGCGTAAAGTTTCTAACAGCATTCTGGGTGTGTGACATTATAGGGTTGTTCTTTATTCCAAGGAGTGCTTTGCTGTTAATTATGGCATTTTGGTCCACTGCAGCTCATGTAATTGAATGCTCTAGCTGTTCACGGTGCTTCTGTAGTTTCTATGTCAAAGCAATAAAGATCAATTGTTCTTTGTATGTTCACTTTGTTTTTCCTGCTACCAACACAGCAAGGGTCAGTCCCTTTCTCTCCTGGTTTTCCAGCTTCCTTCTTGCCAGCATTTCAGGCTCACTAGACATGGTTGGTTGTAATTTTTAAATTTGCAACATCAAAATATATTGCAAAATAAGTGGGAAAGCCTAATGCCATCATCATCATCATAGCAGCAGCCTAATGACGCGTCTTAAACAATATAAAGCTACTTTTTTTTTAAAAAGTCAAAATTTAAAACATAGATTTTATATTACAATGTTTCCCCAAAACATTGTGTCCTTCCTGGCTAGTGCTGGCTGCTCAGGAAGTGACACGAGGCTGGCTCCAGGGGATTATAAATGCTTCTTTGGTTGAAGGGGTTTTCCCCGCCGCCTTGAAAGAGGCGGTGGTGAGACCTCTCCTGAAGAAGCCTTCCCTGGACCCAGCTATTTTGGGAAACTACCGTCCAGTCTCCAACCTTCGCTTTGTGGCGAAGGTTGTAGAGAGTGTGGTTGCGTGGCAGCTCCCCCGGCAACTGGAGGAAGCTGTCTATCTAGACCCGTTCCAGTCCAGCTTCCGACCCGGTTACAGCACGGAGACGGCTTTGGTCGCGTTGGTGGATGACCTCTGGAGGGACAGGGACAGGGGTTGCTCCTCTGCCTTGGTCCTATTAGACCTCTCAGCGGCTTTTGATACCATCGACCATGGTATCCTGCTGCGCCGGTTGGAGGGATTGGGAGTGGGAGGCACCGTTTATCGGTGGTTCTCCTCCTATCTCTCTGACCAGTCGCAGACAGTGTTGACAGGGGGGCAGAGGTCGTCCTCGAGGCGCCTCACTTGTGGGGTGCCTCAGGGGTCGATTCTCTCGCTTACCCTGTTCAACATCTATATGAAGCCGCTGGGTGAGGTCATCAGTGGTTTTGGGGTGAGTTATCATCTGTACGCTGATGATACTCAGCTGTACTTTTCCACCCCGGACCACCCCAACGAAGCAGTCGAAGTGCTGTCCCGGTGTCTGGAAGCTGTACGGGTCTGGATGGGGAGAAACAGACTCAAGCTCAATCCCTCCAAGACGGAGTAGCTGTGGATGCCGGCACCCCGGTACAGTCAGCTGCACCCGCAGCTGACTGTTGGGGGCGAGTTAGTGGCCCCAAAGGAGGTGGTTTGCAACTTGGGCGTCCTCCTGGATGGACGGCTGTCCTTTGATGAACATCTGGTGGCTGTCTCCAGGAGGGCCTTTTACCAAGTCCGCTTGGTCCGCCAGTTGCGTCCCTTCCTTGACTGGGATGCCTTATGCACAGTCACTCACGCTCTGGTTACATCTCGGTTGGATTACTGCAATGCTCTCTACATGGGGCTGCCCTTGAGGTGCACCCGGAGGCTGCAGTTAGTCCAGAATGTGGCTGCGCGAGTAGTAATGGGAGCCGCTCGTGGCTCCCACGTAACACCACTGCTCCGTAGTCTGCACTGGCTTCCTGTGGTCTTTCGGGTGCGCTTCAAGATTTTGGTTACCACCTTTAAAGCGCCCATGGCTTAGGACCCGGTACTTACGAGACCGCCTGCTGTTACCCTATGCCTCCCACCGACCCATACGCCTCATAGAGAGGGTCTCCTCAGGTGCCGTCCGCCAAACAGTGTCGGCTGGCGACCCCAGGGTAGGGCCTTCTGTGGGAGCATCGACGCTCTGGAATGAACTCCCCCCTGGCCTACGTCAAGTGCCTGATCTTCGGACCTTCCGTCGTGAGCTAAAAACATACTTATTTATTCAAGCGGGACTGGCATAATAGTTTGATTTTAAATTGGGGTTTTATTAATATTCTTAAATATTTTAAATTTAATTTTAATTTTTAGCCGTTTTTGTAATTTTGCTATGTTTTAATTTGTTTTAATTGTACATATTTTGCATTTTATCTCCGGCTGTACACCGCCCTGAGTCCTTCGGGAGAAGGGTGGTATAAAAATTTAATAAATAAAATAAATAAATAAATAAAATAAATAAAATAAAAATGAGGCCCTGTCTTATATTTTTTTTGAACCCTGAAATAAGCGCTTGGCCTTATTTTCGGGGAAGTCTTATTATTTTGGGGCATGTGGAGCAAGACGGGGCTCCTCTTGCCATATTACCTGATTTCTAGCTCTGTCTCCCTAACCCTAACCAGAGGAAATGGCGGAGACCGGCTGTGCATGCAGTTAAATATTTTCGGGGAGGGCTTATTTTTGGGGAGGGCTTCTTTTCGGGGGGGGGTGTATTTCAGCACATGCGCTCAAAAGTCCGATTAGGCTTATTATCAGGGGATGTCTTATTTTCGGGGAAACATGGTAGGTAAATATCTGCACAGGCTTTTCCATAACTATAGCACTTATCTTTAATGGTTATAAAAGGTATCCTGAGACCACTTAATCTGATCTGGTGGCTGATCCAATCCTAGTTAATCTAGAGCAGGGTTTCCAGATAATGACACTTTCTATCCATATTGTCTTCAATTTCTGTAATTCTCTGGCCGGTACAATCATTGCTGATAATTCCAGGAGCCGAAACTCACTCATCTAAAAATTGCTAAAACTGGAAAACATGGATTAGATAAAGTAATCTAATCTGGCAGATACAGAGTGAGATTTGGGGAAATGGAATTGTCTCTCAAGGGAAGGTACAAATAATTAATACAGATTTAGTTTTCAGAGAATAAAATGAAATGTGTAGAATTTCCTGAATGGGAAGGAGGCTATGTTTTATAGAAATGAAGTATAGGAGTTTAGATTATTCGGTCATGCTTTGCCATTAGCATCAGAGCCTCTGTGCCACATAGAAGATTTGGGTGCTGTATGAACAACAGGGTATTTTCTCTGGCAGCCCCCTATTTCTGGAGTATCTTCCACATATGGGACCCACTTATTGAATTTTTATTTCCTGGCAGTGTATTAACTTAGTTAAGCAAGTGTTCTCTATCCCAAAGGTGCTTTTTCAAAAGGCAAGTAGACTTTATTTTATCTTGAAGATGTTTCTCTTGTCATCAGAATTGAAGAAACTTCTTGGATGACAAGCAAAAGGTCTTCAAGGAAAAACAAAGTCCAGTTGCCTTTTGAAAAAGCACCTTTGGGATAACCATGACAGGGATGACTGAGAATCTCCATTGACATTGAGTGTTCTAGACTTTCAATAAGGATTTCTCTGCTGCATATACTTTGTTTCATTTTTATATTTTGCCTATTGAAAATAAGTTATATCAGAGGTGGGTTTCAGCAGGTTCTGACTAGTTCTGGAGAACCAGTAGTGGAAATTTTGAGTACTTCAGAGAATCGGTAAATACCACCTCTGATTGGCCCCGTCCCCATCTATTCTCTGCCTCCTGAGTCCCAGCTGATCGGGAGGAAATGGGGATTTTACAGTATCCTTCCCCTGCCATGCCCACCAAGCCATGCCCACAGAACCGGTAGTAAAAAAATTTGGAACCCACCACTGAGTTACATATCTATCAAGGTTGATTAAATGTGTCCTAAATTGCATATGGAACTTCAGAAGGGTTGGGTGGGGTGGGAAATCTGTAATACACAAAAGAAACCAGCATGGATGCATAAAGAACTATCTGACAAATTGAAAGATAAAAAGGACAAGTATAAAAAGTGGAAAGAGGGGCAAATAACTAAGGCAGAATATCAGCAAATAGCCCGAGCCTGTAAAGATGAAGTGAGGAAAGCTAAGGCTCACAATGAACAAAAGCTAGCGACAAAAGTAAAAAAATAACAAAAAAAGCTTCTTCCAACATGTTAAAAAAAAAAAAAGTCAAGAAAACAATTGGCCCATTGCTGGGAGAAAGTGGCAAGAAGATGACAAGTAACAGGGAGAAAGCAGATCTAGTTAACTCATATTTTGCATCTGTCTTTACACAAAAGGAAAAAACAATCCAACCTATCAAAAACAGCACCACAAAAAACAGGATTAGGAACACAAGTTAAAATAGGGAAGAAAATGGTAAGTGAACACCTGTCTACCCTAGACGAGTTCAAATCACCAGGACCGGATGGATTACACCCCAAGGTTCTGAAGGAACTGGCAGATGAGATCTCAGAACCACTGAACTATATCTTTCAAAGATCCTGGAGCAGAGGGAAAATGCCAGAGGACTGGAAAAGAGCTGATGTAGTTCCCATCTTCAAAAAAGGGGAAAAAAATCCAGGAAACTGCAGACTATCAGCCTGAGCTCAATACCGGGGAAGATTCTGGAAAAGATAATCAAGCAACGAATCACCGAACACCTAGAAGCAAACAAAGTAATAACCAAAAACCAACATGGGTTTGTCAAAAACAGATCATGCCAGATTGCATTCTTTGACAAAGTGACAAAATTAGTAGACTAGAGGAATGCTGTCGACATAATTTACTTGGACTTCAGTAAAGCATTTGATAAAGTAGACCATAACCTACTACTAGATAAAATAGAAAAATGTGGGTTAGACAGCACCACCACCAGATGGATTCCTAACTATATATAATAAATAATAAATAAATAAAATAATAAATAAATAAAAAGGCAGTAGTGAAAACCCTACCAAAACCCAGGCACTGGGCCAAAATCATAGGATTTAATTCTAGCAGCTGTACAGTCTGGAAAAGCCTCAAGCTATCCTGCAGGGAACTGAAGCCCCATTGTATGCCTTTAGTGGAAAGGAAACCTCTTAATTTGCTTTCACTTGATTATTACAACAACTATCCCTGATCACATCTACCCACGGTTCTGAATGGGGATCTGGCTAATGTTGCAAGAAACAGTTAACTGAATAGGCGTTTGGGTTGTTGATTTACTCACTTTCTTTTACCAGCACCCCTTCCATTTTATTTCATGCAGAAATGGACTAATTGTTTTTTTCTTCAAACTGACTGTTGCGGCTGATTGCATTGGTCTTTCCGTGAAGCACAGAAATCCCACTGGGATCCCAAATGCAACACCCTGTCAATTACTATAATAATCAGCAGAACGGCTTTAATGAGATCACTCTAACTTTTTAGAGTAAGTGTCAGGTTTGAGATAACCCAAGTTTCCCATTTATAAACATCCTGCGGTCTGCTAGATGAGGTGATAAAGCATGAGACTGTAAAAGTCATGATACATATTTAATTTTTACTATCGCCTAGGCAATGATTTTCAATCTCTTCTCACTTAGGAACAAAATAAGGCAACATTTGGTGATGCAAGCCAATACTGCAGATTACCATCAGTCACAAATCAATTATCAATAATCAGCAGTAAAATGTGAATCCAATTCTAGTATATTTTCAGTTCGTTCTCGAAGGCCATTTCTTTTCATTGTGTTGAAGTTAATGGTGCATGCTAATGAGTTCCGCATCTATTTTGCACTTCCTACTGTTTTTCCAATACAAACTTTAGCGCAGGTATTTGTTTTCTTTCCTGTAGAGAATTGCTTCCATGTGCTGATTATTTGTATTGTTCTTTTCAGCATCTTCTAAAGTTTAGCTACCAGAGCTGTAGATTGTACTCCCACTGTGGTAGCAGCCACCAATTTATGTGGTTGGAATGTTGCTATACTGTAGGATTGCGAACATGGAAGGCACTATCACTAGAGAGCCATGGTGGTGCAGTGGTTAGAATCAGTGGTGGGTTCCACTTACCTTTGCTACCGATTCACTATCGTGAACACACATGCGCTTTGCGTGCGCGCATTGCTTTTGTGCATGTGAGAGCTTTCTGCGCATGCGCAGACCATCCTTGATGATGGGCCTCCCACTGCATGAACTGGGGCAAACTGGTAGGAGCCAACCGCTGGTTAGAATGTGGTATTGCAGGCTACTTCTGTGACTGCCGGCTGCCTGCAATTTGGCAGTTCGAATCTCACAAAGCTCAGCCTTCCCTCCTTCCAAAGTCAGTAAAATGAGGATCCAGATTGTTGGGGAAAATAGGCTGACTCTGTAACTGCTTATAGAGGGCTGTAAAGCACCATATATAAGTCTAAGTGCTATTGCTATTAGACTATCACCATTTTGATGATTCAGTCTTTCAAAAGCAGTTTGAAGCAACCCACAATAATATTAGCTCTGAATCAGTGGTGGGCTTCAAAATTTTTTACTACCGGTTCTGTGGTGTGGCTTGGTGGGCGTGGCATGGCTTGGTGGGCATGGCAGGGGAAGGATACTGTAAAATCTCCATTCCCACCCCAATCCAGGGGAAGGTTACTGCAAAATCTCCATTTCCTCCCAATCAGCTGGGACTTGGGAGGCAAAAAATAGATGGGGGCGGGGCCAGTCAGAATTTTTACTACCAGATCTCCAAACTACTCAAAATTTCCACTACCGGTTCTCCAGAACTGGTCAGAACCTGCTGAAACCCACCTCTGCTCTGAATAATACAAAGAAGCCGGTCAATGTTCTTTTCACCTGATTAATAGGAAAGGACAAACAGCAGCATTTAGTCAGTGTCTCATCCCAAGTTATTACAAGCCCTGAGGTAAGAGAAATCTCTATGCTCCACTCTACAAAATATAAAGATCATTACTATTGACTTCCGTTCAGTAATTGTGTTTGTGTTATTAGCATTTGTTTGGTTGTACAGAATCAAAACCACAAACTGAGCAACTGATGGGAGCCACAGCTTCCAAGCCATCATTTATCTACTGCTTTGAAAAGACCTTGCGAAAGAGGAGTGAAAGACAATAGTTCACCCACAGCTTTGCAGGGCTGCAATAATGCAAGGAAATTTGTTGAAATTGCAAATATACTGCTGAGTCTGAAATAAATCAGCTGAACCCTCAAACCCAGACCATGTTATGGATGTAATAGGGCTGAGGAAGTTAAAATATAATCATCCATATTAAAAAGGAAGCAAGATGAATTTGAAACAGCATTATCTGTAACAATAATACTAGCTGGATCCAAGAAACTGAGCTGGTCACAAGGACCAGAGGTTTAGTCTTCCGAGTTTTCGGAGTCGTGCTGGAGCCCATTCTTAGACAACTTCTCTCACACACATTTAGGTGAGAGAGACATTCCCTGAGGGTGGGCTCCAGCATGAATCTGAAAGCTTGGAAACTAAACCTTTGGTCCTGGTGACCAATCCAGGTTGGATCCTGCAACACAGAATACAATAGAATAGAATTTTATTGACCAATGTGGTTGGACACACAAAGAATTTGTCTTGGTGCATATGCTCTTAATGTACATAAAGGTATGTTTGTCAAGAATCATAAGGTACAACATTTAATGATAAACATAGGGTACAAATAAGCAATCAAATCATACTAGGAAACAATCAGTATAAATCATAAGGATACCAGCAACAAGGTTACAGCCATACAGTCATAAATAGGAGGAGATGGGTGATAGGAACGATGACATTATCCTGGAAAAAGTATAATTGCTTTCATTTGTAATAACACTAGCATGCACCTATCTGGAAGTTGAGTCATGGCAACTGGCTTATTTATTTTTTGATTTGAAAAATTTCACTGCTTATCTTAGTAGCTTCTTCTGTCTGAAGAAGCATGCACCTGGCTTCTTAAAAACCTCATTAAATGCTCTTTTATTTCTCTTCCACTCTGTCTCACCCAGGGAAGTCTGCCCTGGGGTAATATAGAAATACTAATTAGATCATCCACAAAGAACTGGGCACCATTTAAGCAAGTGACTTGCTAAAGGCCATAGATGTCACCTCACTGGTTTGATTTAAACTATTTTCTGTTATTAATTGCCTGCACATTCTTTTGGGGACTATGGGGATGAATATTGCTGTAGAAATATTAACATAAGTGGTTAGGTAATATTCTTTCAACTGAATGAATCTCAGAATTTTGATGGTCTTTATAGACCTTTCAGAACTTAAAACTTCCCCTCAATGTCACACGGTTACTCTTTTTCTGTAATATATAATGAAATATTACTTTTCCATAATTGGAAGCCTGAAATTGTTTAGCAAGGTGATTTACCTTCCATGTCTAAAACAAAAATGTAATGACGATTTTATAAATTTAAAAAAATCAAATATTAATGGAAGGAAATAATCCAAGTTCATTTCACTCCTTGAACAGAATGAAATTTAGGATATATTATATTAAGTACGTGTCTAGTTTAAGGTCATGGGCTAGAAAGCAGGTCACTGTAAGTTCCAATCGTGCAGCTTAGGTTTGGAACCAATTAGATGACTATGAATCATGCACTCAGTCATAAGAAGATAATGACAAAGCTCTTCTGAAAAGTTTTCAAGAAACAGGGACTAGTTCCATGTAGTTGCCAGGATCAAGACTGATTTGAAGAAAGAAGAAAAACAGGAAAACCAGGAAAAGAAACCTACTAATATCTAATCTAATGTGGGGGGGGGGGGGAGGAATCAAAGCTTCAACACTATTGAAGAACCATTTGGAAGCTTTGTCATTATTTTCATAGGAGTAGCAGTAAAAAAAGAATACCTTGTCATTGCAATGCGGGATGTATGATATACTACCTAAATTAAGAGTCTGGTTGCATCCATAGACTGTTTTATATTTATGAATGCACAGTTACTACGAAAATTGATAACTTGTCAATATTTTCTCATTACCAGGAAAACCAGAGGATGCAGCCATCTCCACATCCATCTCCATCTCCATCTCCAAAACTCTCTCTCTCTCTCTCTCTCTCACACACACACACACACACACTTATGAGAATGCCAATGAAATCCTAACAAGATGGAATTAGGAAAAGCTTTTCTCTCATACTCAAATGACTGAGACACTACTGCAGTCAGAAGCTGTCTAGTTTGTTCGGGACTGCTTGTAGCAAGAAAAATACAGAACTCGTTTTTCACAAGGGAAAAGTTAGTTGTCTGAGCTGTTACAGTTAATAACTGTTGCTCCCCTGAGACCAAGGCAGCAACACCAGCCTAGTGTTTGTTTCACCTTGAAATTGGAAGACTCCGTTTTCTTCCATTTGACAAACTGATGTCTAATTTATCTCTATTATGGGGAAGCTGAAATATGAAGCACATTGACACAGACATGGAAAGCCAGGGTTATATTCCTGGCTGAAACAAATGGATTTAGTTTTGCCCAAGTTACAGAGTCAGCTTACTCTCTTGTTTTGTTAGACCCACTGACTATGAGTTTGTTGTCACGGTTTCTACTTTATTTTACTTTGTTTTGTTTGTACTCTGCTTACCTGGTAATTTAAGTAGTATTGTTGCTCCGAACACCTGCGTTGCACAAAACTGTTAAACTGTTCAATGTTGCTTCTTCTAAAATAAGGCCTTAGATTGATTAATACTCATAGTACTCATGTTTTCTTCTTCCATGTTGAACTCATTTGAACACTAAAAGAACTGTGTTTGACCCTCTCCCCCAACCCGGAAATTTTAAGCAACAGCAATTAAACATAATTGTATACATGAAGATGATGTTAATTTATGGTAGATCAGTGGAGAAAAGAATATTGGGTTCAGGCATACACGAGCTCTACAACATGGAAAGCAGTCAAGGTTAATGCATGTCTATGTGTGTTTGGCCTGTGTAATCAGAGGTTGGTAACATTGGTATAGGGGCCAGAGACCATGTCTGTGAATGGATGGTGGGCTGCTATCTCCCTTTCTTTTGCACAAATACATTGGCATTTAGAAGGGCTCATCTGGGAAAACCATAGAGAGGCATGGCCAGAAGGAAAAATGAAGACAAATTCTGCAGTCTTAGGGTGCCTCTTGTGGTTGAAGAAAGAAATGCTTACAGAGGAAGGATGTCAGCTCCTTGAGGTAATCCAGACAAGAAGCACAAATTACAAGTACTATACCAACATTGTAAGATTACAATACTAGAATCTTGCAAGTGTAAAAGCATTTACCTCTTCCTTTACTTTTACTTTCCAGAAAACTAGGGACGGTCCCTTTTGAAATGTTTCCCAGGTTCCTTTTCCTTTTGTGGGCTGAGATACCTTTTGCATGATGATTGTCTGGGACTCTTCCTTTTATCTTCCAATTTCATTCCCACATATCATTACAGAGAAGGAAAAGACATCAAGAGATCTGAGCTACAATGATCCAGATGGATATGACATATGTATCTTTCTGGGGCTACAGCCCAAATCATTTCAGCTGGTGGGTCAGATATGGCTTGCAGGCCATTGGTTGCTGACCCCTTGTGCATACGAGACATAGATTGGGTTTATATTGAAAGTTAAGGTAAAGGTAAAGGTTTCCCTTGCATATATGTGCTAGTCGTTCCTGACTCTAGGGGGGGGTGCTCAACTCCGTTTCAAAGCCGAAGAACCAGCGCTGTCTGAAGACATCTCTGTAGTCATGTGGCTGGCATGACTCAACGCCAAAGGCGCACAGAACGCTGTTACCTTCCCACCAAAGGTGGTCCCTATTTTTCTACTTGCATTTTTATGTGCTTTCAAACTGTTAGGTTGACAGAAGATATTGAAAGTTACAGGTGAGCAAATAATCTGATAAAAATCAATCTAACCCTTCACTCATTTAAACTTTTATTAGACTGATCCAAGATTAGAAAATGCTCTGTAAACTTTCAAATGTTCAAGAACTCTTTATCAGACAAGATTCTTTAGCATGTCTTCAGTCTTAGATAGAAGACACATGAAAGAGGATTGCAAATACATAAATTAACCCTGTTACACTTAGGTTGCTAGGATGGAAAAATAAGGTTTCCTTATTAAGATTGCAGCAGAACTGGGTAGGTAATTAATTCATCAAATCAGAGTATTAGCAATCAATAATACAAGGAATTTAGAATTTCAGTGACTGATAGCTCAAATTAAATGGATGAATCTAAATAAGTTGGTAAAAGAATGGTGCCCAAGTTGTCATTTAGATTTAGGACAGATACCTTGAACTGCCAACTCCTTGTTATATTTTAAGTCTTCTTGCCAGCAGATAATATTGAAGAAACTTAATATTCCACAGTCCAGATGAGATACTGAGGTTTTGTTCCCACAATACGCTTCACCTGGTCAGATTTCTTTACTATTGGCTCTAGCAAGCAGATCATCAGACTAAGTGGGCCAAAGATCACCACTTTTGAAATAAAGAGGAGCAAACTGCCAGAGCTTTGTGACATAACCAGTTTTCAATTAATTAGATTGGTAGCGGAAGATATAATTTAGCCGCTATACCAAATACTGGGGATGGAATGGGGATGGATTCCAGAAATTTGAGCAGTCATTTGAGGGTTGATATTTTTAGTCACTAACCTCTTTTCCTTCCTTCCTTCCTTCCTTCCTTCCTTCCTTCCTTCCTTCCTTCCTTCCTTCCTTCCTTCCTTCCTTCTTCCCTCCCTCCCTCCCTGCCTCCCTCCCTCCCTCCCTTCATCTAACTATAGTGCGAGAAGATGCCAAAGTAATAAAACATAAGCTATGATGTCAAAGTGCAAGTCCACTCTTTTGTATTTGTGTTGTAATATTGCACACATATACCCAAGGAGTAGCGTTTGTATCACAACCAAGATTCCATCACTTCTCCCTTGCTTTCTCTCCTGGAATAGTGGATGCTTGTTCTTGCCCAAAGTCTTCACATATGTATTCCTAGGCTTATGTAGCAGCTACAGGTCAGCAGCTATATGATCCTAAGGAAAGATGAAATTTCTTCAGGTGATCCATGAGTTCTCCTGCAGTCTCCAAAGCACTTTACTGTATTCAGCCCCAAAATGATGCCCAACCCTGCAAAGCAAGACCAATCCTGCAAAGCTTGAGGTTAGAATGATATCAGAAGGGAAATAGCATCATTTCTTGATCAAAATTCAGGAAGGAAAAGAACATTGCATTGATGCCTTCCATATCAGCATGTTCTTTTTCTGAAGAAAGAACAATGGTTCTAGCTATGTGGACACAAAGGGGGACTTCAATGTAAAGCCACCTTCAAATTTTGAAAGAAAATCAGAGGATAAATCAAACAATCAAACAAAATATTCTCCAGGTTCTATATCACGTTAAATACATTGTTTTATTCTGAGAGCTAAATTGCAAATATGATTTCCACACCAGTAGAGGGCAATCCTAGCTTTATTTTCTAATCTTAGTCTGACAACACCCAAAATAAATTGCTGTGGTAGTAGAACAAGCACTGCTCTTAATGTTATGGGTCAAATGGAATTGTCACTTGGTTAGGCAGGATTGAGGACTGATGAAACAGCCTCTTTGTGATAACAAGGACAAGGTGAATTATCATATTGGATTTTAGGGTAATTGCCACTGATGATTTCAAAATTTATTTTGGAATGGGAAGAAATGAAAACTCAAATAAAAATTCATACAGAAATCATGGTTTAGTATGAGACTATGGGATAAAACTATATCCTATCCATGCAATATTGCTGTTAAAAAGTTACCAGGAATAATCAGATTTTCCTGTTTCTTTTTGAAAATACAGGTAGTCCTTAACTTACAATCACAATTGAGCCCGAAATTTCTGTTCCTAAGTGAGACATTTGTTAAGTGAATTTTGCCCCATTTTATGACCTTTCTAGTCACAGTTGTTAAATGACTCCCTGCAGTGGTAAGTTAAGAACACGGTTAAGTGAGTCTTGCTTCCCCATTGACTTTGCTTGTCAGAAAGCCGCAAAAAGGGATCACATGACCCTGGGAGACTGCAACCGTCATAAATATGAATCAGTTGCCAAATGCCTCAATTCTGATCACATGATCATATCACAGGGGATACGGCAATGGTCGTAAGTATGAAAAATGGTCCTAAGTCACTTTTTTCAGTGCTGTTGTAACTTCAAATAGTCACTAAATGAACTGTTGTAAGTCAAGGACTACCTGTAATGCCATAATAAGGAAAATAATAGAAACCATACCTAAATATTTAAAAGATGTTGCCTGACTTTTGATTGGAGTGAGTGAGTGATCATAAGATTTATTGCTATCAAACAAAGTGTATTTGCTGAAGAATCAGCAAAAACCTATTTAAAAAATGTTAAATTACTGGATTAATTTCATGGATTTTATGGCTAAATGATGAAATTACTTTGCTTTCTCCCATTTTCCATTTTAAAAATATGCAATTCTTGTCTTCATGCATATGAAGACATTTGATTAATCTTTGATAAGGTTTTGTTTTATTTTGTTTTAATTGCATTTACACATTTATCCATTTATCCTGCCCTAGTGCATTGCCCTGATATTGCTCTTTCCAGCTGAGTGAATACTATTCACACCTGTTGTGAAGTTTGCAAAAGTTTTAGAACATATTCTGTAAATCAAAAGTGAATTTTGTTTCTAGAATGGAATGCAGTAAAGAATGCTTTACTTACTTGTTTGTCTTCAACATTAATTAACAATTTGACTATAGTTGATTCTCTTACGGTAAGTAAACTGAACTGGCTATGGAAACCTAGTTGAACTGTTGAAGAAGGCTGCTATTAATATTTAAAGAATATTGCCTCAGTCTTCTAGTTTAGAGCCATTGGCAGTATCTTAATTCTACATTTTTCATAGGTTGGTTTGCGATTACCTTGAAAGGCAAAAGGTTTTGATTCAATGCATGCTGTACAGTTACCTGAATAAACAGGTATGTTCAGGTAACATTTCCCTTTACAGTCACCTTTTATGAGATCACAGAATTGTGATTGTTTTGGATTAAAATTGATTGCTATTATGCAGTAGTGGGATTCAGCTGGTTCAGGCCAGTTCGGGAGAACTGGTACTTAAATTGCTGGCTGGTCCCACCCCTTCCAGGAGTCTCCATGTGCCCCATGTTGGCTCCCATGTAAGTGCCTGGAAGTCTCCTAGGCTCAAAATAAGGCGTGGGGGGGGCAGCGCCCCCCTGTGGCCCATTTTCACTCCCAGGAGGCTGCAGGGAGGCCTCCTAGGCCCAAAATGGGGTGTGGGGATGTGGCACAGCCCCTCTGCCGCCTCTTTTTCACTCCCAGGAGGCTGCAGGGAGGCCTACTAGACCCAAAATGGGGCATGGGGGGTGGCAGTGTGTTTTCCCCCCTCCCGTGGCCCATGTCACACCCCATGGCCATGCCCACCATGGCCACGCCACCCAGACGGCCATTAGGGCAGAGAACCGGTTGTTAAATTATTTGAATCCCATCACTGCTATTATGTTTACTTAATATTTTAGCGAGCAGCTGTAATTTTTCCTTTTTACTAAGAAAGGTCTACATCAGAAGCTGTGCCAAGCACTTAGAGCCACAATTAATTTAAAATATCATTTATACTCTTGACTATTTCCACTATTATTTTTTAATTTATTTTCAAGTTATTTCATTGTAATTTTTTTTATTTTTTATTGATAGGCTTTTGGTATATGCATTTCTTGGGGCGCGATGGCTCAGCAGTTAAAAACGTTGAGCTTGTCAGCTGGAAAATGCCATGCAACAGGGTGGGCTCCAGTTACTTGCCCCAGCTCCTGCCCACCTAACAACTGTGCCAAATGCAAATGCAAATGCAAGTAGATAAATAGGTACCACTTCAATGGGAAGGCAACAGAATTCCATGGATCTTGGACTATAGTCATGCTAGCCACATAATCTCAGAAGTGTCTTCGGACAATGCTGGCTCCCTTGGCTAAAAAAATGGAGATATCTGCATATTGACCTATTTCATAGCTATTTAGTTTGGGGGAGGGAGAAGACTGTAATAAAGATTCCCTAAGCCTGTTCTGCTTAAGGAAATTAGATTATCTCATATTTGTGCAGCTTCTAAATTAGTTATGGTTCGACATTAAAGAACCCAACATTAATTCACCTATATGTAAATACAAGAGACTTCTCAAATGTTGCTGATTCATTCACTTAACTTATTATAAAAATGGAAAGATTTCGCTTAAGACACAAGATTCCTCCAGAGTTATGTATTGTATTCTCTTACATCTGAATACATGTACTGTAGTCTATTACATTGAAATGAGAAAAAGAAAGTTTCTTATAATAAAACAGGGAAAGAGAAATGATAAAGAAAAATCTGGAAATGATCCAGACTCATAAAATAATTCAGTTTCTTTCTCTTTTCTTTTTTAAAATATTGACATTTTAATAACACTTTGGAGAGATTAAGCAATGGATCTAATGAAACATTATGTCAAGGAAACACAATAAAACTCAGAATAACTCAAATACTTAATCCAAGGGTATTTTAATAGTTTGGCTCAAGTTTTTAATAGCTTAAGTTTTGATATTACCATTCTATAAATGTGATCCTAGAGACTACAATAGTAGTTTATTCAATTTCCCATATTCATTCTTTCATTTTCTTATTTTTATAACAATTTATTCATCTATTCTTTGAAAAATCCATTTATATTTCATAATACGGTATATATAATATTTTGTGTCTTTCTGGATTCATATATAAAACCGATTCTGTTAATATTACTATTCCAGCATATTTGGGACAGAATTACTTTCTATGTAAGCTGGATATAATAATCATGTTGTATCTTTTTTAGCCATATTAATATCTGCACCTGTTTTCATGCTCCATTTTCATGTACTTGAGGTTCATTCAATTTATAAAGTCAGTATCTTTAATAAAGAATATTGCTGTTTGAAAAGGTGGTGAACTGGAGCTCAGAAGAAAACTGTGTTGGCTAGTTCTGAACTAGGCTTCCCCAGCACCAAGAAGCTGAGTCCTCGTCCCGATAAACCCCTTTTATTTAATTTACAGTGAATTCCTCTCCAGCAAAGTCTTTCCTCTCCCACAGTCTTTCAAGATAATTCACAATTACTGACCTTTATCAGGCTTGGAGAGTGGGCAGGCCAATATCTTTCAGACACCACAATACTTGGCAAGAATGCAGTAATGAACTAATTGTCTCCTGCAAACTCCACTTCCTTTTCGCTCCTCTTTTATTTCCTTGGGAGGGGTCATTCATCATCCACCTGTGGCCTTACTTCCAAGTCGACCCTTGTTCTTTAGCCGTTCCCTTTGTCCAGCAACTCTGTGCATGCACACACTGGAACAGGCTCCAGCTATTCATCTGCCTTACTGATGTCTGACTCCAAAGGCAGCTGATAACTGGCATACGGCTCTGGCTTCCTCTTTGCCTCTGACGCAGAGCCCTCATCAGAGTCTTCCCCAGATTCTAGGACTGGCCCATGATCCTCCCCAATCTCCTCACTGGCCACTGGCAGGCCACAACAGTTTTGTCTTCTGGTTCTTTCCCTTTTTTGTAACCAAAATGCCCAGAAAGTGCCAAAACAATTTGGCGAGCTCCTAATAACACAACCTTGCTTATTGATTTGCCATCAACTCTGCACTGAGTTTTAGTGACCGCTAAATAGATTTTCTCCAGCACGATCTTAACCTGTTCCTTAAGTCTTCCCATGGATCGCCCTTTGCTAGTGTAACCATCCATCTTGCTGCTGATCATCCCATTCTCTCTCCTTCCTCTTCCTCCATCAACCCCAAAGTATTCTCCAGAAAATTAGATCATCACATATTCTTCTGGAGGTATGGCAATTGAGCATGATCATTTGTGCCTCAAGTGACAACTCTTGGCTGATCCATTTTTCCTTTTGTTTTGTGTTCTTGGCTGTCCATGATCTCCTTAAGAATCTTCTCCAATACCAAAGCTTCAATACTCTTTCTATCTTGCAACTTCGAAATCCAAAAATCTCCTTATTCTTTAATAATTGAACACATTGGAATACTTTTTTTTATTTGCATTTATATCCCGCCTTTCTCCGAAGACTCAGGGCGGCTTACACTATGTTAAGCAATAGTCTTCATCCATTTGTATATTATATACAAAGTCAACTTATTGCCCCCAACAATCTGGGTCCTCATTTTACCTACCTTATAAAGGATGGAAAGCTGAGTCAACCTTGGGCCTGGTGGGACTTGAACCTGCAGTAATTGCAAGCAGCTGTGTTAATAACAGACTTAGCAGTCTGAGCCACCAGAGGCCCAACAATATTGCTTTAATTTAAATGTTACCTAAAAAGCATCAGCTTACATCTTCTTCTGACATGGATTTTCTTATTCAGACCTGAATCTAAGGCATATGTTCAAGGATGTATCCAGGATTGACTTATAAAGTTTATGAAATAATGATTAAAAATCTCTAAATCTGTTCATGTACTCCTATCACCACCACACCAAGAAATCACATATACTCTGTCAGTGTTCCCAAGAGTGCTTGTTGTTGTTGTTTTTTTAAAAAAAATTAAAACAAAAACCAGTGATACCGTTAAAAAGTACAAAAACTGCTACCTGATGCAGCTATAGAAACCTTTAGTTTACCTCTAATTTAAGTCTGTAGACGTATCTGATTACAGTTTTGTGACCAGGTTAAGGCTGTAGCGGGATAAAAGTGCCTGCTGGAAAAAAAGAGAAATCAGTTGATACGACTTGAGACTCGAGTCTTAAACAGCTTTTGCCGCTTGTATGGACAAAGAGCAAGGATGTTTGCAGTCCGGACTGGTGGGATAATGAGGAAAAAATATCCAGAGTTAAAGAAGCAACAGAACCCTGAAAAGGTCTCCTTAGAAAAGGAAAAGAGTTACAGCATTTCTGGGCAGATGAAACAAAAGTCCAGAATTTTGGCCCTTTTGCACCAGCTGGAAATGAACTGGTACCTAAAAATCTGTGAATTATCCTATGAATATACGGTAGCTCATACCAGTGGCATGCCTCACAGGTAAGTGCTTGAAGGATGTGCCTTGAAAAATAAATATTTGCGGTGATGATTTTGGAATCCACAAATGAATCATAGCTGTTATACTCTGTGATTATGCTGTGCTAGCTGTTCAAAGTATATTTTGTTTTGTTTGAAGGTTAATTACATTAGCTAACTCTGTAATGATGACCTCTTGTCTTATCAGCTTTGTTGTTACAAATTGGCTTTGGGGTTGTGGGATTACGAATGACTGAGACTGTGCTCCATCACAAAATTTTTGAGGGTCAAGTCCCACTGAACTCAATGAAAGTTACATAGCATCTTACCTAGGATTGCACTGCTAATCAAAAAGCATTCTAGTTCAGCTGGAATATTCAGTCAATGTGAAAATTTTGGTTTACTTGATTTGCTCTGCTGGAAACAGACATTTTCTTTTAACTGCTGTAATGATGAAAAGAAGGCGCTTTTAGCAAAGCATTTCTCTCCCCCCTCCCCCCTTTGGAACTATTTCATGCAGTTCAACATTAACTAGTCAATATTAATGTCATAACTTGAGACAAATGTTTTAATAAGAACAAATTCAATGAGGCTTTTTTCCAGCAAAGCAAAATATAGAAATCAGATAACCTTATCACTTTTGCTTTCTCCTACTTGTCATGTGTTCATGCAATCATCAAAAGTGAAGCTCAAGGAAGACTTTAACTTTAAAAAAATAATAATAAAAAGACAATTCGATAAGACACAGATCTCCTTCCTCAAAATGATCCGCTTCCAAGCCTTCTCCATTTCAGTAACTCTTAGCAACATCATTCTTTAGCTTCTTGAATTGATATCTGATTACACTATCAAAAATAACTTATCTTCCTATTCAAAGGGACTTCTGCTCAGTCTCTTCATCACTCTTTTTTTAGAAATACTAAGAAAAGTATAGTATGTAGTACAGTCCATTCTGCTGGTGTCCTTGAAGTACCTACACAGGAAAGTCAAGCACTTTATAATGTGAATCCATAGGATTAAATTTTAAGACATCACAATATTGGAGTTGGATCTACTTTCCATTATCTGTTTAGTTCTGTATTTGCTTATTCTTTAACAAGGAATCATAATGTATTGATTCATTACTGAAATCAATAAAGACTGATTTCAATTAATCTTGATTTAACTCTATAAAAAGCTCATGATTTGGCTCTCTAAAAAGTATGCTAACTCAGCTTGCTTTCAAAATATAAAAACTGAGCCAGGAGCATCATAAATCATTGTTTCCTAGCAAATCCAGCATGGCTAAGAAATAAGTAGCACTCTCCCAACCATGGAGCTATTTCCTATAATAGAACTTATAGCTGGCCAGAAACTGAGGCTGCAGCCCTGTGCATTCTTTTATGATCACAAACCCCAGTAATTCATTGGATTTATCTCTGAATAGATATGCATTAAACTGAAAATAGTATGGAAACAATAGATCATTAAGAACTGGAAGGCAGTCACTAAATTTTGACCAATAGATTTATGGTAGTCAGACAGTGGTGGATTACTACCAGTTTGCCCCAGTTTGGGGAAACTGGTAGTGGCTGCAGCTGCGGCTATGGCTGCAGGAGGCTCTGCCCACCTGCCTGGACGTCATCAGAGATGGTCTGCGCATGCACAGAAGCAAAGTGCATGCACAAAGTGCGCACACATTCACAAGAGCGAACCAGTAGTGAAGGTAAGTGGAACCCACCCCTGAGTCAGATTTACTAATTATGTGCCCGCAAGTCATTTTTGGACTCCAGTTGACCACAGATAGATCTTAGATAGATCTATTCTTAACATGTTCTTTCAAGTCTCTCAATGGTGCATTATTGCCACCATAACTGAGACCATCTACTTTGCTGGCCATTTTCTTCTCTTCTTTGCTTTCACCTTTCCCAGCATTAGTGTCTTTTCCAGAGAACTGGACCTTTGTATAATGCATCTGAAGTAAGATATTTGGAGCCTGGTGATTTGTATCTCAAGTGAGAACTCTGGGTTCATTTGTTTGATGCTCCAGTGATTTGCTTTGAATCCATGGCCTTCAAAGGCATCTTCTCCAAAACCAAATTTTAAAGATATAAATATTCTTCCCGATTCTGCTTCTTCAAAATTCAACTTATGGTTCCATACAGCGTTACAGGGAATATCATGGTTTGTGTGATTATGATCTTAGCAGTCAGATTAGAGAGACGTTATGTTTTTTAGCAGTAATAACCAGGACTTAACGATTGACGATAAAGACAATGAAGTCTGGATAGTGGACGTGGCAGTAGCTGGAGAGAACAGAATAGAAGAGAAAGAACTGGAAAAGATAACAAAATGCAAAGGCCTGCAATTAGATTTAGAATGATTGTGGCAAAAGAAAGCAAAAGTAGTACATTAGTAGCCTTGGGTGCAATTTCAAAACAACTGGAGCACCACTTGAACACCATCAGTCCACTGCAAAAGGCAACTTTACTCAGAACAACTTATATCCTGAGACAAACATGTAATGCTATCAAAAATCCACATCTGTTCTATCCCAGGACCTTGGAAAAGACTCGATGGGTAGACAAAAATGCCAAATCCAGACTGAACATCTGTCTGACTATGTGATGGACAACAACAACAACAATAATAATTATATTTGTGATACATTTTTAAATGTTCAGTTGACTGAGTTTCATGTTTAATGAATTAAGTTAATATCAAACAATGTTTCCAGGTACAATCAGAGCTGGAGATGTCACTAGATTAGAATGAATTATTGTGGATTAGCTGCTGAAAGGAATTTCAAATGGCTTGGAATGGAAATTATAGGCCTTCAAAATACAAAAAGGGGACACATTTGTGGTGGAAGTGGATAGAAGACAACGTTCTCCTACCTTCTAGAAACTGAGAGCAAGACTTCCATTGTCTCTAATACTGAAATTCCTTTAACTAGAAAACAATCCACTTTAAGAGACATGGACACCTATATTATTTAATTTGATTAATAAATAAATAAAATAAAAAGTAGAATACTGTAATAAAAAGGAACTATATACATATCAGAAAATTTGGTATGCAGAAAATCATATTAACTGTCCTTGCAGGGGGAAAGGCTAAGAAAAAGATTTGTTGTTACAAACACAGAAATCATTTATCTAGCCAAAACACATTTTGATCCTTTTAATTAAATCTAATTTAATTGCATTTGGAAGATTTGCTATGCACTTGGAATGTTGGATTTTTCCAGTAATGTTTGCAAACAGATGCCAGCTTCTATTTTGGGCCTACAGTAAAAATATGAAGCAGCTTTTCAAGTAGATAGTAAAAAAGAAAGTAGGAGCCTAGAGCTAGGAATTGTTTGAATTTGAAATTAAGACTCTGAGGCAGCTATTGATATTCCAGCAACTGATACTGATAACGTCACAGAAACATCTGCTCACAAATTCTGGCTGAGCAAAAGTAAACTAAGCAAAAGAAGGAAGCTCAAAGGTCCAGTTGTGAAGAAGCTGTAGCAGTCATCAACCCAGCCCAGCCTGTCAAAGCCATTAATAACTAGTGGTGACAAGGGGTGGTGGCAAGATATAAAAACCTATATTTCTCTCCCTACTCACATTTTATTTGGACTACTATTATGCACTCTACATAGGAATCCTCTACAGCTAGTACAAAATTCGGTATGTCCACTTGATTCCTGTAATTCACAAGCTGCACTAGCTGCCAATTGATTTCTGAGTGCAATTCAATTTTCTGGTTACCATAAAGTTTCTGGTTACTATCCACAAAACTCTACACGGTTTGGGCCCTGATTATTTATGGGAAGTTTTTATGGGATTTATGGGATGCCTTCTGTCTATCCTATAAGGTGTGGCAGGGTGGGCATACTTATTTTTAACAGAATAACAGCATTGGAAGGGACCTTGGAGGTCTTCTAGTCCAACCACCTGCTCAAGCAGGAGACCCTATACCATTTCAGACAAATGGCTGTCTTATTTCTTCTTAAAAGGCTCTAGTGATGGAGTATCCACAACTTCTGAAGGCAAGCTGTTCCACTGGTTGATCGTTCTCACTGTTAGGATATTTCTGCTTCCTTCTAGATTGTTCTCTCCTTGTTTAGTTTCCATCCATTGTTTCTTATCTTGCCTTCTGGTGCTTTGGAAAATAGATAGTAGTGCCGTATTGTGCAACAGGACAGCCTTCCCTATTGCTGCCCCTGACCTCTGAAATAACATTCCCTCTATATGCTATTTGAGCTTCACTATCCTTCAAAATCTTGGTGTTTTGAAGAAACACTTGGGCCAAAGCAGCCTGTGATACTGCACATATTTTTTTTAAAAATCTAACCCCCAGCAGTCTGTTAGTATTGCATTTAGCTGTATTTGTTTCCTGTGATGTTTTTAACCAACTATACTTTGAGTCATTGTTGATAAGGCAGTTCTATCAATTGGACGGACGGGACTGAGCAGCCAGGAATAGTTAGAAAAAAATTCTAAATAACAAGAATCATGTGACCAAGTCGTGACAACAAAGCTGTCTCAGTGCTCTGGGGCTGATAAACAAGAATTTGCAGCAAGGGGAAGAAAATATAAGGTTTGGGATAGGAAAGGTCATTATTAGGTTGTCAGCCTCCTCTATAAGAAAAAGCAAGCTTGGGTTTCTGGGAAAGATTCCAAGGCTGATTCAACCGGTTAGAAATATAAACTAGTGCTGAGTTGGAACGATGCCCAGATGTAGGAAGAAGGCCAGAGAAATACAAGTTACAAAGAAAAGAGAAAAGACAAGCATTTGTTCTGAACTACACTTGTTCATGGTGTTGTGCCAATGAAAGTAAGAACTCCGTATCTTTGTTCAGGCTTGCAATATTCAAAGAAAACTATCCAGGAAGACATGATTGGTACTTAAATCAGACTTCAAGGATTATTTGCAGATCAACCTTTTTTTCTTTCCCCACACCCCATTTCACAGTCAACTAATGCAGTGAAGAATCAGGAATGGGAACAGGGTGGAGAGGGAGAGAGGGAAAGGGTATTGGATAGAACTCTTTCTTATGAGTTCTCTGAAAGAATGCAGGTTGCCTATTCTGGCAATGGTTGCAAGTGAACATAAAGGTAAACACATACGTGCTAGTCGTTCCCAACTCAAGGGGGTGGTGCTCATCTCCGTTTCAAAGCCGAAGAGCCAGCGCTGTCCGAAGACGTCTCTGTGGTCATGTGGCCAGCATGACTCAATGCCAAAGGTGCACGGAACGCTGTTACCTTCCCACCAAAGGTAGTCCCTATTTTTCTACTTGCAGTTTTTTACGTGCTTTCGAACTGCTAGGTTGGCAGAAGCTGGGACAAGTAACAGGAGCACACCCCGTTATACAGCAGCACTAGGGATTTGAACTGCTGAACTGCCGACATTTCGATCAACAAGCTCAGCATCCTAGCCCTTGAGCCACTGCGTCCCTGCAAGTGAACATAATCATGGGCTATTGTAAACGGAGCTCTAAGGTTTTGAGAGAGTGTGATAATGACAACTTGGAAACGTCCTTAGTCATCCTGAATACAGATTCAGCTTGAGGATTTGGAGGAGGAGGAAAAAGTACAGAAGTGGGACAGAAGAACATCAGTGCGTCAATATAGTAGAATATTAATATTAGGGAGATAATAGTGCTGCTGGATTGTGTACTGTGTGTTTATAGAAAAGCTATGTGAATGCTTTCTGGTGATATGGTAAGCAGACTATAAAACATTTTGAAATTTAATTAGGAAACAGTAAAAATGTTGCTGATTAAATGAGATTACTGGTGATACTGTAAGCATTGATGTACAGTATATAAATCCATGATACAAATAACTTCTGAGAAATTCATAATTGTATTTCGGTATAGGTGACCTGAGAACCACTTTGGTGTGGCAGTTAAAGCATTAGGCTATACACTGGGAGACCATTTTAGGCACAAAGCCAGCTGGGTGACCTTGGCCAGTCACTCACTCTCAACCGTAGGAAGGAGGCAATGGCAAACCACTTCTGAAAAACCTTCCCAAGAAAATTTCAGGGACTTGTATAGACAATCTGTGAAAATCAGACATAAACATCAAAGAATACAATGTTTGAGCAAGATTAAAAGCTAATTTATACACACACCGAGTTCCTTTGCAATAGATAACTTACATTATTTTGAAAACATAAGATTAGAACAGGGGTGGGAGAGGGGATCAGTGTGAAGATTAAACTCTATGGGAGTATACAAATGCTTGCTTTGGGCTAAGGTCCACAGAAACATATTTGTCTGTGCCCAAATGAAATTCCATGAGAAACACGCTTGACATTTTACTCTAATGACAATGTCCAGCCCCTCTTCTGACTATGTGAATGTGGGAGTTGAATGAAAAATTTCAGTATACAACTTACATAGCTTTTTAAGTAAGCCACTAAGCAGAAAGAATATATTGACTACTGTATATCAAAAATACAGGAATATATGATCTGAATAATCGACCACTGAGAACAGAATGTATTGGAGCTCCCTTTTTCCATGCATTGACTATTATATCAACTCTAAAAGCTGCAAAGAGAATGATAAATTGACAGATGTTGGAGAAGTGATGTGCTAATACAGTAATAAAATTAATCTCCTTGGATTTTATCCAGTTGATAACCAGTAATGTTTTGGTTTTTATTATATTTATCTGGGCACAGTTCTGACTTATTTTTAATTTGGCATGCCATACTTTTCAGGCATATATTTATTTTAGGGTTCATTGGATTTTTTAATTGAGGAAATCTGTTTTGCAGCTAGATTAAACACTTTAGTAATCTGATTTTTACTCCAATGTACCGTGTTTCCCCAAAAATAAGACATCCCCTGATAATAAGCCCAATTGGGCATTTGAGCACATGTGCTAAAATAAGCGCTCCCCAAAAATAAGCACTCTTCAAAAATATTTAAATGCCTGCATCATGGTCCCTGCCATTTCCTCTGGTTAGGGTTAGGGAGACAGAGCTGGAAATCAGGTATGACGGCAAGCAGAGCCCTGTCTTGCTCCACATGCCCCAAAATAATAAGACCTCCCCGAAAATAAGGCCAAGCACTTTTTTTGGGGTTCAAAAAATATAAGACAGGGTCTTATTTTCAGGAAAAATAACAGTTCTATTGCTTGCAGTTCTACTCTTCCACTTTCCTGAAATCAATAAGAGTGCCAAGTCTACAATGTCAATTTTTTTCTTTCTGTGGGAACTTGAACACTATTATTGTTTTCCTTTCTAACCCCTCACAAACCAGTCTGAAGTTTACTTGTAATCAATAGCAATAACCTGAAATAATAGAGTGCAGGCAGGGAATACGATGAGTTGATTAATGCTATTTCTTCAATCAATCTGAAGAACAGTGTTTTTCAATCTTGGCATCTTTAAGACGTGCAGACTTCAAATCTCAAAATTTTCCAGCCAACAAGCAGTTAGCAGAATATTCCATCCTGCTTGATGTGCTGGCTAAGGAATTCTGGGAGTTGAAGTACACACATTTTAAATTCAGTTGAAAACCAATTCATTAGAGAACTCCAAAAACATAAGTTAGCAGGCGATTAGTAGAACTGTAATTTGAAAATTATCTCTCACATATATAACTGTACACCATAAAAAAAGGGAATAGAGTCATAAAATTTAATTTAATTATAATTCGGTGTATATTATAAACACCACAATTGTAGTTCCAGCACATATATAGTATAGCCTTTATTGTCATTGTACATCATGTATACAACGAAATTGGTTTTAGCCTCACTGGTGCAATCCATAACAAAAAATACAAACTACATAAATAGAATAAAGAATAATTCTCTGTGGGGGCTCCTACCCTGTGGAACGAACTTCCCCCTGGACTTCGACAACTACCAGACCTTCGGACCTTTCGCCGCGAACTTAAGACATATCTATTCCGTCATGCAGGACTGGCTTGAATTTTAGTTTTTAGCTGATTTTATGGGTTTTAAATTTTTATTAATTTTATAGGGTTTGATTGTATTTTAAAATTGGGCCAAATTTAATATGTTTTTTAATTGTCTGTTTTTAGTATTGTATGTGTTTTCATTGTTATTTTATTTTGGCTGTTAACCGCCCTGAGTCCTTCGGGAGAAGGGCGGTATACAAATTAAATTCTTATTCTTATTCTTATTCTTATTCTTATTCTTATTCTTATTCTTATTCTTATTCTTGTTGTTGTTGTTGTTGTTGTTGTTGTTGTTGTTGTTGTTGTTATTATTATTATTATTATTATTATTATTATTATTATTATTATTATCTGCTTCTTTTGATTCTTTCATGGTCATCCCTAATACTATTGAGCCACTTATCTGATAGCCTCTTTTAATTGCTTTTTATTTTCCCAAGCATCATGGTCTTTTCCCATGGACTCTTGCCTTCCTATTACATTTCTACAATATTTAAGCTTTAATTTTTAGAATTTAAAATAACAGATTTGGAAGGGACCTTGGAGGTCTTCTAGTCCAACCCCTTGCTTAGGCAGGAAACCCTACACCACTTCAGACAAATAGTTATCCAACATCTTCTTTAAAACTTCCAGTGTTGGAGCATTCACAACTTCTGCAGGCAAGTTGTTTCATTTATTAATTGTTCTAACTGTCAGGAAATTTCTCCTTAGTTCTAAGTTGCTTCTCTCCTTGATTAGTTTTCAACCATTGCTTCTTGTCCTACCCTCAGGTGCTTTGGAGAATAGCTTGACTCCCTCTTCTTTGTGGCAGCTCCTGAGATATTGGAAAACTGCTATCATGTCTCCCCTAGTCCTTCTTTTCATTAAACTAGACATACCCAGTTCCTGCAATCGTTCTTCATATGTTTTAACCTCCAGTCCCCTAATCATCTTTGTTGCTCTTCTCTGCACTTTTTCTAGAGTCTCCACATCTTTTTTACATTTTGGCGACCAAAACTGAATGCAGTATTCCAAGTGTGGCCTTACCAAGGCATTATAAAGTGGTATTAACACTTCACGTGATCTTGTGATCTTTGTGATTTGATTATTAGTGTTTCCAGTGAGCAATCTGGTTTTATTTTATCTGTTACTGAATGATTTATTCTTCCTGTGGACCAAGGACCATTCTCAACAATTTTCTCAAATTTCCTCAGAGTAAATTATCTCAGTGCAAAGTTTCTGTCAATCCAGGCCTGAAAAAAATTGGGAGGCTTTAGCAGCAGAAGGAAGAAAAAATGATAAACATTTAACAACTTCCTGTTGCCAATAAGTTCAGTTCTGAGAATTTCTGAAAGAATACAAGAGGAAAAATATTGTAAATGTTGCCTAAAGAAACCAACCTGAGTATTTATAAGGGTATCTAATTAAAAATGCATTATTTTCCATACTAAATTATCCAGTATGAAATATAGAAGGGCTTTTCTTACATCCTATACTTAATAGCTATGAGCATTCAGTATTAATGTGAAATTCTCAGCAGCAGATATGATATAGTAACTATATTTTAAAAAATTCTAAACTCAGCAAGCTATTTTGATTGTATGAATCAATCAAACATTCAGTAGTTTTGTATATAAAAAATATACTGCTTTCTTTCAACTGCAAAAGACATTTTTTAAAAATCGGGACTGTATGAATGCAAATCTGTGCTGACCAATTGGCCCCATCTTTACCCGTATCTTCAATAAATCGCTAGAGATATGTTATGTTCCTTCTTGCTTCAAACGCTCTACTATCATCCCAGAGCCGAAGAAGCCTACCATCAAGGAACTGAATGACTACAGACCAGTTGATCTAACATCTGTAGTCATGAAAATCTTTGAAAGGCTAGTGCTGTCCCACTTGAAAACCATCATGGATCCGCTGTTAGACCCCTTGCAATTTGCATACCGAGCAAATAGATCAACAGATGATGCTGTTAATATGGCTCTGCACTACATCCTACAACATCTTGAATCTCCAAAGACCTATGCAAGGGTCCTCTTTGTAGACTTTAGCTCAGCATTCAACACTATCATTCCAGACACTCTTCTAACTAAGCTAAACCAACTACAGGTACCTGAACAGACTTGTAAGTGGATCACAAGCTTCCTAACAAATAGGAAGCAGCAGGTGAAGCTAAGCAGAATCACATCAGATACCTGTACAATTAGCACCCCCCCCAAGGCTGTGTGCTCTTCCCATTTCTTTTCTCTTTGTATACCAATGACTGCATCTCTAATGATCTATCTGTTAAACTACTGAAGTTTGCAGATGACACAACAGTGATCTGTCTCATTCGAGACAATGATGAATCCGCATATAGACAAGAGGTCGAACGACTAGCCTTGTGGTGCAACAGGAACAATCTGGAACTGAACACACTCAAAACCATAGCAATGGTGGTAGACTTTAGGAGAAACCCTTCCATACTTCCACCTCTTACAATATTAGACAACACAGTATCAACAGTAGAGACCTCCAAATTTCTAGGTTCTACCATATCGCAAGATCTAAAATGGACAGCTAACATCAAAAACATCATCAAAAAAGCACAACAAAGAATGTTCTTTCTGTGCCAACTCAGAAAGCTCAAACTGCTCAAGGAGCTGCTGATCCAGTTCTACAGGGGAATTATTGAGTCTGTCATCTGCACCTCTATAACTGTCTGGTTTGGTTCTGCAGACTTCAGAGGATAATTAGAACTGCAGAACAAACAATTGCTACCAACCTGCCTTCCATTGAGGACCTGTTTACTGCACTAGTCAAAGGGAGGACTGTGAAAATATTTACAGACTCCTGACATCCTGGACATAAACTGTTTCAACTCCTACCCTCAAAATGACGCTACAGAGCAGTGCACACCAGAACAACTAGACACAAGAACAGTTTCTTCCCAAAAACCATCACTCTGCTAAACAAATAATTCCCTCAACACTGTCAAACTATTTACAAAATCTGCACTATTAATCTTCCCATTGTTCTCATCACCCATCTCCTTCCACTTATGACTGTACGACTGAAACTTTGTTGCTTGTATCCTTACGATTTATATTGATATTGATTGTTTCCTGATTGCTTATTTGTACCCTATGACTATCATTAAGTGTTGTACCTTAGAATTCTTGATGATCTTTTCTTTTATGTACACTGAGAGCATATGCACCATGACAAGTTCCCTTGTGTGTCCAATCACACTTGGCCAATAAAAAATTCTATTCTATTCTATCAAAATCAAAATGTAAATATAAAAATCCTAGTAAAGCAAACTTATTGAATTTACAGTCAGATAGAAAGAGAAACAGAAAGAGAGGGAACCCCCCCCAAATTGCATTGCTACCATGCACTATATTGTTTACAGCAATGTAAAAATGCTTACAACTTCAACAAGACAAATCTTGACTACACTGAATTGTATCATCCACTTTTTTCTTTTTTGCAACTAAAGATTCAAAATCTGGGTGGTGACAATTTTTTATGAGGCAACTTTTAATATCTGATCCACAATTTAAGTTGGAGGATCACATGATAATATTTTGGGTCACTGTCCAAGCATGAGAGACTGAAAGTTCTTCATAGACAATTTCCAGATTTTTGGAATTTAATGAAATAGGACATTTTCTTGTTTTTGCAGAGCAATTCAACAGATAACATACCTCCTCTATGATCTAGGACACTAAGTTTTTAAAAGTTTCTGGGCATAGGTCTATGCAAATAAATTCCATAATATTTGCATATATTTAATGTATATATATATATGTGGATCCCATTCAGTCTATATAGAGCAGTTCTACTTTGGTCTTGTCGTTAGGGATATGAGTAAATTTGGGGAATATGAGTAGCAAGAAAATGAATGACTCAAAATGCCATATCTATGTACATTGAAATACTTCCTGAAAGATAGCATTACCTCATGGAAGTTAATTTTATCTGCTGGGAATAAAATATACACAGTATTATGCATATCACGTGCAACTGTGACTGCTATGTTTTTATGCTTTTTCCACATCCAGATTGTGGGTTTAAAATGACTCAGCAGGCACCTCACTTTTTAATGTTAAGCCTTCAGTACATCATATGATTGGGACTGAATAATTTAAACTCCTAAACTCTATAGCTCTCTCCCACACAATCATATCTAAAGATTTCACATGCAAAATAGCGCTAGAAGATTTTAATGTACTGGTAATTATTGGGGGTGGGGATTGACTATTTGATTAAGGAAAAGACCATGCCTTATTCTATTAGCAGTACTGTGTGAAAAACAACTCTGCAGCAGAGCTTGATTTGTTTATAATAAGAGTGATGTTCATATCATCCTTCTCTGTTCCAGTGATGTAACTTGAAATTGTCTTCTTCAACTTCAGCTCAAATACTTTGGGGGGGTTTTGTTTTTTGTTTTTTCGGCAACAAACTGAACATTCTTTACAACTGCCTTGTTCTGGGAATATTTTTTTTAAAAACTTCTTGGTTTAGTTACAGACTTGGAAATTCATGCTTGTATCCGATCCAAGTATAAAACAATTTCATTCTGTTCAGCTTTTTGAGATCTACTAATGTCAGCTAGCTGCTGCCACCCGCTGAGGCACATTAAGCAGCAATTAGCAAATATTTTTCTCATAAAAATATATCTGTGTAGCTCAGTGGGGCCCATTCTGGCCTAAGGATTTGAATTTAGCATGAAAAAAAAAACAGATTTTGGATCTGTTGCTCTGTAGTTATCACTTATTATTTAATGACTGGATACAACATGACTGGATACATGTTTTGGGAGGAGGAACTTGTCAATATATTTTGGGTGGAGGGGTGCAAGCTTTGTCCCACACTCTAAAACTAATTTTAAGAAAGTGTTATCTTCCCCACCTTGTCTTGTCACCAAAACCTAACAGTGAACCTCTGCAGAACTGCTCTTCAAACATATGGCTTGACTTAAAAAAGAACTCTTCTGTATTTAAAAAGTAGAGGAGGGTAATCTTTTCTTTCGCTCAGGGGTCTCCAACCTTGGTCCCTTTAAGACTTGTGGACTTCAACTCCCAGAGTTCCTCAGCCAGCTTTGCTGGGAGTTGAAGTCCACAAGTCTTAAAGGGACCAAGGTTGGAGACCCCTGCTTTTAGCTAATCATGAGAGTTCATGAGTGAAATAGGGCTGGTGGGGGGTCAAAGAAACAGTATAGTAGTTAGTCCATTTTCTGTTATTCCTGTATGTAGCTGCATTAAAGTTTGGATGTAGTGGAAGCAGCAGCTGAATGGGAAGAGATAATTAAGAAGCATGCCAATATGGAATCACTCCAGGGGAGGAAATATCATAGACCAGACTAGGAAAGTCTTATTGGTTCCCAAAGGAATGCAGACAGTTTGGTGAAATTCTTGTAATATGGGCGATCATAATAAAGTAATGGGCTTCGGCCTATTACAGATTTGTTCTGGTTCCTTGTGCCTGACACTGGAGGAGTCAGTCTGCTTCCTCCAGAAACTGGTTTTTCACTCCCTACCAGTGATGGGTTGCCTCCAGTTCAGACCAGTTCTTGCGAACCGGTAGTAAAACCAGTGGGAGGCTTCACACATTGACCCTGATGTCATCAGGAAGCTTCTGTGCATGCACAGAAGCAAGCGCTTGTGCGCGAGCAAAGCAAGCGCATGATCCTGCTGCAAACCGGTAGTAAAAGTAAGTAGAACCCACCCCTGCCCCCTACCCCATCTTCTTGTATTGGCAGAGTTGCTTGATAGTTATTTCTGCTACTGCCTATTTTCAAGGTGCCTTAATCCTGTGCAGGGGAAACATAAGACACCCCTCCAACCCACACCCATGACCTTTTGGCAGGAACAAAGAAACAAGATGATGAAGATAAATAAATTCTAACAACTAGAAAGAGCAACTAAAGCTAGTTCTGGATTCTCTGTTTGGCTCATTACCAGAACAGGACACTGACCAGGTCCTGAATGGGCAAATGAATGACATCCTCCTCCTCCTCTCACTTCTAGCTCATTAACCTTACATTTCTCACCTTTGTTTTAAAATGGCTGTTTTCTCTCTTGCACTGTCTTGAGCTACTTCAAAGTAGATGGTCTCCAAAGCTTTATTCTATTCCAGCAATAGCCCTATCCCCTAACTCTTACCCTCAGGGGCTGGTTTTGTTCTGGACAACCATTTCATCCTGGGCAATCAGGTTACTATGTTCTGTACTGGTCAGCAGCAGCTGTTTGTTTATAATCTTGCAATTCATGCAACATGGCCTATAAAGTCAATGAACCATCCTCAATGTTCAAGCTTATGCTCCATTTAACCTTTCTTCCAAGATTTCCTCCATGGTAGGGTGAAGCATTATCCTCTTGTTTTCCCACCCCTTGTCCACAATACTGAATAATTCCCTTCCTTTCCCTTCCCTTCCCTTCCCTTCCCTTGCAATGTAGGAATGTTGTTACTTTGTCCTACAAAGCTAAATTGCTAGTTCTTTCTTACTACACAGTTTTCTTGATCCTGCAGAGGAAGGTAGGAATTAGAGAGCATCTTGTTCTCTATTGCTTTAATTATTATATCATCAGAGCAACAATGGAACCCTCAGGGGAGATAGAAACAAAGACCAAGACTGCAGTGCTGTCAAAGGAGATAATGAGAGAGAAAGAGGATGAAGGCATCCATGGGTGCAAACATCTCAGCAAGCAACTGAAAGCTGTAAGGAGGAATAATCCCTAATAGGAAAGGGAAAGCACTGGACCAATCCCCAGAGGAACAAGCTAGAGGGGTTTGCCTTTCTTGCATGCATGAGAAGGGCAAAAAGTGGAAAAACAACCAATCAGATCTTGTGGTGGGTATAGTCTGCACTTAGCATCAGACTGGGCCTCCTGCCAATCCACTGAAATCCAGGCTGGGATTTCTGAAATTATCTTGAGAGAAGCATGTAGAGACTGGCAACTTAAGATGCAGAGTGGAATTGCCCTAAGCTTCTGGGCAGATACAAGATATTATTATGGTTTGCCCATAATAATCTGTTCAAACCTATTCAAAGAGGCCTAAAAATATACTGTATTCCTAATTTCCAGAATTAGTAACCTGTTTCTGATTGTTTTAACACATGAAAACAAAACAAATAGTAATCTCATATTCTGGCCAGAAGAGGGCAATATATTTTAAGTCCTTAGGAACACCTATATTTGCAACTGTCTTAACTTCAAGAGTGTTAGGCAATGAAATAGGTAACATATTTATGTGCCTATGGAATTCTATTGGCTGCCTGCAAGTTTCCAATTTCGCTTGACTTAAGCAAACAAGAAATAAAGGCATATTTGTTAGTTGGATTATTTATTTAAAAGAATGAACCAAAAGCTGGCATGAGTTTCTACTTGAAGTCTCTATTTATCAAAATATATTTAACCCTATAGAAAATGAAAAAAGGTCATTGCATTTTAATAGTACTGTACTGTTTTTTTATCCAGAAAAAATGACCAAGGGAAGTTATGACTTTATAGAAACAAATAAAGGATGAGGGACATCAATCTTATCAATTTCATTCTGACAAGGATATTTTGTAGTTGTGCATGTCCAGTACCTCAGCCATTTTGTAATTAGGAACAGTTCAATTATAGCCAATGATTTCAAAATTTCAAATGGGCTTGTGTAATAGATAATTAATAGAAGTGTGTTAGTTTGCAGCAAAAATGGGATTTCCCTTTGAAAAGGAAGGCAAATTGGTGGGTATGCATAAGGACTGGTACAAAAAAAAATAATAAGTGGCTTGAAAAGAAGCTATTTCTGGATTTCCTTCTTGGTACATTAAACTATATTTCTTTCCTCCCTTATGCCTGCTAATTCCTGACCTTGGACTTTTCATAACAGATGGTAGGATAATAATGGAAACCAATGGGGTCTAGCCAGCTGCCAAGAATAACATGCAGGATAAGAACCAGTTCATAGTTTTCAGTCTACTTCATAACATAGTGGTACTCAATTTGGCAAAGTATTTTTTAGAAAAATAGTTCTTGCCATTTTCATTCTCCTTGTCAAAACGTGTTTTGTGTGTCAAAAGCATATAGATATCTACATAGAGGGTCACATGATTTTGAGTCACATGATTGATTATAATATATGTTTGAATCATATTATCACTGCTGTTATAGGTAGTCCTTGACTAATAGCCATTCATTTAGTGACAGTTTGAAGTCACAATGGGTCTGAGAAAGTGACTTAGGACTGATCCTCATACTCATGACCATCATGGCATCCCCATGCTCATATGATCAAAATTGGTGCACGTGACAACCGGCATGTATTTACAAGGGCTACAGCAGCCCAGGATCCTGTGACAGGTGGGTTTCAAAACCTGACGCTACTGGTTCACTCGTGAGCATGTACACGCTCATGTGTCTGTGCGATGCTTCTGCGCATGCGCAGAAGCATCCAGCTGGTTGGGCAGAGCCTCCCGCCAATGCCGCTACCGGTTCACCCGATCCGGGACAAACCGGTAGCAACCCACCATTGTCCCGTGATCACCATTTTAACCTTTCCAGACAGCTTCTGACAAGGGAAGTCAATAGGGAAAACTGGGTTTGTTTAATGAATGTGTGATTCACTTAACAACTGAAGTCATTCACTTAACAACAACATGGCAAAAAGGTGATAACATAAGGTGTGACTCACTTAGCAACCACCTTGCTTGGCAACAGAAATTTAAGTCCCAATTGTGGTTGTGAATATGTAGGTTGCAGGTTGTCATTCCATCACTTAACTGAAAGAGTACAGTATAACTGTCTTTCACTGAAAATGGTACCTAGGTGGGGACACTAGATGGAATTGCTATAGCACTACAGTTCTCTGAGCTACTGTTTTACAGTTTTTAATAATGACAACAAAGTATATAATTACCTGGGAAATGATAACACTGAATTTAATATTCAGTGTTAATAATAAACTTTCAGAGATAAAATATTTTCAGGTATTTTCATGCTGTTTTATTTACGATCTGAGCAAATAGCCTCCACCATATTTATTCTGTGGCTTAATTTCTACTCTGCTGATATGAGATTCTGAGAAAAGCATATAAAATAATAGTGTTATTGGTGAAACATTTCAGAATCAATTATGCATATCTTTTTTATTCCACAACAAATGGAACTGAATTGTCTTAGAAAATTGTCATAATTCATTGCTAATTTATAAAACTGTTTATAAAAGTACCTCCTATCTAACAATTAAATTCTTTTATTATTTTGCCTTGTGCCAAATATGGCTGTAATATAGATGACTTATTACAAAAAAAAAGGCTTCAGAGTGTTGAAGCAATGTTTATGTATTACAACCAATTATATATTATATTTATATTGCAATTTTATCGGTTATCAATTTGTTGAAGTTATGCTTTTAATTAGCTTTAAACATCTGGTGCTCTTTAAACTGTAGTATATCAGATGGGAAATAACAAAAGACAGAGCCTGATATTCCCCAGATATAACAAATTGGGTTTTAATTTTTGGGGTGGACTTTGTTGTTCATATTACATTCCATATGCAATAGCAATCTGAATTAAACTGCAGATAACAAGAAATCATTGATCATGTTGAAATTCGGAGATTAGGTAGAAGAGCCCTGAAAAAATATTAAACATTATCATTAAAACTACAAGGGAAAGAAGAAATAAGAATAGTTTATAAAAACAGAATCGAAATAATGAAACAATGGAGCACTCATTTTTCTGCATCTTCAAAGCTGATAAAATGGTTGGTGTCACTTTCTAATAACTTCTATAACCCAATGGTTGTAGTTTCATTTCTAAAGAACGATGAAATGTTGTTTTGCCTGATTTTATTTTGGAGCACCTGCTAATGATCTCTGCTTTCTTGCTGAACTTTGTCATAGGTCATGTTCAAACACTTTGTCCTCTAGGTACTTCTTAACTGCAGGATCTCAGAAAATTTTCACTTGAGTGTAACATTTTACACATTTGCCACTTCTTTCACCAGAGACGACTGTTATGCTCTTGTTCGGCCATAAATACTATGCATAGAAGAGCCCAAAGCACACATTCTGTTAGACAGAAGTTCCCTGAGTCCAAAAGCACTGAAAACTAAACCTCTGGCCCACCGCATTGACCAACCCAAATTGGATGCTTAATGTAACTTCTTGTTGGAAGAGGTATCTTGGAAAAGTTTATTTATTTATGTTTTTACTGGCATACTGGTTTAAAGAAAATCTTGAAGTGGTTGGCAAGAAAAACTCATCAATGAATAAAAGTTCATTAAAGCATGCAAATTAATAAAATAAGGAATTCTGCAATAAAGAGATAAGGTAAAGGTAAAGGTTCCCCTCGCACATATGTGCTAGTCATTCCCGACTCTAGGGGGCAATGCTCATCTCTGTTTCAAAGCCGAAGAGCCAGCGCTGTCCGAAGACGTCTCCGTGGTCATTTGGCCTGCATGACTAAACACCAAAGGCGCACAGAACGCTGTTACTTTCCCACCAAAGGTGGTCCCTATTTTTCTACTTGCATTTTTTACGTGCTGTCGAACTGCTAGGTTGGCAGAAGCTGGGACAAGTAACGGGAACTCACCCCGTTAGGCGGCACTAGGGATTCAAACTGCTGAACTGCTGACCTTTCGATCGACAAGCTCAGAGTCTTAGCCAACTGAGCCACCGCGCCCCTAAAAAGATAAAGGTAACACCAATATATAAAGTTTAGCCGATCCAATTAAATATTGTTGAAACCAAGCTAAGACTTTCTATTTTTTTTCAGTGCTGAAATTATATTTCAATTCTAAGATGCCTATTATTTTTCCTCGGTTACCTAATGCACATTTTTCCTCTTGTTGGGTGTCTTACAGCTTATGATGGTGATCTATATTCTGCCTATTGCAATTTTAATCAGTTTCAACCTGTCTTGTCAGTTCAGACATAGAGCCTAGTACTTGGAGTGCCAATTATCTGTCCTAAAACACTCTAGTGCAAACATTGTGGCAGTAGAGAGCAACAATGAAAAAGTTTGATCTCCAGTACCGTTAATTACAAGAACATGGCATGCTGTTGCCCTACAAAGTGCCTGAAAAGGAGGAATGAAAGAGAGATGTAAGCAGCTAACAGAGATATTACAAAAATACTATGTTAATAGAACCATATTCTAGTCTGTCTTAATAACATTTTACATCAGCAAGTATTGCGGGCCCAATTGGCAAAATAGAGCTATTGTATTTTACATATTTTCCACTAGAACTTTGCAATTATTTTTCTATAGTATACATGTGTTATCAGCAGTAAAACTGGATTAGAGGGTATTTTTTATATTTTTCACCTGAATTTCCTGAAAATCTTTTCCTTTTAATGCAAATGGTGGATCCTTTTTTGCTGCTGGTACATAAATTTCCCTGATACAGGCGTTTAAGATGCATACATTTAAAAATCAGTTTTTTGAAAAACATAACTATTAATAATTATGGTCTTTTTGCCATTCTTGCCAAATATTTAAGAGGAAACAATAAACACTGATGAATTTTCTTGCCGTTATCATTGCTGCTGCTACGAAGTCCAAATAGAGCAAAATAGGTGGGAATAAACTGCAATAAAAAAACAAGCAAACCCAATACTATAAGTACTATCTTAGCAAATTGGCAGTATTACATTTCAGTGTGCATTGTGCTGAGCAAATGCAGGAAGAGGACCTCACTGGCATGTAACGTTTTTAGAACTATGATTACAGCTGTCACATTCTTCAGTCTGTGTAGTCCAATTTTCTTTTTCAAATGGTCACAAGACTGGAACAGTCTGCAGATCATTGCCAATTCTTCCATGTAGAGATAAGGAAAAACAGCATTGACTGTTCATAGCAGAACATCTTATTCTTCTGGAATATTACCATATATGGCAAAAGACCTGTATCAAATTTTGGTTGCTGCCATTGCTCATACAACAAAACCAATTTCGTTGTATACATGATGTACAATGACAATAAAGGCTATACTGTACCTCTCCCGGGATCCCACTGAAAACAGTGGGGCTGGACAATTCTGGGAGTTGAAGTCTATACATCTTCCAGTTGACAAACATGAAAAACTGGAGAAGCAGTTTTTGCTTTTTTTCATCCCCAAGCATGGAACTATGGAACAACTCGTATTTATATGGGCACTTAGATTTCTTAATTTCTTACTCCCGCATCTTGTTTCTTTCTCTCTCTTTACTTTCCTTACATCACATCAGTTTCAGGTATCTCTTGCTCTTCTACATTTTCCCATGCCCTTGATTTTGATACTTTAGATATTACATACATTAATGTAAGCATTAAGTATTTCTTAATTTGAGTAATGCCACTGAGTAAAGTCAGTATGGTCTAATGGTTCAGGTGCTAGCCAAGAAAATAAGAGACTGTAACTTTTAGGCAGTGGTGAAATGTAAAATTTGTTACTACCAGTTCTGTGGGTGTGGTTTGGTGGTGGTGGTAATGTGACTGGGTGGATGTGGTCAACTTGTTTTTTTACTTTTAAAAGCATTTTTCTACAACCTCTTCGGCTGAAGAGGTTGTAAAAAATGCTTTTAAAAGGCTCCTCTGACGATCCCAGCTGACTTGCCTGATTGTCAGAGGCTTTTTTTTTCTTTTAAAGGCAAAAAAATGCTTTTAAAAGAAAAGAAAAGCCTCTGACGATCAGGGAACTCAGCTGGGATTGTCAGAGGAGCCTTTTAAAAGCATTTTTTCTGCAACCTCTTAGGCCGAAAATGCTTTTAAAAGCTTCTGATGATCCCAACTGAGCCGCATGATCATCAGAGGCTTTTTTTTACTTTTAAAAGCATTTTTTTGGCCGAAGAAAAAATGCTTTTAAAAGTAAAAAAAAAACACTCTCTGATGGTTGTGCAGCTCAGCACGGTGGGGAGGCAAGGATATTTTGCTACTGGTTCTCCGAACCACCTGTTGCCATCGCTACCAGATCAGGCAATCCGGTTTGAACTGGGTGTTGAACAGTCACCCCTGCTTTTAGGTCTCCCTTAGACATGAAAGCTAGTTATCCTCCCAAAGTTGAGATGTTTACCTTGACACAATTGTCAAATAAAATGAACTTTTTCTCCATAAGTCAGGGAAATGTGTGCTTAATGTAGCAATAGTGTTAATTTTACTACAACAACAACAATAATAATAATATCAGAGTTGGAAGGGACCTTGGAGGTCTTCTAGTCCAACCCCCTGCCCAGGCAGGAAACCCTACACCATTTCAGACAAATGGCTATCCAACATTTTCTTAAATTAGATGTAAAAGATTATGCAATGCAAATATATAATTCTATGAAAAATGTTCTTATGGTACTTTATGTTCTATATGAATGTGGTAACTATTATTTAAAAGGTTTGACCAATTTGAATGATTATTACATATTCTAATAGTGGGCTGCTATTGATTAAAAGGAATGCTCTTCAGGTCTCCTCTAAATATTACGGATCTTGAAAGGAGGATTGAAATGACTACCTTTGTTAGCCATATATCCTTCTTCCCCAAGTCGGTTCATGCAAACACTAAAATATATGCCCTGTATATTAGACAGTATTCCAGGAAATAATATAGAAAAACACTATTTGTTCCCGCTTGCAATCAAAGTGGAATGTGATCTTTTCAAATCATTTGAGAGAACTGAGAACTAGCATTATTCACAGTTGGACCTTAGTCTCTCTTCTGAGCCTGTGTGGGTATGCTTTTATTCAGGTGAAACCAATGAATATTCAGTCCGTGGGGAAGGGAAGGGAATTTCAAAAACTTAAATATCATAGAAACGATAGAAAGGATAGAAGAGATCATCTATTAAAAATGACATTTGAACAATTCTTGGTGATTCAGTACGGTTTTTATTACTATATTTGTTCCATCTTTGTAGATATTTGTAGTTATTCTCAGTGCCCATTGCTAAAGCAGCTGTTACCATGGTAAGAATTACCAGTGTTCTAAAAGCAGCTGTTCTATATGAACATTAAACAGCTTCTGTAGTTAAAAGCCAAAATTGTTTTTGTTTTAATATGTAATTTTATTTAAGGTCCTTAGGCCTAGTTCATACCCGCTAAAAATGCAATGAAAGCCAGCATGGCATAATAGCAATAGCAGCAGTACTTTATATACTGCTCCACAGTGTTTTACAGCACTCTCTAACTGGTTTCAAGAATCAGCATATTGCCCCCAATAACCTGGGTCCTCATTTTACCGTCCTCGGAAGGTTGGAAGGTTGAGTCAAACTTCAACCTGGTGAGGTTTGAACTGCCAAATTGCAGGCAGCCGGCAGGCAGCAGAAGTGGCTGTGGTCCACCAGCAGCCTGCAGATCTGGCAGCGGAGTCGGGCAGTGAGAGGCTGGAGTGGACAATGGGTCAGTCCTGAAGTCAAGAGAAGGCCCGGAAAACGGCTCTGCGTCAGAGGCAGAGATAGGGCTAGGGCCATCTGGGAGCAATGCGCAGACCCCGGAGCCTCCAGAGGCAGACAGCAGAGAGGCAGAGGAACAGGAGGCTGTTCCTAGTGCAAGCATGCAAAGAGCTGCCAGAAGGCAAAAGCAGCTAAAGCAAAAAGGGCAACTCGGGAGTAAGGCCAGGAGATAATTGGCTCCTCCCATAAGGCTTAAAAGAGCAGCAACGGCTCTTGCGCTCTTTGTAGGAAAGCAACATTGCTACATTGATTTCTAGTCGGGGTCTCTTGTTTCTGAGCTGCGTGGGGCTTTGCCAAGAAAAGCCTTTGGCAGGATGTGATAAGGCCGAAGGACTTTTTCTGAAGGATTTATTTTGGAATTAATTTGGACTAAGCTGAGAATGAAGTAATTCTCAGAGGTTCTAATAAACTACGTTTGTTTAGGACTGATTGTGTCTGCTAATAACTACTTGGGCCTAGGTCACAACAGAAGTAGCCCACAGTACTGCATTCTAACCACTGCGCCATCACAGCTCTTAATAGTTATGGGATGGGACTAGAACCAAGAAGATCTACGTTTCTTCAAGTTTGAATTGGGCCCCAAGGCCTACAAGCATCCAATACATCTATAAGCAGTTCTCACAAAATAGATTTTATTGTATTAAATTATTTTGTACCAGTCAGTAGGTGGGCAGCTGCATTTTGTAACTACAGCTTTTGCATCATCTTCAAGAGTAACCCCTACCAAATTGTTAAAAGTCTAACTGCAAGATGACAAGGGCATGAATTACTGTTTTTGGTCCCTTCTGAGAAAGATAGCAATTCGCAGACTAGTTGAAACTGGCTGAAAGCTGCTTGGGCATAGTCTTGATCTGCTGTTCCAGGAGAACCCTACATTTTATGCTTGTTCCTTTACAGGTAAATGACACTTTGTCAAGAGGAATTGGTGAAGTGTTAATTGTTCCAGAAGGCTCCTGGGTTTTAGCAAGCATCATTATACCAATCCACTTCCACACATCGTTTAGCTACTGGGTCAAGACTTCCAGTTTGGCTTCAGAGTACAGATATAAATTTGATTATCATTATTATATTGAAGTTTCCAGGAAAAGGACAAGATAGTTTGTCTGTAGTTATAATTTAACTACAGTCTCAAGAACCTTATCTAAGAAAGACAACTGGTAAATATTATTTAAGAGTGCAGAGTTGAATTGTGGCTTCTTGAAGTACATGTAGTCCTTGACTTATCGGTCACTTAGCAATCGTTCAAAATTACAAGAGCCTTTGCCCCCCCACCCCAAAGCTATTCATGACCCAATTTTGAAACGTTCTAACATTTGTTGATGCACACATTCTTATGGTATGCAAGCCTACCACAAGTTGTACATCAGAAGCATCTGATAAACTGAGCTGCAGCTCATGAAAACTTATCCCTTTTAATAAAATGTGTTAGTTGAAAAGGATCCTACCAGATTCCACCGATCAAGAATATCTTACTCCTGCTTTTGTTTTTGCCTATTTCACTTCTGATAGAACCTCTTCTTTGAAAGCAAGAGTACAATCATTCCCCGATGGACAAGCATAAGCTTTCTTAGGTATGCATACATTAGAAAACATGCAGATATGCACACATGCATGCACACTTGTGCACATACATGTGTCCCTCTGGAAATTCAAAAAATGCGAAAATCTGTGATCAGGCAACATGTTAACACAGGAAACAAAATCAATAAAAATATCACAAGATAGTACGGGTAGTCCTTGACTTAAGATCACAACTGAGGACAATTTTTTTGTTGCTAAGTGAGACAGTTGTTAAGTGAGTTTTGACCCACTTTATGAACTTTCTTGCTACAGTTTTAAATGAATCACTGCAGCTAATAAGTTAGTAACCCGTTTGTTAAGTGAATCTGGCTTCCCTATTCACTTTGCTTGTCAAAAGGCTGCAAAAGATAATCATGTGACACTGCGACCATTGTAAGTATGAACCAGTTGCCAAACATCCAAATTTTGATCATGTGACCATGGGGATCCTGCAATAAAGTGTGAAAAATGGTCATAATCATTTTTTTCAATGCCGTTGTAATCATCCAGATAAAATCAGCTATGTGCTGCCATCTGCTGAGAATAAAATGTAGGAGCAGATTAAAAAAATAGCTTTTGTACTGCACTTAGATATAAGCATATACCAAATCAAAATGCATAAAGTACTTATATACTGAACCAAGCAGAAGAGGGATTGCACAATGCCAATTTGTGTACATATTTTATATCTGTGGATCTTTCTTCATTGCCAGTGACAGCATGAACAAGTGAATAAAATGGCAACATTTTCAAAAAGGTTTTACCATCATCTTTCCCAGATTTAAGAGAAAATGACTGGCCCAAGATCACATAGCTGCCTAAGGAAAAACTAGAACTCATAGTCTCCTAGTCTGAAACTTTAATCATTACAGCAAGCTGTCTTTCCAAAATTACCTCACATATTCTTTTGTCTGCAATCTAAAGTCGTTTTAAATCTTAAACAGAAGTTTGATCTTTTTTAAAGAAATGACTGAGCTATTTTAGCTCATTTATGTAATCTGATAATTTTAATAGGGCTGGGAGGGTTTTTTAAAAAAGTTCTTCAGCCTGGTTTTAGATAGTATTAACTATTGCGTTTTCGTTGTTTTAATTTTATCTTATCTCATTTATCATTTAAAGAACTGCATTTTTTGTTACGCAATTAATAATCCTTTTAAGAAAACCAGAATTTCAGGCTAGATTAGGAAATGGGAAAAGGTATCCCCAAAGTATATGATGCAAACCAGTTTGCTGCCAATGAAATTATACAGACCCTTGCAGGAAATCACAAGGAATTAAGAGGACATGAAAAAGATATATTTTCACTGAAGTCAGAAACATTTATTAGTGATGAATCACTTCAAGTTCACAAATGGGGCAGAAAAAAAAGAAAATTAATATTTGCTGGAGAAAAAATATTAAATAATCCTTTATATTTACCAAGGACTCACAGATATTTACATCTAACTTCCTCATCAAAACTTACTTTTACATTGGCAGCTGAAGACTGTTTTATTCCAGGTAAATTATTTGCCCCTCAAGATTGTCATCTGGCCAGCTGCCTCTTTTTTAATTAGAGATGCCTTGAAGTAAAGTTGGGATTGTCTGCAAATGAAAATATATTTCCCTGAAGCCATAGATCCTTCTAAACTTAAACAGTTGATTTATGCTGTCAGATTAAGGGTTCCTTTAACCCAGAGGCACTAACATACAACCAAAGGCCACAAACTTCCCCATCAATACCATGTTGCTTTGATGTAGTTTCCATGGCAGTAGTGTTGGGTACCAAAGTCCAAAAAGCAGATATGCCTATAGCATGGATACGGTTAGGACTTTTATTTATTTATTTAGATCCCATTTTTATTACTTTTATATATAACTCAAAGTGGCAAACATCCAAAACTTCTTCCTCTATTTTCACCACAACCTTGTGTGGTGGGTTTGACTGAGAAAGAGTGAGTGGCTCAGAGGCATCCAGCCAGCTTTCATGCGTAAGGTTGACAAGAATTTACAGCCTCCCAGTATTTGTTATTACATCAAACTGCTAAATTCTTTAGGAACACGGTCCTTCCATCTTCATTCCCACAAAAGAACCAGATATTCCTTAACAATCTCCTTGGGATAGTCTGGTGCAGGATTTCTTCAGCAAAGCATCTTTTCAGATTTTATTTTCCTCATCCATTCCTTTTTTAGTATAGTATTAGATAGCATAGCATAGCATAGCATAGCGTGAGCAGAGCAGAGCAGAGCCTTTATTGTCATTGTATATCATGGATACAACAAAATTGTTTTAGCCTCACTGGTGCAATCCATGACAAAAAATACAAACTACATAAATAGTATAAAGAATAATTCCTATACAAGTAATTAGGGGGGGAAAAGAAAAAGAAAGAAAAAAACTAGTCATACGTTTCTGCGTGTGCATGGAGTGATTGTGGTTGTGTTTAAGAGTCTGACAGCCCAAGGATAGAAACTACTTTTAAACCTATTTGTTTGGCTGGCTCTGCTTCGATGTCTTCTGCTCGATGGGAAGAGACACTGACCAGGGTGTGAATCATCTCTGAGTATCTTCCTTAGTCTGCTAAAGCAGCGAGACCTGGCGATGTCATCCAGTGGTGGTAGAGGGCAACCAATGGTTTCTTGTGCCAAATTGATCACTCTGTAATGCCTTCCTGTCCACAGCAGTTAAACCAGCGCACTATACTGTAATGCAGTATGTGAGGACACGTTCTATCGTGGCCCAATAGAAAGAGGTCATCAGCCATTGTGCCACCTGATTTTTTCCGCAGGACTCTAAGGAAATGAAGTTGGGCCTTGCCAATCACCAGCGATGTGTTTTTTTCTAGGTGAGATCTTGACTAATAAGCACTCCCAAGAATTTAAAAGAGGAAACCCTTTCCACATGGCCCCGCTGGATATACAGTGGGGCAGGTTCCTCTTTGTGCTTTTGGAAATCTAGCACCATCTCCTTTGTCTTATTAGTATTTAGATGTAAGTATTTAGATATTCCCCTTCCCCTTTCCCTACAAACTCTTCCAATAGTGAAACCTATCTATGATGAGCTTCCGGGCTTTAAATTACCATATTCTTTTACCACTTGAGCAAAATAAATGATGCTGACCCTCTTTTCAAGATTGTTTGGCTCTTGGCCCACACCGAAATCATCCATAGGAATAGCTCTTGGGATGCTCCAGCTGAATGAGATCCATAAACTGCTTGAATTATTCCTGAAAGTCTGCAGCTTCATCTTTGTTGACACCACCTAGTCATGTGTGAAAGTGGGCAAGAATGTCTGTTTATCCACACACAATGCGGGAAGGCATAATTTAGGCCAATGTGTTTTTGGTTAGTTTTCTGGACAACCCACAGGATTAGAATTAGTAAATTGTGGTTTAAAGAAACATGGCTAGCGCACTGGGGACACACAGCCAGTTCTCCAAGGAGGTGCTCAAACTCAAACTCTCCCCTGTCGTTAGAGAGTCAAACGCTGATTAACTCACTATAATTTGGCGCTGAAAAGAAAGTGGGCGGCGCTACCTTCGTTTAGCTACCTGGCGACCCACAAGAGACGCTTCACGCTCTCCCGTTCCCACTCGAGTCTTCGGGCTTAAGTGTTATTTTGCTTTCCGAGTAATTGGCGAAGTATGCCACGAGCTGAACTCCCAGCGACAGGCCGCCACGAGGTTTCGCGTGCTCCGACTCCCAGTCGAGTGCGCGCCCGCCCGCTTTGTGCCAACTTTTGGGGTTAGCCTGGCTTTTACAGTAAACGGCCCGTCTTCGCTAAAAAAAACCGTGCGAAGGAGCGCTTCTCGGTCTGAGTCGCAACAAAGTGTTTGCGCGAACGCGATGCTTAATCGCGGCGCGCCTCATAAAAACGCGCGCAGGCTTTCTAACCCCTCAGCCTGCCCGACGCGAGGGATTAATGAGTTAATTCGTCCGCGCGCAGCCGGATAGTTCTTTCTTTCTCCCCTCCCACAACACGAGCACACAGACACACACCACAGAGGTTAGCGCGCTTTCCTCCGTTTGTGCTGCCCATGCGTGCGTGTGTGAGAGGGGGCTTCGTTTCCGCGGTGTCGGCAGCCCCGCAAAGCGCCTCTCCACAGCGCACAAAGGGAGGAAAAACCCGCCGCCCTCGCGCGTTTTCCTGTACGTTTCCTAATAAAAAGAAGAAGAACGGCGCGCGCTGCACGTCCCGCGACGGAACCGCATCGGAGCCTCCGGTTGGGTGCAGAAACCGGACTTCGCTTCCAGCCGAGGGTTTAAATCCTGCCGCTCGGGGGAACGGAGGGGGATCCGGAGGAGGCGTGGTCTTTCGCAGATGCCGACGGAGAGTAGTGGGAGGTTTCGTGGTCTTCGGGGAGCGGGGCGGGATTTAAAGCGGTGTCAAGACTCCTCTCGAGTTCTGCATGGACACGCTTTCGTGGTCCGGCGGGGCTCCGCGGCTCATCTTGCGGGTGTTGCCTGCGCTGATTTGTGAGCCCTGCGTTTTAAGGCGAAAAGATTAGATGCCGCCGCTTTATCTTCACCGGAAAGATGCAGCCGTGAGCGTTTTTGCCGAAGCCGTGGACCGAATGGAAGGTTTTTCTGCCTAAACGCTGAGAGGGACACACACACACACACACACACACAAAGAAAGAAAGAAAGCTTCGCGAAGGAGGAGGAAGAGGGAAAAAGCGATTGTAAAAGCGCATTCTCTGGCGTTTTCGTTTTGTGCTTTGGCCAAGTTCCGCGCTCCGTCTTCCTTTGCAGGCTGTTGCTGCACCAGCCCCCTGTTCACTTTTGTTGGAGCACGCCTCGGGAGGCCTCGTTGAACTGCGCCGGGGACCGAGATCTTTCGGCTCCTGCAGTGCTAGCCTCTCAAGCAGGCGAGGGTGGTTGTTTTTTTAATATATATATATATATATCCTTCCCCAGTTTGAAAAGGAAAGCTTCGCGACAGAACCATGCAAGTCTCCATAGCTTGCACGGAGCATAACCTCAAGAATCGGAATGGGGAAGACAGAATGATCAGCAAACAGACTTCCTCCGCTCCAAATGCGGTCAATGCGGCCAGAGCAAAATTCCGGACAGTGGCGATTATCGCTCGTAGTTTGGGAACCTTTACCCCTCAGCATCACATTTCCTTAAAAGAATCCACTGCAAAGCAGACAGGCATGAAATACAGGTATGGCAGACCTTTTGGGTCACATCTCGGGGTATTTCTTTCCCCCCTTCACCATCCCGTGCACCTCAAGACATACAAAGTTATCGACATATAAAGTTATTTCCCCCCCCAAACAAGAAACAAACCCTAGAATCCTTTTTTTTTTTAAAAGAAAGAAATGAAGTCACCCAAAAAAGTTTAAATCCTTTAGAAATCTTGAGCATTGGGTTCCAAATTTGGGGTAATATTGGTTTTGGCCCTGGCTGCCTCCCATTAACTAGGATTTTGGTCTTTGCAGCCCCAGATAAGTTTTGGTGATTTTTGTAATTTCACTGAGTAAGTATTCTAATGAAGAGAGATTTCATTTGTAATTAGGGAATTTGGATTACTGAATCACTCTTGAGGATCTTGTTCAGGAGAAAGTTTGCTTCTCAAGGCACCTGCTGGGTTGTTCAGAAAAGCAATATCTGTTAAGCTCAGTTGGATGCTCTTTTTGCATTATTTATTTATTAACTTTATATGCCACTCATTTCCCTTTTGTATTCTAAGTACCATTGAGGGGCTCATAATGAACTTCCTATCTGCAACAGAGAAGGATTTGCTTTGAGTAAAATGTGAAGTAAATTGCGTAATATAGTAAAGTAATAAATACTTACCTGCAGAAGTGTTATTTTTCACAAAAGAAGCCAAAAAGAAGGCAGTGAAGATGGTTGCTGACTGAATTCTGAGATTCTCTGTATTTTATCCTGATTTTAAAATAGAATTTTTAAAAACTTGATAAGATGAATAGCTGTATTTAATGGTGTAGGCAGAATGACTCCTTCAAGAAGTCATTTATTTGGCATTTGAATGGTTAGTTCTTGACTACAAGAGGACAAAGCACTTATTCCCACACCTATCGTAAGCAGAGTTGTTGCTTAGTCATCAGATCACCTGCTGAATTTACTGCAGTAACATTCTGAATGGTATTGAAGGTAAACTCTAGACATGAGTTTTAATTCCACTGAGTAAAGAAAGTCTGTTCCTTATGCAGGCTTGTCCAAAAGTAGATTCTCTGTACTTTGAAGCTTACAAACAGGAGAATATGCAAAGTATTGCAGCTCTAGGCTTAGTTGATAAAGCTGACCAAGATAGTGAAAGCTTTCTTGTTCTTATAATTTAATGCATGCATTTCCAATGAAAAGCACAATTTACAGTAGAAGAAGTTAAAGTGCTGGATTAGAGCAGAAAAAGCCCTGGTTCAAATCCACCTTCTGCTGTGGAAGGGCCCTAGCAGACTTTCATGCAGTCACACTCTTTCATTCCATCCAACATGATCAGATTTTTATGGGGAAAATTAGACATGGATCTCATCTTAGGGATTTCTCTTGGGGAAAAGCAAGAAGTAAATCTAAGACATAAGTTAAACCAAGTCATCAAGAGAATCAACATTTTTTGATGAATCGGTTATTATTTTTAGATGGGATGTAAGAGGTAATGAATTTTGCCGGCACTATATATAAAGGGCCTTTCATCTTTTCCAGATCACTTCAGTTAGGTTTGCCTATATATTTTATGTTGCTGGTAGAGATAGGATGCTATGTAGGATAGAAGGCAGCAAAAAGATATCCCATCCATCTCCAAGTTGTTTGTTTGTTTATATCCCTCCTGTATTATTTTTGTAAGGTATACAAGGTGGTGAACATATTCAACATACTTCTCTCCTTCTATTTTCCCCACAACCTTGTCAGGGTGAATGGGCTGAAAGAGAGTGACAGGTTGAAGGTCATGCAACTGGCTTCCATGGGACTAGAATTTAGAGTCTCCTGGTTTCTAAACTGGTGCCTTAACTGCTAGACCAAACTGAAAAATCAACAGACTATCTGTGAGAATAGAGATCTTTTCTTTTCTCTCTAACTCCAAATATTCTCAGTTGTAAAGTTCATGCAGTCGTCGATCATGCAGTATGATATATTCCTTGCCATCTCCACGTAGAGCTTGAAAAATGTCAAGTTAAATTCCTGGAAAAGGATCGAAAGTCAGTTTTAATAGTGTTGAAATAAATGAGTCAGTGGTCTGATTCATCAGGCAAGTTGTTAGAGTTCTGACAATTCATCTGATGATGGCCCTCCATTTACATCTTTGACCAGGACCTAACTTCTTGTTCTTTGTACCATTCATTTTGAAGTAGTACATTTTTGTTTAAGAGCGGGAATATCACTACCTCTAGACTTGTGAAAGTTAGGTTCTAACTTTCTTCTCCTTCAAGAGACAGTCCATTTTCCAAAGATACCTTGTAGTTATTTACAGAATGTCCTGAAAACCATCTATCATTTTCTTATACGTTGTACTACACTATGTTTTTTTTCAAGTTTTAGAAACATGGTAAAAAGTTTTTAAATAAATCTCTAGTGACTTATTGCTGATTATGTGATATTATACAATAATATCTTCCTTTCATGCTTTGAATATCCTGGCATGAACTACGAAACATTTTCAGTTCTTATTAATTTTAACCTTCACCTTTTAAATTGTTCTGCTTATACCCTAAATAACAAGAATGACCATGTTATAAATCTCATTGTTCAGGATTCTTTAGCTAGCCTTAGAAATGTATGAAGGATGTCTGTGTTCCTCCATTGAAGCTAAAAATAAAGACATAAAATAAATAAGAATACCCTCTGGTCAAAGAAATGCTATGAGATATAGAAGGACAAAATCACCTGAATTATGCAACATTTGCAAGAACACGAGTTTTGCTGGATCAAAATGCATCCTTATTTAGTTCAACATTTGGTATTACATAGTGACCAATCAGGAATCTCGAAACTTCAATCACAATCCAAAGAGATTCCTCTTCCATGTTGATGTCCATTAGTTATAGTTATTCAAGACACTATATACAATGCTCAAGATTAGTAGTGATTGATAGTCCGATTATCTAACCCCATTTTAAAATTATATAAATTGGTAGCCATTATATTCAATGGCAGTGAATTTCCAAGGTTATTCGTTGAATAAAGAAATAACTCCTCAGACTTTCCCACAATTAGGTTCAGTTGGTGATTCTAAGTTCTAGCATCCATATATAGGAAACATCAAATTAAATATATTCAATTAAAAACACTGGACATGGTTTTCTGGTTTAAACATTTCCATCAAGTTTTACCTTACAACAAATTTAATTCATCTTTGATATATATGTACTGTCTATCACATTTCAAACACATACATTCTTTCATCTGTGAAGATTATTTCAATACCAATATCATTCCCACCTCTCACAGAATACCAGCATAAAAATTTTCAAACTCTCAACTTATCAATATCCCTTTATCCCGACATTCCTCCTCCCCTCCAACCATTGATACATTTTATTCCAGATTTCATAATATTTTTACCCTTTTACCCTTGTCTTTGAGTTTTAAAGTTAGCCTGTCCATTTTTATTCATATTTAATAAAAAAAACTTTTTTAAAAAAAGGAAACATCCACGTATAGTTCATATGCATATCAGGAAAATATATTAGATATATTCTTACCTATGCTGGGTCTTTCTTCAGTTTAAATTTTATAGATCAACTATCACCTTTGGTTGTATTCCCCATCTTGGAATGTTAATGAAGACATCTGGAGGGAACCCGATTGAACAAAGTTTCAAATATTCATGAAATCAGTATGGGCTGTAGATGACTGCTTGGAAAGTCAAGACAAAAAGTGTGATACTAAGATTGTCAATCAGACTTTGTTATATAGACCACACTTATTATCTTATCTGCCCTTGCTTTGTATCTAGAATTAATTGAAATGAAAGTTTATGATCAGTATGTGATCTTTGTCTGTTTTCTTATTCTTGACTTGTTCAGCATATCAAAGAATTTTGAAAATAAAAGAAACTGAGATCCTTCAGGTCTTTATGATGAGTTTGGGATAGAAATTAATTTTGCATTTAGTAATTGCTCTATAATTGGAGTTTGGTATTTAATATCCTAAGAATCCTAATTTTATATTTTAAAATTTCTCTAAACCTTCTGATGAAGAATAGCTTAAAAATATATACTGGTAATTGTAAAAAGATCAACATCTAGGTAAGGGCTGGAGAATATATGAACTTTCAGGTGGAAAAGACTTAATCATATATATTACAGAATCATGATTTACTTTTGATAAGTAAAATTATTAGATAACCAGCTTTGGGGCTAAAAGCTATCTTATATTACCAAAGATCCCTGCTTTTCCAAAGCCTTCAGTTGCATTATTGCCTTGAGAATTAAATGTCATTAGAAGGTTATGATAAAAGTATATTTTGGTTCCTGTTAAAGAAAAAAATCCTAACTATACAAGACTTTTTAGATAACTCTTTTCAGCAGAATGGGGTTTTTTTTTGCCTCATTATTTTACTCTTTCATTTTTTTTTTACACTATTTTGCCTCCTACATCTGGTAGGCATCTTTTGAATAGCTACACCTGAAAGGAACAGCTTCCTTCCTGAAAGGAACATCTCTGTCAGTGTTTTTATATAAAGGCCACACACGAGATAATTATTATATAATACAAAGGTTGAGCAAATAGGAGATGCAGTGACAGGAACAAGAGGTTCATTAATAACAGAGTTTTGCACCAGATCATAGCAAGAGAAAAATATTACTTTTAGTTTTAATGCAGCTTACACTCCAATGAATTCAAATCACTACTAGATTTAGTAGAGAAGATTATTTTTTTCTATTTAAGATTATCTGTCATAAACTTTTATTCCTCCTAAACTGATTTCTAGGTACATTTTATCTTTATATGACTTAGAAGTCTGAGTTGGAAAGCAATTTAATGCAACTGAGACAGAAGGAAAAGATTAGGTTAATATATTGTTTTTAAAGATATCAATATCTGATTGTGTGCTGAGAGCCTGTTTGGTCTAGTGGTTAAGGCTCCAGGCTAGAAACCCAGAGACTGAATTCTAGTCTTGCCTTAGACATGAAAGCCAGCTAGGTGGTATTGGGCCAGTCACTCTGTCTCAGCCCAGAACATCAGGCTTAGGTGACAACTGGTCAGTCAACTGGTCCTGTCTCAACCAATGGATCAACAATCAATTGATCTGGAAAAAAAACCAGACCCTGAACCCGTGGTAGAAATGCTTCGAAGTTTTTATATGTGCATATACATTTACTGTGGGACACGGTGGCTCAATGGCTAAGACTTTGAGCTTGTCAATTGAAAGGTCAGCAGTTCAGTGTTCGAATCCCTAGTGCCGCATAACGGGGTGAGCTTCTGTTGCTTGTCCCAGCTTCTGCCAACCTAGCAGTTCAAAAGCACATAGAAAAATAGGGACCACCTTTGGTGAGAAGGTAACAGTGTTCCATGCGCCTTTGCCATTTAGTCATGCCGTCCACATGACCATGGAGACATCTTCGGACAGCGCTGGCTCTTCAACTTTGAAACAGAGATGAGCATCGACCCCTAGAGTTGGGAACGACTAACACATATGTGCGAGGGGAACCTTTACCTTTTATACATTTACTATATGTACTGTATATAATTACATGCATTAAAGTACTTCCTCCACTTAATGAGCAACTACTAAAAGTGTTCCTGATTATCAGAGGCAGCCGAGTTGTATTGAAATGTATTTGACTCATTGTGATGTGGATATATTTAGGGACCTCTAAAGAAACCAATCAGCATGCAACTGCATTCCACAATAACATGGATTATTGTGAAACTACTCAGCCCATTTCTTACAGTATATGAGTATACAGTTCGTGAGATTTGGACCTCACACCTGAGCAAGTCGCTTCTGGGTTGTACTGCAGATAACATACTAGAGGCACCTATAGTAGCAAGATGCCTCATAGCATTGATAAATATTGAGTGGGGAAACAGTTCACAGGCATTGCGCCTTACCAGGTATATATACCTCTTGGCTTTACACAGGAATTGAACCTCAGTTCTGCACTTTTTTTCCTTGTCTAAAGTGGCATTAAACCTGCAGGAGTCTTGAATTTTATTCTGTGTGAGATGACAGCAGTCTGACAGGCTAGTGAAAATATTTGTGCCCTAGCTGTATTCACGTTATGGTTCATTTAATTTGTGGCCCCAAAATGGTCTGTATGCTCAAATGCTATTTTACCAAGTGCTGCAAATTTTTGAAAAATATTTGTTTTGAAATGTGTGGCAGAGATTAGGAAGTATAATTTTCCCAACTACTTTATTAAAAATAAAACCAAATTAGTGCAATATATTCCCTCCTTCTTCAATTAATATCCTCTTAATAAACTATCTCTTTAAACTATTGTTTTATCAGCATATCCATTCATGACTCATTTTATAATGACCTCCATGTTTAGTGAGGTCATTTTGTTCTGGATCCTTCTGTGGGAGAAAAAAATCATAATATTGTTACCTCAGTTTATTTGTACTGACAAATTCTGTTACACCAGAGATAACTATTAAGAATAGCCCTTTCTTTGAGTGGAGTGAGCTGATAGATGCCAGGAGATCAGAGAAATGATAAGGCATTGGAGAATATAATTGCATTTGTCCCACAACTTGTCCTGCAGGCCATACCTCTGCTGCTTCAATCTTAAGAGAATACAACTATAGGAATAGCACTTAGACTTGTATACTGCTCCATAGGGCTTTACCATACTCTCCAAGCAGTTTACTAATGTTAGCATATTTCCCCCAACAATCTGGATCCTCATTTTACTCAGCTCAAAAGGATGGACGGCTGAGTCAGTCTTGAGCTGGTAAGGATCGAACATCTGGCTGTGGACAGAGCTTGCCTGTAATACTACATTCTAAACACTGCACTACCACCACTATGTCATTAAAAAGCTTCACAGATATTATGAACATGGATTGTGAGTGTGGCAAAGTAGGATAATATCTTTGATAATGAGATCTCTTAGGCCAACGATGGAGAGGAAAAATCAGTTGCTCCTGCAGCCAGATGAAAATCAGATATAAAGGATATAATGTCATCATTCAGGGAGTATCTTGTTGGAACCTTATCATATTTTCCAACTTACCCTTGAAACAGTTTGAATGCACTCAGGTGCTGTGTACCTAAAGATACTAGAAAATGTTTGTCTTGAAGGAGAAAAAAAAGGAAAAGGGTAAAAAGTACCCTGAATAAATGATTAGTAAATGTAGCAATATATAGAAAGCCATAAAACCCACACAAAGTGGGCTTCTGATTCTTAAACCACTACACAAATGGATAATATAACCTTTTAAAAAGAAAATGTAATTCACAAATTCAATTACACTATCATGAGAGCGATAATGTGACTCTTCATTGTCCTTTTCTAGTGGCTATTGAAACCTTTTAAACAAATGTAATTATAATTTACTACTTTAAAATAATAAAAACAATGAAGCAATACTGCAAATACAGTAACCTTCCCATATTGAGAAGTGCTGAAAAGAGTAGTTTGGAATCACATTCAGTTCCCACCATTTATCTTTTTATTTCATGCTGGGTACATTTGTCTAATGCAGTTTGTCTCAGAAATATCAGAGCTACCCCCTTTGCATTTTCTCTTTGTTACATTTTAAAGAGCTGTGGAATAATAGCACTATGAGTGACTAGTCCGCTGTGGAAAGGTGGAGAAGCTGTGTTGATCCCAAGATGTGAAGCGATGTGAGTAGGAAACAGATCAACCCACATTGTCTGTGGAACAAGAAATAAATTGCCTCAGCAGGAGTCCCAGTGTAGGGGGATCATACAGGTGCAGCACTGATTCAGAAATGGTGTAAAGATTCTTTTTGTTTAAGTGAAGAATCCTGGTGGGTGATTTTTCAGTGACAATGACTAACACAGCAACAATCATCACAGAAAAAGCTTTATGCTTGCTGTAACTTTTACAAACATAATGTATGAATCAAGGTGGCCCGTGTTTACCTTAATATAAGGGTAGATTGGAATAACGTTGGAAAAAGGCACTTTATAAATCACAGTTTTTAATTTCACAGTTCTCAATCATAGAGTTTATTTTTTTTAAAAATCACAGTGCAGCTTCCGTATCTGTAAGACTAGCTTGAGTTAAGTAATATTTGCATTATGTACCATCAAACTAGTTAACTTTCACAAAATTTGATTTCATCAAAATTTGATAGAGTAGTTTTTTTTAAAATAGTGTGCTTATTTTATACTTTCCTTTGTCATTAGTTTAATTTAAAGATCTTCTGTTTTCTATCCATATCAACGAAATTGAAAAGAAGGACTAGGGGAGACATGATAGCAGTGTTCCAATACCTCAGGAGCTGCCACAAAGAAGAGGGAGTCAAACTATTCTCCAAAGCACCTGAGGGTAGAACAAGAAGCAATGGGTGGAAACTAATCAAGGAGAGATGCAACTTAGAACTAAGAAGAAATTTCCTGACGGTTAGAACAATTAATCAGTGGAACAACTTGCCTCCAGAAGTTGTAAATGCTCCAACACTGGAAATTTTTAAGAAGATGTTGGATAGCCATTTGTCTGAAATGGTGTAGGGTTTCCTGCCTGGGCAGAGGTTGGACTAGAAGACCTCCAAGGTCCCTTCCAACTCTGATATTATTATTATTATTATTAAGTTGGCATGTTGCCTCATTCAAAAGTAATAATGCTTCACATGCACAGTTGTGATTTTTTATACACACACACACACACACACACACACACACACACACAAACCTATGAGGTTGAGAGTGAGTGGTTTGTCTAAGGTAGTTTGTTAGTTCATTGTGCAGGCAAAGATGTGAATTGGAGCATTTAGATTTGTAGCTGAATGTCTCCACCAATGTATGTGGATTACTTGAAAGCTTTTTACTAGGACAATAGGAAAATTTGCTTTGTTCCATCTCCTAATTTTGATGAATCATTTGAGAGCTGTTAAGTAACAGTGGCTTTTTTTTTATTGCCACTCTGCCCAGAGACCTACTCAGATTCCTTAAAATCAGCATCTTTGAATTTGAATATAGTACTGGTTGGACAAAAGGAAGCTGATTTGGAGCTCTAAAAATGTTACTTAGTTTGCATAATGGAATGTCTGCAAGAAAACAACCAAGCTCAGAGCTCTGAATATTTGAGGAATATTTCTATTTGTGCTGTTCCGGTCCACAGTTTCAGTGCTCTGTGCATATTGGATATAGCTATGTATTTTTCCCCCCCTGTTCTCCATGAGATGCTTAGGAACAACAACAAAAAAATCAAGTGTCAAAATATCTTTTAAGAATGTGATTGTGTGATTAAGTACATTTAGAAAAGGGTAGCTGAAGAATGCATACTGAACTATTGTGCCACATTTGTTTTCTTAAAATGCAGATTAGTACCGACATGATAGGAAAGATTTATGAGTCAACATATAGAAATACAAATGAGCTAGCTTTTCTTTTGTTAAAATTGCTAATCTAATCATTCTACTGCCATGCGAGGGGTAAAAAAGAACAATAATTACTTGAGAGATGAAGTAGGAGAGCAAATATAAATTTTTCAAACTACATTTCAGATATGCATGCATTATGATATATACATACATTATGAAATTTGTAGGTCCAATATTTAGTTAATCAAAATGTCATAACTTGTTTCTTTTATTGCCTGCAGTATGTTTGGTAAACAACAACAAAAAAGAGTCTATATCTGAATATACAACTCAACATTATTTTTCTTCCAAACATAAATACAGTTTAATATATAAATTTATGTCTATATCAATTGAAATTAAAGAGAAAATAGGAGGAAATAATAACTTAATATTGTCCTCTATATGTGAGTCTGTTATTAATTCTTTTTAAAAAATGAGGATCACTTTGTACAAGATCTAACATTATCTGATCTTGCTGAAAGGCACCACTTATTCATGTCTACTGAGTTTTTAAAAGCCTAATACACTGAGATCCATAATGGCAAAGACCCAGCGGGCATTTAGAAATACAATTAGTAGTTTGAAAATCTGAATGAGAACTTTGTCCAATCAAAATTCAAACTTCTAAGATATAATAGTCACCTATTTGTCCTCTTAGAATATTTAGAGAAAAAAATATTCTAGGAAAGCATAGTGTTCCATTGGTTTGGCTTTTTTAAAGCATATCAAAACAAATATGTGTTTTCATTAACAAGGGAAATAACTCAAAGTCAGATAAAAAATTCACACCCGATAAAGTAAAACTAATTGACTCATTAATCTACACTAGCAAGGAATATCTTCGGACCTTTCGTCGTGAGCTAAAAACATATTTATTCATTCAAGCAGGACTGGCATAAATAGTTGATTTTAAATTGGGGTTTTAGTAATATTTTAAATTTTTAAATCTTTTAAATTATCGGCCGTTTAGTAATAGTTTATTTTAAATTCTTTTAATTGTATATATTCTGTATTTTATTCTGGCTGTACACTGCCCTGAGTCCTTCGGGAGAAGGGCGGTATAAAAATCTAATAAAATAAAATAAATAAAATAAATAAATAAATATGTTTTTTAAAAAAATTCACCCATAATTCTGAAATTTGCAGAATACAAAATGCAGGAATGTGAAACTTTTTCCTCCAGGGAGCATTATTGGTATGCGAAAACCCACCCTTGAAATATAGTGAATGCAACCCATGTCATTTAATGAAAAGTATATGTAGATAGTAATGTGCTTACAAGGTAAAGGTAAAGGTTTCCCTCGCACATATTCCAGACTCTAGAGGGCGGTGCTCATCTCAGTTTCTAAGCCGAAGAGCCAGCGCTGTCTGATGACAATTTCGTGGTCATTTGGCCAACATGACTAAATGCTGAAGGTGCATGGAACGCTGCTACCTTCCCACCAAGGTGGTTCCTATTTTCTACTTGCATTTTTACTTGCTTTTGAACTGCTAGATTGGCAGAAGCTGGGGCAAATAACAAGAGCTCACTCCATTAAGTGGCACTATGGATTCAAACCGCCAAACTGCCGACCTTTCTGATCACAAGTTCAGTGTCCTAGCCACTGAGCCACCACATCCCCTAATGTGCTTATAGTCCACTGAATATGATGATTTTCCCCATCTGTCCAATTTTTAAAGAGTGTTGTGACTTAGGCCCAAATAGTTATTACCAGACACAATCAGTCCTAAACAAACGTAGTTTATTAGAACAGCTGAGAATTACTTCATTCTCAGCTTAGTCCAAATTAAGTCCAAAACAAAGTTGTTCAGAAAAAGTCCTTCAGCCTTATCACAAATCTTTGTCTTCATTGGCACCCTGCCAAAGGCTTTTCTTGGCAAGAACCCCACAAACAGGAGACAAGAAACAAACGTAGCAACATTGCTTTTCTACAAAGAACCCAAGAGCCATTGCTGCTCTTTTAAGCCTTATGGGAGGGGCCAATCATTTCCTGGCCTTACTCCTGAGTCGTCCTTTTTGCTTTAGCTGCTCTTGCCTTCTGGCAGCTCTTCGCATGCGTGCACTAGGAACAGGTTCCTCCTGCCTCTGGAGGCTTCAAAGTCTGCGCATCGCTCCAGATGGCCCTGGCCCCATCTCTGCCTCCGACACAGAGCCCTTGTCCGGGCCTTCCCCAGAGTCCAGGATTGGCCCATGATCCTCCCCAGCCTCCTCACTGTCTGACTCCGCTGCTAGCTCCGCCGGCTGCTGATGGACCACAACAAAGAGCTTGGCAACGACTTTTGTGGTACAGTAAGGTTTTTTGGAGCTGAGTGTAACCATAGTACCTCAGATATTGTCCTTTTGACTCAGTGTTACATTCAGAGGAAAGAACATCAATCCAGGAGCATGGAATTTAAAGTTATAGAAATAGAAAATTTGATACATTTTCTTTTCTGAGTCAAGCTGGATCCTGGTAACTTTGTGAATGCTTCCATGCAGATTTCTTGGTAGGGAATTATTTCTGATCATGCTTTTTAATTGGAAGGGCAGCTTTGAGAATGTGTTCAGTTGTATATAACTCTGACATGGCTACTTTGAAGATGCTACTGTCCGTCTGAAATAAAACATGAAGGCCCCTTCATATGAATAAGTCACATTTTATCTGGAGATGTTACACATCACTGATCTTCTTGGCAAATTAGAAAAAAGGCAGATATTTGAGATTTTAAATTATCATCATACCATAGAAGGAAATGGTATTCTTCCACTAATCTACAAATAATTTGTTTCAGCATCTTAGTTAGATCACGAATAAGTTTCTTAAGACAAGAAACAATAAACTCCTACATCTTCAGAGTCAATCTATTTCACTATCGGCCATTTAGTAATGGCATCAAGAATATTCTTGATGCCAAGCCAAATTCTTCTTCTTTGAATTTCCTTTTTTCTCCTCTTCAGGCCAAGTATATCTAACTCTTCAACTTTGCCTAATAGCAATGATGTCCATCTGTTCTCTATACTGTGAACTACTGAAAGAAATCTACGGCAAATGGAGTTCTGGATCTTAATTTCTGATGTTTCCTTTTGGCTTAATGATATGTTTCTTTCTGAAGTTTCTTTCTGAAGTTTAGAGCAGATATTTTCCTGCTCAGGCTTCTTATTTTCATGGGTAGATAGGTTGTTGATATTGGGAGAATAATTTTCTCTCTCTTCCTTTTTCCACCATGTCCATGCTTTTGGTATTCACTGAAAATTGTTTATATATATATTTCTCTTTCCTTGTTTGTGCATCAGAGCATCTGGCAATAACTGAAATAGCTTGCTTTATTTAAAACCAGACTACGTGAAGTACAGATGAGATGGGTGCAGCTTTGAAGATCCTTGCTTCCCCCAAAGGTTAAGAGCCCCACATCTTAAGTGTTCTAAACTGAGTAACTACTAACATTTTGCCCAAAAATATTTGAATTGTATTTACCAAAAAGAGAATAGAATAGAATAGAATAGAATAGAATAGAATAGAATAGAATAGAACAAACAGAATTGGAAGGGACCTTGGAGATTTTCTAGTCCAATTCCTCCTTAGGCAGGAAATCCCATACCATGGTTTTAAGAATCTCTTAAAAAAATCCAGTGTTGGAGCATTCACAATTTCTGGAGGCAAGTTGTTCCACTGATTTATTGTTCCAACTGTCAGGAAATTTCTCCTTAGTTCTAGGTTGCTTCTCTCCTTGATTAGTTTCCATCCATTGTTTCTTGTCCTGCCTTCAGGTGCTTTGGAGAATAGCTTCTCTCTCTCTCTTCTTTGTGGCAGCCCCCGAGATACTGGAACACTACTATCATGTCATCCCTAATCCCTCTTTCCATTAAACTAGACATACCCAATTCCAGCAACCATTCTCTATATGGTTTAGCATTCCTCTTTAGGAAGAGGAGAGACGTGATAGCATAGAGCAGGGGTGTCAAACTTGATTTCATTGAGGACTGCATCAGGGTTGTGTTTGACCTTGGGGGGGCTGGCGTGGACATGGACAGGGTGGGCATGGCCAGCTTAACGTCACTCGTGTCGGGATTGCCTGTGATGGCCTGAGTGCTCTGTCAGCAAAAATAGAGCCCTCCTGAGCTCCATTTTTGCTGGGAGAGGCACCGTGGGCCGGTCCTTCACTGTTTCCAGAGCAGCCCCATGGGCCAGATCTAAGTATCTCATGGGCCGGATCCGACCTCCAGGCCTTGAGTTTGTTACCCCGGCATAGTTCAAATATTGATTAGGGAGCACTCACCAGTTTAAAAAAAATGTTTGCCAAAAAATGATCATTTTAGTATAGCAGTGAATTTGAGTTACATTTAAAGGTCCAATTATGACAGATTTTTTTGTGAATCTGAACCTCCTTCATTAGATCCATAAAGCTAGTCATCAGCTGTGAACTCTTTGGGAGTTTTGTTTGAAGTGATTGCAAGCATCTGTCTGGAGATCATTACTTATGCATATTAAATGCTTGCCCCCGATAGCCCAGTTGAATATAGGGAAATCTCATTTCACTGCTCGCTAAAATCACCTTCCATGTGGCTCTTGCTGTTAAAAGGAGATTATTAGATAGACTTTAGTAAATGAGTCAACAAATCTTTTTGCTTGAAATCTATGAACTTTCAAATTATAACCCTGACTCTGATGTCACCCATCACTCTGCAGGTGCAATTTACATCTTGCTACTCAGTGCTTTGAATATCCCAAACTCAAAGATTTTCAGTGGATTATGTTCATGCAATTCATCTCTCAAATAAGTTAATTATATAATCGCAAGCAGGGAACCAGTTCAAAGCAACATTCAGTTATATACTAAGCAATTTCTGATGAAATTGCAGGTATGGTATATTAGCAGTTTCTGGTGCATTTATTATGGTTGGTTGAACAGTCAGCCAGATGTTTAGACTGGACTTGGCATTTTAATCAACCTATCAAGTCTTTCCCAAGGACCTGGGATAGACAGATGTTGTTCTTTGAAAGTGTTAAAGAGTCACAAGACTCAGTTGTTTTGCAACTGAGTATTGGTGGTTTTGTCAATGCCAATGGAGTTCAAGTGGTGCTTCAAATGTTTTGAGATTGTACCCAAGACACCTATTACTATTGTTATTATCTTCTTTTCCCATGTTTCGATTTGCAAGTCTTCTCCAGTTTTTTTCTTTTGTCTTCTGTTGTATCCAGGTACTGCAGTGTCTACTATCCAGACTTTTTTTCTTTCTTATCAACTTTCTTGTTAAGTCTGAAGAATTATTTGGCAGGTGCTTTTCTGCCTGATTTCTAAAGTTCCCAAGCTCTTTGGGTTTTCATTTTCTATTACTTTGTCTATTTTGTCATCCCACTGATTCTTGCTTATAGGCAAATGGTATTCCTTGCAGATCTTCCAATGTACCATTGTTGCTACTTTGCCATGTTATTGTAGCAGCTAATGAGTTGCTCCATTGTTTCTTCAGCTTGCCAGTAGATTTGAACAGTGGTAGTGTAGTGGTTAGAATGCAGTATTGCTAAATCTGCTGACTGCTGGTAGTTCGATTCTCACTGGCTCAAGGTTAATTCAGCCTTCCATCCTTCTAAGGTTGGTAAAATGAGGACTCAGATTGTTGGGGGTGATATGCTGACTTTGTAAACCACTTAGAGAGGGCTGGAATCGGTGGTGGGTTGCTACTGGGTGAACCAGTAGCAGCAATGGCGGGAGGCTCTGCCCACCTACCCAGACATTATCAATTGGAAAAAGAGTGGATATAAAGACCTTTTTTGCCTTAACTTAATATTCTTGTTTTACTCTGAATCTTTGAACTGGAAACTAAGTTTTATTTAGGCTGAATTGTCTGGACATGGATGAAAATGAGATATAATAGTGTAAGTGATCAAAAGCAATATGTCTAAATTAAGCATTGTGTATGGAATTTAACTTCTTTAAAATTTATATTCTTTCCCACGGATAATAAGATCACTAAGATTCTGAAGAAGATTCATAAAAATCCAGGTCACCCTAGTTTAGGCAAAGCCCTCAGCATGTCTTTCAAGCTGAGAATGTGGCCTGAGGACTTTAGATCTCAGTAACCATCCATAAATCTGAGCTTCAGAAAGTGCAGGAACCTTTAAGTTCAGAGTCAGCAGCAAATAGCATTGAAAATATCAGGCCCTTCCAATCTTGTTTTGATCAGGATTAAATACTGTAAAGGCTGATTTAGGAACAGAAGCTTTTTCTATGGAATTTTTGTCTACCTTGGACAATCTGTAGGGAACTCTCCAAGGTGCTAATACTCCCAGACACTAGTCCTGTTTATATTTCATTTGCTCTGTTTGGCTTCTTGGCTGTCTGCAGCTAGGACAAACAACGAAAGATAAAAATATGGGCAAAAGTATGCAAGCTGCCTCCTTGAACATTTAGGGTTATCTACCCTCTTTCCTATCGCTTCAGCGTTATTATGTTGAATGCAAGTTTGTAAAACTGTTCATTCTGTCCACATTTGATCATTAGTAAAATTCTTCATATGAGCTGGGATTCTCTTTTTCAATGTGTGCAGTACAACTCCAATTTAGACCATCTCATCATTGTACAGAAGTAGGAGGCCAAATTATCAATACAGAGGGTTACTGAGTTCTAGGCTCAATGCTTACTCTCCATATCCTCAGGCAAACTTTTGAGTGTCTTTCAGTAAAAGAAAAATACAATAAAAAGAGCATTATAATGCAATGGAACAAACCCAGCAATGCAGAAGTTGAAGCACCTCATCCTGCAGGGCATGATGTCAGAGAAATTTGGTTCTGATCCATCTTGGCTGGCAGAAATAAACATGCTGCAACAGCAGCAATGTGCAGATGCAGCATTACAGCACCTGTCTTCCCAAACTCATTTCTTTCATTAGTTGGCAAAGAAATTTAGTAGGTCAAGACTGCTTCTTCAAATGTCTGAATAATTGCAGCATTGATAGCGCTTGCTTAATAGTCATTGTTTTTTGGGTGGGTGGGAGGGTTGAAGAAATACAATATGGTGCAGAAAGTCTTTCATTACCATTTGGAGTCTCTTGCAGAAAGCATACTTGGCCTTTTGAGAACAATTTTTCATCCAACCTAGACCAGTTTAGGCTGAGATGTTTAAAGGAACTTCAGATGTAAATCTACAGGAGAGAATTCGCATCAGGATAATTGTAGCTAAATCATAGAAGAATTCGAAAGTGTGTTCAGTAAGTAAGAAGATGAGAGAACTTGACCCATAGATTCTGGTTTTGGAGCTGAAAGGGCTAGTGGTGGCCTTTGAGAACTATGGTTTCTCACTAAGGTCTTCATACCTTTTCTTCTTGGAACATACAAACATTTCTGGTTGAGGTGAATACTTTGCAGATTGAAGTCTTGGAAGCTAAGAATAGTTGAGCCTCATTAGAGGTTGGATGGGAGTTCACCAAAAAATAGTAGGAGTTGTAGGCTAGATTGAGAAGTTGAAAACATCTTTCAAGAAGGCAATGACAGCATTCCCTGTTTGGAAAAGGGCTGCATTTATCTGGTCACTATCTGTCATGTTTGCCTTGAGGGTCTCCTGACCTTTATTTTGACTTATTTTTCAGTTGATAATCTGCTGTTCATTTATTTATGCATCTTTAAGATCATTCATGTAAAATAAATAATTAATCCAAAAGCTGGTCCAGTTTGTTACAATGACACAGGATCATCAAGAATACATTTTCTCCTGAAAGAAAACTTCAAGTCTCAGTGCTGCATTAGGCATTTCCTAGAGCCTTTTATCTACCCCTTTCAAAAGTATTCCTTTCCTGACTGTCCTATAATATAAATATTCAGCTAAATCAGGCAGCTCATCTGCTTTATCTGTCTTCCGTTTTTGGAGGTAACAATCTCTGGCTTTCCCCCCCCAAATCTCAAGGTTTGTGCTGAATCACATTATTGTTTTAAAATTCTACCTCTGTACCATACTCACAAAATCTTGATACCCTGTATCACATTTGGTAGACCTGTTGGCTTCAGGACATTATTAAAACCTAACTCTCTACATCCTTCACCATAGGTCATGATGATAAAGGTCCTTTGGAGATGTATTTATCTGGAGGATCATAGACATCCACATTTCCTCTGTGACTTCTTCCATAGTCTTGGAAGTTTATGAACTTTTTTGTTGAGGAAGAATAGGATAGGATAGGATAGGATAGGATAGGATAGGATAGGATAGGATAGGATAGTTGGAAGGGACCTTGGAAATCTTCTAGTCCAACCCCCTTCTTAGGCAGTAATCCCTATACCGTTTCAGACAAATGGTTGTCCAACATCTTAAAAACTTCCAGTGTTGGAGCATTTACACCTTCTGGTTGTAAGTTGTTCCACTGACTAATTGTTCTAACTGAAAGGAAAATTCTCCTTAGTTCTAGGTTGCTTCTCTCCTTGATTAGTTTCTGTAGTTGCTTCAAAGGCTACATGTTGCTAGTTCAAAATTCAAAAATAAATGACACTAAATTCTTACATCCTAATTGTTATTGTAAGAAATGATTCATGTTTATTACAATAAAATCTCTAACCAAAAAAATTGGGAACTAAAGCATTAACATTGTAAGAATACATCATAATATTCTTTTCAGCTTCTTATGTCTCTATGTATACACCCCAACTGATTACCACTTGATAACTGACAATCCTTATATGTATGTTAGTAATTGATAGTTACACTGAAAGCTGAAACAGTTGCATGATTATAAATAGCCAAAAATTACAATCCCAGGCTAATTAATCTCCTGTTTAATTCTCTACTGTACTTCTACTTCTTTTTTAAAAAAACCTAACTCATGGTTCCAGCAGTGTAACATAATTTTTAAAAAGTGCTTAGATAAGTAGAAATTGTATTAATTTAATTACAAAAGCAAGGATATTTTTTGCTATATGCCCAATATATTTTTGCTGAACTAGCACATCTGCCTCCACTTTGAGCAAATATATTGTTCCATTAGTATCAGTGTTCACAAAAATAAAATAGCAATCTTGGAACTCAATTTACTTTTTTGCTAATTCGGAAAATGGAATGGACCAACTTGAAAGTTTCTGGGATTCTAGATATTTGGTAAAGAGAACTTTTTCTTCAGTTTATTTATAATGGCTAATGAAGTATACCCTTGGCCTTCGTTGTTCTTTGTAAGTACTTATACTGTGTCAAGAAAATTTTTGCAGTAACAATAAATTTTGGTATGGGTACCGCTCTATGAGAAAGGACCATAACTTGGCAGTATTGGTTATATTTTTTTAACGCAAAATAAGACAAACCATCTTCAGCATCTAGAGGCAGTGTTCCTTCTTGAATTTGCATATGATCTTGCTATGCTAATTTAATAAGATTGTTTTATAGTTTCCTTTTTTTTTTAAAGTGAACCAGAATCAGAGCAATGATTTACTTTACCCTGGAAAAAATGCTATAAAATTGAATGTTTATATACAGTATATCAAACTTTCACAAGTGAGTAGAAATCAATAACAATTCAAGTAACTTTTGGGTACAAGGACATTAAAAGCACCCAGAAGTTTAGAAATGGGTGCCATTGGATTCTGGAGCATTTAATTCTGATTACATAAGGTCCCATAAATCATATTCACCTTTCACAACACCTCGGTAGGAACCTGTCTTTAAATTAAAATACCAGAAATATAAAGTATTATAAACTAGGAGCACCATCAAAGGAAAGAAAGACTTGATTTATTTTTCCTTTATCTATTGGTTTTTCCTCTGCTTTCTGCTCTTCAAAGGCAGCTAACAAAATGCAAAAAAATTATACACACACACACAACATACACTATTAAAACTATTTAATACTTATAAGTTTTCTCTGCTCTTAATAGTGGAATTAAAAGCTTAATTACCTTCATTTGCAGCTGAGCTGACATTTATTTATTTCTTCATTTACATTTGTGTATCTTGTGTAACTTTAAAGAAAATTCTGAGTAATGCACTTCAGGGTTGCTTTTATTTATTCTTATAACTTCATACCCTGAAGTTATGGCTATTGTGCCATCCCCATGGCCATGATCAGAATTTAGTTGCTTGGCAGCTTGCTTGCACTTATTACTTTAGTTTAGTGGCTCTTTAAGTTTCCTCACCTGCCGATCTTCCCCATCTATGCTCCTTGCACTACAAGGCCCATGTGCCCCCTGTGCTCAGCCGCCCCAGCTGATCTTTGCTATCTTCGTTTTCCTGCTCCTGACCAAAAATGGACCCAACAAGGCAGCTGCTAGCGACATTAGGGTTTTACTCCAGATTGTACATGCCGGATTCCTTGAGAAACCTAGGGAAGATGGCAGTTATAAATCCCTTTCTGCTGTGCTGCTGGACCGTGCATTGGCTGGATTTCATGCTATGAAAGGCATCATATCAAGGGCTCTTGCAGCACCAACCCCACAGTACCCCAAACCCCTTTGCATTGCTGTGCTGAGCTGGAGCTGAGCTTTGTTCTGCAAAGGCTTTGTGCTGCGTTGAGGTTCAGGAGGCGTTGCAGTCTAGTGCTACGACATGCCAAGAAGTCCCTTTGTGCCAGGCCGTTGTGATAGACTGGGTCTGGGCGTCACACTGCAGCTCAGGCTTCCTGCAGCCCCAGAGCTATGGCAGGCCAAGAAGCCCCTGAGCTGTATTCTTTCCCTCTTTATGTCTGACACATTTTTTCTGGATCAGACAATGCTCTTACTTCAGAAGCATTCATACTCGCTTGAAATAACATTTTTGGAAAAAAACCAAAAAGCTTCAGTAGTCCCAAAATGCTTTTCAAAAGGTAATTGGACTTCCTTGGGGTTTTTCCCCCTTGAAAATGCTTCTCAGAATTGAAGAAATTTCTTGAATGAGAAACGAAACATTTTGAAGGGGAAAAAAACCCAAGTCCAGTTGCCTTTTGAAAAACATCTTTGGGACAGCCATGACCAGGATGATTGAGAATCTCCATAGACAAAACTTTGGTAGCATGCACTATCCAGTTAAATTTAGGATTATCAGGCATCTCCATTCTTTATTACACCCATCAATCTATAACAGTCACTGCTGTCTAGGTCCATTTTAGTTGCCAGATGCTATATTTCTTCTATTCCATTTCTTCCTCCACTCCTTGTTCTTCTTCCTAGGTTTCCTGTTGTAATTTAAGATTCTACTTCTGATGCCAGCTCAATCGCTTCTTCTCCAGCATAACATCTTCCTATGAGAAATTAACTATTGAATTGCTTTCAGCTTCTCCTTATCAACAAACCGACACAAAGACTGAACACCCTTCAGAACATCATGACTCAATGTAGGCTGTCACAGTATCCCTTCAACTGAACAAATACAATGAACTTCTTTCAACAAATGATAGATATCTGTTGGCAAATCCCAAAGTTCTAATTACAGTTTTTTTAATTATTAATTCAGAAGAAGAAGGGCAATTTCCATGAAATGTCATTTTCTTGGCTATTTCTAGATTAGCCACTGTTTAAATTTTTATCTGTGTATGCCCAAGAGGCCTGTTTAGTTTTCTTATACCAATAATTAACCTTTGATTTAATATTTAATGGTACTACATTGACTACACCCAAAGATGCTTTTTCAAAAGGCAAGCGGACTTTGTTTTTCCTTGAAGACATTTTGCTTCTCATCCAAGAAGTTTCTTCAGTTCTGAAGAAAATTCTTAGATGAGAAGCGAAACATCTTCAAGGAAAAACAAAGAAAATCTAGTAGCCTTTTGAAAAAGCCCCTATGGGGCAATCATAACCAGGATGACTGAAAATCTCCATATACATTGACCACAGAAGTGTCTTAAGAGTTTCAAGTGTATCTCATCAAGTTTAGTATAGTGTATATTCATGCTTCTGGGTGAAAGTATAGGTCCATGAGTTTCACATATTCCTTCACCCAACTTATATATATTAGTACAGCTGTGAAGCATTTTGAAAACCATTCAGAAAAAGTGCTTTGGATAATGTGGGAGTAAGTATGGATATAGCAGCTCCCTGCAAATCATTTAAAGCAGGGGTGTTAAACTCGATTTCATTGAGGGCCACATCAGGGTTGTGTTTGACCTCAGGGGGACCGGGGGGTCATTGCCAGCTTGACGTCACTCGTGTTGGGGGTGCCTGTGGCAGACTGAGCGCTCTGCCAGCAAAAACGGCTCCTGAAATGGCTTCCTGCAACCCTTTGCCAGCAAAAACGGAGCTTGGGCCCGAGCTCCATTTTCACTGGCAGAGGCACGGTGGGCCAGTCCTTTGCTGTTTCCAGGACAGCCCTATGAGCCAGACCTAAGCACCTGGCAGGCTGGATCCGGCCCGTGGGCCTTGAGTTTAACATCCCTGATTTAAAGCAACCACATCTTTTTCTGAGATCACATAGCTGCCCTCTGCAGCTGCCACATGATTCCTTGAAAATATATGTCTAATTCAAAGAGTTGAAGACAAGCACTACAACTGCATACCCTCATGCCCAGAAGCATTTTTTAGGAATAAAAGACAAGCACTACAACTGCACACTCTCATGTCCAGAAGCATTTTTAGGAGTAAAACCAAAGTATTGCATAACTGTCAAAATTAGAATAAAACAAATTTACAACAGGAGGTGCTGCAACTAGTTGACATATCCTAACTTATGGTGTTCACCAACCTTCTTACCTTTCCTATATAGTATTCTCTCAAGAGGGAATTACATGGGCCACATTTCTGTGTTCAGTTTCAAAAGCCACATTTTAAATTTGCAAACTTTGATTGTGTTTCTGTTTTAGAAGCCAGCAATGAGGATTTTTTCTGCTCTTTCCTGTAGCTTGCTAAAATGCCTGCATTGATTTATTGGCTACAGTCACAATATTTGTACCACCCACAAAATCCTAATTTCCTTAAATTTATTTCAACTCAGTGGTTAATGCTATATATAAATTACACAGTAATGTTGATATTTCTGCCAAAGCAATGGAACAAATATTTAGTGGTTTCATTGTATCTGTATTAGTTGTATGTGTATATACGTTTCATATCTTTGTGTTATGTATGCATTACACATAATCTTCACTTTATGAATGTTAACAAACAAAGGCATAAAAAAATCCCCACCGGGATTAACCCAAACACATTCTGGACATTTTTTTTATTTCTGAACATGCAGTAAAGTCAATGTGGATCAGTAGCTTGAAAAGTAACTCATAATAGTTATATGTTGTTGCTGTCAGCTGTAGAACCAGTACAAAAATAGAAAATACAGTTGCCCTAGCAACTAAACTAATCAGGCATCACCACTAAAAATCTAATGATCTGACAGATCTTTTATACATACTGTAACTCTTTCCCAGTGCCGTACTATGCTCATTCAAGGTTTTCTCTGAAGCCCAGTATGGACCAAAAGTCATATTGAAAGTCAGAATCCTTGGAAGATATTATGACAAGTTGTGTATTTTATAATTAGAATTTCTATTGTAAACAAGGTGGAATATTTAACAGTCCATGCAGCTTGAGTCTATTTGACAATATTTGCCTCATACTAAAAGCTTTAGGAAATCCTATTTGTTTAGTGAAGTGCACATAGACTCTATTAACAGACTCACCTTAAACTTAAAGCAGTGACATCTTTGAGATAGGTGTGCCCTGTTGCTTGCTTCTGAAATATTCAAAGCAAAATGTCTAGTGAATGCAGGCAATGGGGACAGAAGCATCACATCATATCCAGGGAATTTTAAATGTGTGCTAAAATACTAATGGCTTTTCTCACTTCTCTGGCACTTCATTTTTGCAAACACCATTTCCTCTGCTACAGCATAACTTATGTTGCATGGAAAAGTTCTCTTGCACCCTTTTACTATCAGTTCTCATTCTATTTGATGAGCAAAATTTATTTTCAGCGTGTTTTGTAGAAACTAGACAAATAAATGGAAATCTTTTCTGACGTTTTCGCGGGTGTTTGTATGTAGATCTTTGGTTATTTGGGTTTTCTCCCACGTAAAATTGGAAGCACAAAGCAGTAAACACCAGCCTGAAGATGACAAATGAGACTTCATCGAAACGTCGCCAAGACACTTCCAATTTTACGCAGGAGAAAACCCAAATAACCAAAGACCTACATAAATGGAAATCTGTAAACACCGGGTAGCACCAATGGAAGAGAATTACCGTATTCTCCTCATGTCTCACTTAGAATTTTTCCTGGTGACATTTGATTATGTACAGTTCTTTACGAAGAGTGGGTTTGATACTTTGACTCTTTGTCTGGTTTATAGGGAATTTTGTTGTTGTTTTCATGACAAGAGTTGAAAATTGAAGAATGGGTTGGTTGTCTATGATCAAAGATTTCCAAATAAAGTTTATTAGTCTTTATGTCTTATGATATCTCCAAAATTAGAGCAACTTAGCTTTGAAAGTGAGAATGCTGGTGGAATTCTTATGATTCTTCGTTTAACAAATCTGGAAAAGTCCATAATGGATTAGTTGACCTTGCTCCAATTAGCTTGGCTCTCAATTCATTATGAATTTTGAAGTAGGTCCAAAGAAGAATATAACTTTTCATTGTATTCTTAGGATAGAATAAAATCCATGATGGTATGGTATGGAACCACCCACATTTGCACTGAGATATCCATTTTGTCTCCAAAGGATGATTAATTTGTTGTGCATATGACTCTCACTGGCATCTACGGGCATAAGGATTGTACTTTTATGATTGAAGCATTTTCCAACAATTGTCACTCAGATGTTTTAAAGAAGTTCAAGTGTGAGTGACATGACATTTATGGGGGAAACTTTAAAAAAATGGAAAGTATTTGAAATAGTAACATTGTAAATTAGAAGGACAACATGCTTCCTCTTCAAAGCAGCTCTTCTTGACAATGATAGAATTTAGGTAGAATTAGGTAGAATTTTCCCCATTTGGATTTTACTATACCATAAACACTCCCTAGGAATATCTTTCTTTTACCACTTGCCTGCGTTGTTGATACTTGGCTGAAATATGAGATAGGTTTAAGTTATGGTTAGCTATACCATGATAAAGCCGCCAGCAACCAGCAGAATGAACAATCTACCATGCCTTATGGATAATCTACCATGATTCACTATAAATGTTGGTGGTGACTGAGCCAACTGATGTTAGGGTGGGAAATTAGTTTAAAACATACTAATCACTTCAGGCTGTTGTGAATGCTCCCTCCTCTCTAGTCCTTGGGCATTCTCCTCCAGGGTCATTCAATTTTGGGAAATGAGAAAGTCCAGTTTTTTCAAACCATTCTTGTATTTGTCACTTCATTTAGCTATTTGAGAAGCACCAGGAAATGCCAAATTTGAAAGAGTTAGGCTGCCTTGATGAAACAGCTGAGAGAACATCTGTAAAATGGGAGGACTTAGGTCATTCAAAACCAAGTAGCTATGTAGGTGTAGTTCTCTTTGAAAATGGCCTGGTACCATCTGGCTGATTAGTTATTCAACTGCAGATTTCTATAGGCAAAGCTGGGAATGAGTTTTGACAGATGTCTAAACCCACAAATCTAACCATTTGTCAAAACCATCTGTTACTCATACTATTGCTGTGATTGGCAGATTGTTTTCTCATAAGCCCATAAGTTTCAGAAAGGAGGGAATCAGCAAAATCCCTGGGTTTAATCAATTGGTGTATTTAATGTGCCTTAGGTAAAGGTAAAGGTTCCCCTTGCACATATGTGCTAGTCGTTCCTGACTCTAGGGGCGGTGCTCATCTTCGTTTCAAAGCCGGAGAGCCAGCGCTGTCTGAAGATGTCTCCATGGTCATGTGGCTGGCATGACTAAATGCCAAAGGTGCACGAAACGCTGTTACCTTCCCACCAAAGGTGGTCCCTATTTTTCTACTTGCATTTTTACATGCTTTCGAACTGCTAGATTGGCAGAAGCTGGGACAAGTAATGGGAACGCATCCCGTTATGCGGCAAGCCAGAAGAGAAGCCGTAGAGTAGGATAGGAGTGAGTAAAGGGAAAAACAAATTTTATGATGGCATAATTTTATTATTATAAAAATACAATTTTATGCCAATTCAGTAATGTGTAGGTAGCATGTTAGGGAAAGACCCTACATCATTGGGAAAGAATTATGAATATCTCATAGGGAGGAAATGGAATATATCATGAACATATTATCTTTCCACATTCAATATATGCTTGCCATCCTGGAGTTCCAGTTGTAAAAAGTCCTGTGGGTCTTATTGTGGGGGAAAATTGGTACCATTCCAGCCTGCGGGCAGAGTCCTGTCGACATCAGAGTCAGATGATGAATCCCTGTTAGTATCGTTATTGCCCCAACATTCAGAAATCAAAAAGAAGGAAAATACTTGAATGCCTCTTAACAGTCTATTTATTTACCACACATTTTGAGAGTCTGAATCAGGTTTTAATTGTCTTAACTGCTTTCTGCAAAAAGCATTGGAAATCTACCAACTTCAGCTTCCCTTTTCTGACCGTATTAGTTTCTGCTTCTGTCAGCTTTTAATTTTTGGGAATCTGCCAAGCTCGGTTTTTCAAATTTGAACATTTGTAAAGTTACATAAAATGAATATGAATGTTGGGGACATTTTTAAACACATTAATTTTTGCTTGCAGTTTTAGCCAAAATACTGCGACACAATTTTGCAATGCCCCTTCATATACTGCATTTCTATACATAACTACCAATACTAAAAAGTATATGCAGAATGTACCCAAACATAACCAGAAAGCAGCTTCATTCACTTCGCTTCATTCGCGAAGCAAAGCGGTGGTAACAGCAGTTGAAACCCACCACTGCCCTAGTTGTCACCTGTTTGAGAAGGAGCCAGAACACTCCTTCAAAGAGTAAAGATGGATGATCCCCAGGTCTAGACAGCCTCAACATCTACAACAATTTGATCTTGATAGCAGTGACTTCAGTTAGTTTCTTTCAATCTAGGCCCACACAGCCTCCAGGAACTAGGATAGGACCTTGACAGTCTCAATTTAATATAAGCATTTCTGGACAGAATTTTCTCTAAATCTACCAACACTCAAGGCTATTTTTATTTCTCTATGCACTGTATGAAGCATTTTTTACTATCCAGGACATTAATCTCATGCCAGCATAATATATTGCAGAGCAGTTCATCATTCCAGCTTCTGCTACTACTGATTCTGACTTACTCAAGCCATGTTCTCTACATGGTAGCTTTACTTCCCCTACAGGGGAATATTATAATGATATTTGATGTGGTACAGTAAATGCTATTTGCTCTTACGTTCTTATGTAATATGGGAATTCCTGAAATAACATCATTATTTGAATTCATATGTATTCTTAAATATAAAAATAATTTACAATTTTAGTTTCTAAACTTCCTGCATATCAAGGATCCATTTTAAAACTCATCTACATTAATTTTTAAATTTAAATTAATTAATTTGTTGATTTTGTTGAGTCCCCAATTACTTTTGCTGATGGATACTTGGTATGTTAGGGGCATTTTATGGATATTCTAAAAGAAAAGAACCACCATGTTGCTACTCACAAAAGCCTATCTGGGGTGAATGCTTCCTTTGCGTCCTAGGTTATTCCATATTAATCCACTTTTTATTTGCATACCCTCAGTACTTTTTGAGTCAAAAGTTGATATGATATCCATACATGCACAGAAAGCTCAAGTAGGTACAGCATTCACCTTATCTCAAAAAGCAAAGTAGATTTAACCAGGAAATTATCAGATTTAAGACTAGGAACCGTGGTGGTGTAGTGGTTAGAATGTAGTATTACAGACTAACTCTGTCCACAGCCAGGAGTTCGATCCTGACAAGCTCGAGGTTGACTCAGCTTTCCATCTTTCTGAGGTTGGTAAAAAAAAGACCCAGACTGTTAGGGGCAAAATGCTGATGGTGTAAACAGCTTAGAGGTGGCTTAAAGCACAATGAAGCGGCATATAAGTGTTATTGCTGATGCTATTGCTAAAGGTTAGGCTGGGATATAAAAAACATGGGGCCAAAGGTGCTCCCTCTATCACCCGCAGCTGCATTCTGGACCAGTTGGAGTCTCCGGCACACTTCAAGGGAGCCCCATGTAGAGAGCATTACAGTAGTCCAGGCGGGATGTAACAAGGGCATGAGCGACCGTGCATAAGGAAGCCCGATCCAGAAAGGGGCGTAACTGGCGTATCAGGCGAACCTGATGAAAGGCTCCCCTGGTGACAGCTATCGTATGATCTTCTAAAGACAGCCGTGCATCCAGGAGGACGCCCAGATTACGAGCCCTTTCCGTGGGGGCCAATAGTTCGCCCCCAATGGTCAGTGATGGAATTAGCTGACTGTACCGGGCCGCCGGCATCCACAGCCACTCGGTCTTGGTGGGATTGTGTCTGAGTCTGTTCCTCCCCATCCAGACCCGTACGGCCTCCAGGCACTGGGACATCACTTCAACAGCCTCGTTGGGGTGGTTAGGGGTGGAAATATAGAGCTGAGTATCATCAGCGTATAGATGACAACTCACCCCAAGACCACGGATGATCTCACCCAGCGGCTTCATATAGATGTTGAACAGAAGAGGCGAGAGAACCGACCCTTGCGGCACCCCACATAAGAGGCGCCTTGGGGTCGATCTCTGTCCCCCCGTCAACACCGTCTGCGACCGGTCGGAGAGGTAGGAGGAGAACCACCGATGAACAGTGCCACTCACTCCAAGTCCCTCGAGTCGGCGCAGCAGGATACCATGATCGATGGTATCAAAAGCCGCTGAGAGATCTAATAGGACCAAGACAGAGGAACAACCTCTGTCCCGAGCTCTCAAGAGATCATCAACCAGCGCGACCAAGGCTGTTTCCGTGCTGTGACCAGGCCGGAAACCGGACTGGAATGGATCAAGATAGACAGCATTGCCAGGAAAACTATATGTCTATTGAGTCATTATGAGTCAGACTTGATTTGAAGACTTGACTCTTTATCTAATTATTCTTAGAAAATGTAGTTTGAGAATATTTGCTTAATTTGCTTGGTATGTATAAATAATCAGCAATTTGTAATAGCAATTTTGACATCCAGATGGAGTTTTTTTGCTAGCTGTCAATATTTGATTGACAATGACATCTGATAAATTTTGGGTCTAGTTTTCTACTATTTGACTTTGTGAATTGATTTTAGTTTATTACGCAGAAATATATATATATTTTTCTCTGTGTAAAACTTCTCTTCTCTTTTTGTAATTCATATCATGCAGTGTGGAAGCTTTCAAACTCTGAGATTCATTTGACATCCTCTTTTTTTTGTTTTAAATCATGGTTATCAGATTCAGAACCAGTAAGAATCTGAAACTGTATTCCAAACTCTGTTCAAGATTTTGTTTGCTTCAGGTTTAATAACATATAGTAGTTCAAACATAAGAAAAATGATAATTAATTGCAGTTCAATATTTTTCTAAGGCACATAAAAAAAAGAGAAGATAAAATACTTACCATATGTTCTTCCTTATTTCCTTGACAGTGCCATTAGTTAACTTGTTCTTTGGTTTAGTAATTTATTTAAACAATCATAATGATCCTGTAATTGTAAAAGCACAGATTGTCCCAGTGGCATTTGTTGATAATGTTAAATTCTGTGATTTTGCTGACAAAAGTTACATTTTGACAGAGTATATGTGAAATAAATACAATTTAAATATTCATAATACAGTAAATCCCAAAATAAAAATAAGATTAAAACAAGCAGATAAAAATGAAAATGTGGTCATAACAGAAGTAACTGAGGAAAAAAACTAATAAATTATGAGAATAGAACTAAAAGGTAGAATTAAATCAAACCAACAGGCTAAAGATCTATCTCTCTGTCTGTCTCTCTGTCTAACTAACTAACTTACTAACTAACTAACAAAAAACCACCATATATGGGCAATCTAAGATAATTTTCTGTAAAGAGCAAGATGGCAACTTCGCCATTGTTGCTTTAGTAACTCAGTGGACAATGAACGTCCACAGAGGTATTTGGGTGAAGTTCCATACCATTTCTGAGACCAACATTTATAACTCTCTGTTGCCTAGTGGCCATCAAGGTCTTAATTAGACATTGATTCTCCATCATGTTATGTCAGCGGGTCGTACATTTTTTAATTTAGCTTTTATAGTGTGGTCATTGTCAAATCTACTGCACTGTCCTTATAGATGATACTAATGGGGAAAATAAAGTAGAAGGAAACCATTTTGCATTTAATATAATTTTTAACTTGTATACGTTGTTTTTCGCCCCTTTTCATTCAGACAGGGTAGCAAAGTTTCTAAAAAGAAACTAACAGGAGGTGTTTTGTTTTATTGGATCACTGTATTTCAGTCTGTATTGGGTACTCCTCAAGGCAGTTCAGAAGTCACAAAATACAACTGTATGACAGACAGATACATTAGTACAGAAGATTAATATGCTGGTATAAGCTTTTACGGTCAGTATCTGTGGAATACTGTTGGGCTTCAAGGTTTAGTAACCATGGCGTAGACAACAGATTGCCTGACATTCTGCTAGCAACTGTGGCTGGCATCTTCAGAGGCAAGATAGTCTGCTATGCAGACATTCAGTAGCCTAAAACCCTGGATTGGATCTGAGCCCATTCAGAGGTTCTCACTTATCTATGAGATTTTTAAGATGAAAGAAAGACATGGATATTACAATACATTAAGTCCATTTACTTTAAATAATACAATATAGATCTAATTTAAGCTTTATCCTGTTATTTCTCTGGTTTGGCTTTGCCTGCAGACAGGAGTGTGGGTCCTATTTTTTACAGGCTTGTTGCAAAGTTGTAAAAGCAGAGGAACGATGCTCATATTCACAGATAGTATTGTTAGGAAGTAAGGATGTTCATTAGCTCCAGAATCCTTTAAAAAAAAAAAAACCCAAGTAGCCAATGGTCAGTTTCTTCAGCCTTCATTCTTCCGATTTGTGCAGTTTCAAGATAATGTCTATAATGAAAAAAAGCTACTAATATTTTCAATTCTGCTTTCAACATAGTTGTTTTTTTATCGTTAACCCAGCCTTAGTTAATATGCATAGGTTATTTTTGAACCTGGCAACGAGTATGCATTTGTTGCGGAATAATGGGATCAAAAGATGTGAATTTTAACGATCCATTTATTACTTGAGGCGAGGGACTCATCTTAACCTTGATTAAGCCATTCAGATGCATAGTGCAGTGCTTTATTTTCACACTCCTTTTTCCCATCTCTCCTAAAACTTTTGTATAGCCATGTTCCATTTACTGGAATATGTTGAAAGGATTTATTTTGTGCTGGCAATTGTTTTTTTCAAAGCTGAGAAATAGTGCTGTTGGAAGAAATGTCCATCTGGGTTCAGTTCAAAGTGGGGAGAAAGACACTGGAAACATGGAGACTGCTTGGAAAGATGGTTTAATCGTGGACAGGACCACATGGGGTTTTTGGGCCCTGGGCAAAAAAGAGCACATAGAGTGGAGAGAGGGATATATTTATACACTCTCTTGGGCCCTGCCTTAGAGTTTCCTGTTCCTGTACAAGAAATGTATCCCATTGGCTGTTAGACTCCCAGGGGGCAGGGGTCTTAGTTAACTTCATAGGCTGTCTGTGTACCAGGCCTGGTTGAATCTTGCTGGGTGATGATGTAATGAAGGGGCTTTGGGCAATTCCTATTATGGCTTAATGGCTTTGTTCTGGTTTGGATCTTGTGTGAGGGCTAATCCTATCATGTCCTGAGGGCCATGTCTTTTGTGTTGTAGATAAGCTGGCCCAGCCTTTTGTCTTGTAAATAATCAAAGTATCTGCTGGAGGCAGGGAGCTGGGGCCGAGTTTCTGTCTTAAGATTTCTATTTCTCTTTTAGGGGAAATATTCTGCCTTTTTAATATTTCCTAGAATATTTAATTTTTCTAGGAGAGGGATGGGTGCTAACTTCCTACAGTGCATAGTTTAGATGAGCAGTCATTTTTGAAAAAACTGTTTTCTAAACATTCAGAGTTTAGATTTATCGAGATCGTTTTGATTTTGTATCTTTTTGCTTCATGTGGTTATGTTAGGGTTTATAATTGAAATACAGTTGACATTTATATAATTCATGCTTTTGTGAAATATATGTAGTAGAACAACACTGTAGTTTCTTTCTCCAAATACAATATGCTTTCTTCCTTTCTCCCCCACCCCCCATCAACTTTTGAACAAGCTGAAAGATTGGAAAATAACTAAAGGGATGAAAGCCATTACTATAACAACAATCAAGCCCACAAATCCCCTTTAAAACTCAGGTAAACTACTTTCTTTGCCCAGCATTTTGTGACACAATAGTTGGTCACACACTATGTGTTCAGGATACTATTGACCATTAAGTAGACAAGTTGACATCTTTCTACTCCTGCTCGCAGTAGCAGCTGATGTATAAAGGAAGCTGTTGGGTTCCAAGAAGCCAATAATATCCATAAAGTTTAGCTGCTGTAGATAATCTGATTCTTATGAATTTGTCCACTCCACCTGTTCAAACGTTCACACAAGTAATTGTCATCCCATCTAATGACATCAAATTCCGCAGTTACCACATTTATTTATATCTCATATTTCTAAACCACCCATCTCCCTCAAAGAGGGGCTCTGAGCGCTGTACAATGCAATATAATCGATAAATAGAACAATGTATACAAATCAACATTAAAATTGTGTAGTGACCCACATATTTGATTGGGGAATCATTGACTGGGTTAACTCACTTAAAATATAATTTCTCTGTTCCTATCAACCCAACGAGGGAGCATCACACTGGAGGTGGTTGATGAATTAAGAAGCAATCTTGCCTCTCCCCGCCACCCCCTACATCCTGTTGCCTCCCTCTCTATCTTTTAACTATAATCTCATCTTCTATTGATTTCCACAAACATACTGAAGCATAACTTGAAATACTGAAGGTGGGACAATTTAATTGCATTCTCCATGCAGTTAAATTAAAAATAGTAAGACCTAAGGGGCCAGTAAAATATTGTTTTCATAACACTGGAAGTTGATCAACTGATCAATTCTGCATCCAACATAGAATTTGCAGAATGATTGCAATATCCTCTGCTGAAATAGTAACAGGGAAGCTGTGCCCCTTCTCCCCAGACCACGGGTCTGCAAAGCAGGCTGAGGAACTCTCGGAGTTGAAGTCCACAAGTCTTAAAAGAGCCAAGTTTGCAGACCCCTACCACAGACAATCTCTTTCAGTCCTCAGTAGGGTCAGAGTTAGGCTTAAGTAAGGTTGGCATGAGAGTCTTTTTTCAACAGAGATATTTTCTGCCATGCCACCCAGAGGACAAGACCATTTCATCTTCTATATGACATCTCTTTGTATATTGAAAGAAAGCTTTTTATGCCTTTATGTCTTTTACATCTTCTATTCTGCTGGTTGAACATAATCAGATATTTTGAACGTTCCTGACATGAATTGGCTAATTGGGTGGCAGGGAGCTTAAACGGGCTTTCAAATCGACTGTCAAATACAACTGCCTAGCTTGTAACTGTAATAGAAGTCCATTTGCTCCTTTAATTATCTTCAGTGGATACTTCTTTCACCCTGTGCATTAATTTTAATATTTCATTTAAAAATTAATAGTCCTTTCAAAACTTAATTGAAGGGAGAGGATCTGTATGACAGGAGGGTCACGAAGAAATAGTGGAAGACTTTGGTTTCATGTTTTCTTTTGTTTTTGCAAGCCTTGCGTTGGCAGATATCTTGTAAGATGTTTTTGTGAAAATGCTGTGTTTCATTTAAATATACATTTACATAAACATACATTTCATTTAGTATCAATTAAAGACTCACGATGCACTCTGGGGATTATAATTTAATGACACATTAGAAATTTGCTTTTAAAAACCTCTCTTCCCAAACAAAGAAATCCAGGTTGCAAAATTCTTTGAGAAAAGGATATTAGTCCTTTGCAGACCGTACCAAGCTGGGGGGGGGGGAAATACACTTCAGAAGATAGATTCAAGCTACAGAAGGATCTTGACAGACCTGAATGCTAGGCCTGTCCAACAGAATGCAATTCAGTCCTGATAAAAGTAGGTTTTACACTTAGGCAAGAAAAACCAAAAGCACAAGTATCTGACTCAACCATAGTGATTGTGAGAGGGATCTAGGTCAGGGGTCAGCATGGCTCTGGAGCCGCATGTGGCTCTTTCACGCCTCTGCTATGGCTCCGTGTCGCCGATCGGTAAAAGGAAAAGACGCCACGCTAGGAGGAGACTCTATGGTGGGGGAACCGTACTTCCAGTCAGCAGAGGAAAAAGGATGCTGCGCTAGGAAGAGACTTTATGGTGGGGGAACTGGACTTCCAGTTGGCAGAGGAAAAAGGACACCACGCTAGGAGGAGACTCTATGGTGGGGAAACTGGACTTTTGGTCAGCTCCAGAATTGAATGGGTGGCTTCCAGTTAGGACCTTTGTGACTCTTTGAGTGTTTAAGGTTGCCGACCCCTGATCTAGGTGTTCCAGTGAACAACCACTTAACTATGGGTCAGCAGTGGCTGCAGCTGCCAGAAAAGCCAATGAAGTCCTAGGCTGTCACAACAGAGGGATAGTAATCAGTTATATTACCACTTTATACTGCACTGGTAAGACCAGGGGTGAAATTCAAAATTTTCCCTTACCGGTTCTGTGGGCGTGGCTTGGTGGCCGTGGCAGGAGAAGGATATTGCAAAATCTCCATTCCCACCCCACTCTGGGCCAGCCAGAAGTGGTATTTGCCAGTTCTCTGAACTACTCAAAATTTCCATTATCAGTTCTCCAGAACCTGTTAGAACCTGCTGGATTTCATCCCTGGATAAAACCACATGTGGAGTTCTGGGAGTTGAAGTCCCCAAGTCTTAAAGTTGCCAAGGTTGGAGACCCCTGGAGTATTGCATCCACTTCTGGTCACTATGATACAAAGAAGATGCTGAGACTCTTTCTAGAGTGCAGAGAAGAGCAACAAAGATGATAAGGGATCTGGAAGTTAAATCATATGATGAATGGTTGTGTTATTGTATTGTGAAAATCCTACCTATTCCTTAATTTGTGGTTTAATGTATTGTGCTAGACCTACAATATTAGGAACGCAGAATTCCTGAAACCTGGGAGATGATAGCAAAGAGATCTTTGACCATTGGCAGCTTGGAAATAGTAACCATAATTATACTAACTCAGGAAAGGGACTTCCGCTTGGCGCCACCTTTCTCGCTGGGTGCTAATTTATGGCACTCTGCACTGGATATTGTAAAAGCCGGTGTAAATAGCTACGAACAGCTGTTCCCGACTTAATTTTCCCTCTCTGGTTGAGAGAGCAGGGGAAAGAGCAGGGGGGAGAGTGGTAGATTCCCCTAGGGGCTTTGTTTTTGTTATGTAAAGTCCCGAAAGGTCGAATCCCATTAAATTCCTCCTATCTCCAGTATCCAGCGCGTCTCCTGCAACAGCAGGAAAAGAGGAAGGTGTCCAAGTTCTGCTAACAATTGATTTCTTTTTGTGGATTTCTATAAGCAGGCGGAAGAAGCATGAGTGAACAATTATTGGTTTGCAAGTATTGTTGATTTCCTGACTTCCTCCTTTTTTTAAAGAGAGAAAAAATTTTTTCCCCCTTCTCTTAAAATGGCGTTTGAGACTAACTGCAAATAGACCGATAGCCTTGCTGCGAAATCAAAACTGAATGGAGACTTCATCTTATTGTGTTGGATTCTGGATTGTTGGATTATATTACGTTGTTTAAGTATTTCATAAGGGGATTTTCAGCAAGAACTTTGCCATGAAGGTTCTTTCAGAAGAATGGATTCGTGACTTTATACAGGATTACACAGAAAGAATGTATTTAATTATTCAAAAATACGAACTGACAAAAAAATGGGGACTTTTTGGACCAAGGCTTGGAGAAAATTAATCAGTGTGATCAGGACTTAAATGCAATGGAGGAGATACAAACAAAAATGGATAAATATGAAGAGGAGGCTGTCTCCCGAACCGAAAAAATTTACAGGCTTAATGCTTTTCAAGAATTCTCTCTTTGGATTGATGGAATATATGGTAGTAATTTGTGGATTTTTGAACATAAGGAACTATTAGGCAATATTGTGACTGACTTTTCAAAAGGAGTAATGAAGGAAAGACAGAGACCAATGCATGAAAAAAAATGGCAAGAGACAAAAGTATTATCCTTTGAATTATTAACAGACAAAAATATTACTGTCCCTGAAAGACAATATGTGAGGAAGATCTGGAAGAAATGGGTTGATTATATGTTTCATATCTATCATAAAAGACTAAGTATTTGGATTTATACTGGATTTTGATGAGGAAGGACTAAATTTGAATAGCTACTGTAATTCTTGGTATTGAAATTTTATAATGTGTTGTATTGTATTTTGAATAGAATATTTTTGAAAGAGTTTATGTAAGAAAGGGGAAAAATTATATGGTTATAGAAGCTATAAGGGAGATATTCTTTGAATTGGATTGGATTTTTATGCTTTAGTTGGTTTTAAATACTTTAGGATTAATTTGTTTTATTGATTTACATATTTTGTTACTCTTAATTGTTAATTTTTATTTTTTTTTTCTTGAAGGATTTTGGTTATGTTAGGAGGAAGTCAGAGCTAGAGAAGGAAAATTGGTATAATAGTTTTGGGGGAAAATCTTCTTAGCATATGTTTGTTTTATTTTTAACTATACCTTGTGCTTCATCCGGGAAGTCAGGGGGGAGGATTAGTGAAGGAGGGGCTTGGGGAAAGGGAATTTTTTTGTAAAACGTTTTGAATAAAAAAAAAAAGGAAAGAGATTAATTCTATAAAGTGTTAACTATTGTGATAACTAAATCCTACTTCAAGGTTTCTGAAAATATAGGATAAGTATATTTTGTGAATTATTGAGCAAAATTATTCGTATTTCAATTATTCGCCCATAATAAAATACAAACATTCTATTATTATTTTTTTAAAAAATGTTTCTTGCTACTGTAGTGTTTTCATTTATTTTTTTCTTTGTCGAAAGGAAGAGAACATTAAATGAACAGATGGTTGGAAATACTATGCTAGTGAATTCCTTATGGCATTTTGTAACCAACGGCATATGTTGTTGTGGTGGGTTTGTTTTAAAACGACCATTAAAATGTGTTTATCTTTTCTTTCACAAGTTTTATCCTGTGCTTGTGAGGGCATTAGGTGAATTCTGTGACTGTCACTAAGGTCAGATTATCAAGAGAAAACTAAGTCACCTCTTCTTTTTGCATCATGCTTACAGAATGCACAGCCAATATAGTATGGCTGTAATGCTTCCCTTTTTCCAGAAAGTATTTTGTGTCCATATTTTTGTCAACCAATCTAATGTATGTTTAATAATCTAACACAGTGATTCTCAACCTGTACTCTGCGGACCCCTGGGGCCCCCACAATGATGTCACAGGGGGATCCACAAAGGCTTGAAGAAATATTATGATTTAAATCTTGAGTTAAGTGTTGGGAATCCGTGGCCATGGTCCATGTCCACAAAAGGTATTTAAAGGGGGTATGTGGTGAAAAAAAGGTTGAGAACTACTGATCCTAACACATTGATCAGAACACAGTGAAATCCATATTGTCTTAGATCAGGGGTGTCAAACTGGCAGCCCATGGGCCGGATGCGTCATGTGCAGGCCATGCCCACCCCAGTTCTGTGAAGGGAGAAAATATCATGATATGTCATGTGACGGCAATGTGACACCATGAATTTGACAGCTTTGCTGGCTGAGGAACTCTGGGAGTTGAAGTCCACAAGTCTTAAAGGGACCAAAGTTGGAGACCCCTGTCTTAGATTAATAACAACAGAAACAATGTCTCTGAAAATCAAATGTGTCAGAAACTGATTCTGAATTTGCTTATAGCTCCTACATAGCTTTCTCTGTTTTATAGTCCCTGCGTAGGCTTACTTCTCTCTTTGCTCTGAGGTAGAAGCCTTTGTTACTCTGAGACAAACTGTGCTCTCAGGCAACCCTCTGTGGTATTTATACAGGCTTGTTGTGGTTCAGCACACACAGCAATTGTCACATGGGAAATCTTAGCTTTGGAACTCTGAGCTAGACTACATAGAGATACACTTGAGTATTTGCAGAAATGTGTTCTGTGTTATCAAAAGCAGAGTTTGCACCCATTATCTGTAGCATTGGGAATCTTCTGTCAGGTGTGCTATTGGGCATTATGATGCATGTATGATGACTAATGCTAATGCTGAAAAAGGTTTAGGAACATTAAGTGAAATGTAAAGTATGTTATGGTAAGAAGATGTTGTGAATCGCTCTGAAAATGTAATGTGTGCCTTATGATAGTTCTGTTTATATAGGTACTTCAGCCAGATGCTATGATTATTCAGGTTTACTTTTAAAAAAATCACATTATGACTAATTAACTATAAGAAAATATTTATGGGAATACCACTTTTCCTTTATACAATTAACAACCTTGTGGAATAAAACTGGTAAAAAATAGTTTTATTTACAATGTTTAAGGTGGTATACATATAGGTAGTCCTTATTTAGTGATCACAGTTGGGACCAATGACTTGGACTTTAAGCAAAATGGTTGCTAAGTGAAAAACATGTGACTACGACTGTACTTATGATTTTACTTCAACTTTCTTTTGCTTTACAACTTCAGAAGGATGTGCACCCAAACAGCCAGATGAGCCCAAGCAGTGGGGAAAACTTCTAGAACTCAATTTACAAGGAAGCCTGATAGGACAAATCAACCCCTTTTCCCCTTCTCCCTCACCCTTTGGAATACTCACCCAGGCGCTGGATAATTAGCAAGAAGAGAAATTGAAATTCTCATTGGAGAGAAAGGATTACAAGAGAGTAGGCAGGGCAATACAATGTGCAATATACACTGAAAGTAATTCAACAGCACCATCTGTTTGCCTAGTGCGCTGTCAGTTGCAAGCCACAAGTGGTTCAGGAGGCAAACAAAAGCCTATAGTGTGAAACTGAAATCAGGGGTGTCAAACTTGCGGGCTCTGGGCCGGATGCGTCATGTGCAGGGCACACCCAGCCCAGCTCCGTGAAGGGAAAAAACATTACAAAATGTCACGTGACGGCAACGTGATGCTGCGAGTTTGACACCCGTGGATTAGTATCTTGTCAGTTTCAGGCAGCAGCTGTAAGATCCCTAATTAATTCAGAGCTAAGCTTGTTAACTTGCCCTTAGCACTTTTTTAAGGGCAGATTCTGCTGTGGAGAAATGCAGCTTGGGATGATATAGCTAGTTTAGGCAATTTCTCTGCTCTGCGTGTGAGAAGAGATCAGGCACTGTTTTTCTAACTGATGGTAAAAGAGAATACGTAACCGGAGAAGAAAGAGATGCTGTGAAGGTTGCAAATCTGGGCATTGGGTGCAAAGTTACTTTTTTTACACTGTTTTAACTGTAGACAGTCATTAGATGAAGGTTACCTGTAGGTTTTTTTTTCCAGATATATTTTATTTCATCTTCACAGAAATCCAGTGATTTTTTTAAAAGTACTTTTCCAGTTTTAATTCAAATAACTCAAAAATATTCAGGAATATTCATGGATGAGCAGGGATCTGAATTCTGGTTTGTTATATCCAAGCCTCGAATATTTTAATCTTCACAACAACTTAGCACCCTTTAAACTATTTTTAGATGCCTCTGAAAATCTAGCAAACAATGACTTGTGAACAAAACAGATATAACCAAATCCCTGCAATTGCATTATTCATTTGTCTTTAGGAAATTTATACATTTCATTTTGAGAAACTTTTTGTTGATATACTTGATAACCCAAATATTAATTGAATTTTTCAGCAAAAAGGTGAATTCTGACCCTACACATTTCCTAGGTGTTGCCATAGAAACAGGGTTATTACCAACCTTTCTTCATGAGTTGCTTGAGTTAACTTCATTCCAGTTACCATGGTACTGCCTTACTATAAGGGGATTTTTTTTATTTATATATTTATTTGTACTAGAGTTTCCTTTTGTATTACATTACTCTTTCTTCTTTAGCATTGTCCAATGATTATACTGTAGTTCAACCAGTATCTTTAGACAGATACAAGTCACACCTGCTTCTAAACAGCCTCTCAGAAATTTGGCCTTATTGCTAGTCATTGCATATATTGCTACTATAAATTCAAACTTTCTTTTGAGATCATACTCACAGTGCATGTGGGTCTCTCCCATTTGATTTAAATCTTGGGTTTAGAAAACTTAGAACTCCGCCACCTTCGACGGGACCTGTGTTTAACTCATAGAATCATCTATTGCAATGTCCTTCCTGTTAAAGACTACTTCAGCTTCAGTCACAACAATACAAGAGCAAACAATAGATTTAAACTTAATGTTAACTGCTTCAATCTTGATTGCAGAAAATATGACTTCTGTAACAGAGTTGTTAATGCTTGGAACACATTACCTGACTCTGTGGTCTCTTCTCAAAATCCCCAAAGCTTTATCCAAAAACTGTCTACTATTGACCTCACCCCATTCTTTTTTTTTTTATTGAAAGAGTTTAAAAAAACCCAAAGACATTTTCCCCCTTTTTTTCCCCCTCCCTCCCAAAAAAACCCCTTCCCCCTCCCTCCCCCCCCCGGCTTCCCGGGTCAATCACAAGGTATTGTTATACATAAACCAAACATAGAATAAAATTTTCCCTTCCAATCCAATTAACCACATCCAAAGCTTTTCATCTCCCAACCCCCTCCCCATTACATAAAATAACTTTCTAATTATTCAAAGGCAATCTGATATTTCTTAATCTGATATCTATTTTGTAGATAATCAATCCATTTTTTCCATTCAATTAAATATCTTTCCTGCGTATTGTCTTTTAAAAAAGCTGAGATTTTAGCCATCTCAGCCAAATTAATGACTTTCAGTCATTAATTTCAGTATCCATTCTTCTATTGTAGGTACCTCTTCTTTCTTCCAGTATTGTCCAATCAACAGTCTTGCTGCTGTTATTAAATTCAGAATCAGTTTAGTCTCAATCCCTGTACAATCTGTTATAATTCCCAAAAGGAAAAATTGTGGCAGGAACTTTATCTTCTTCTTCAGTACATTTTGAATAATCCACCAAATTCTTATCCAAAAGACCTTAATTTTCTTGCAAGTCCACCAAATATGAAAATATGTAGCGTCATCACAATCACACCTCCAACATTTCGCTTGGATATTAGGATACATACGTGATAATTTTTTGGGATCTAAGTGCCATCTATAAAACATCTTATAAAAATTTTCCCTTAAATTCTGTGCTTGTGTAAACTTAACATTTCTAACCCAGATTTTCTCCCATGTTTCCAACATTATTGGTTCCTGAATATTCTGTGCCCATTTTATCATACAGTCCTTTACCAAATCCTTTTCCGAATCTATTTCAAGCAACACATTATACAATCTCTTTATATGCTCCTGGGTCTGATTTCTAATTTGCTTTATTAAATTTTCCTCCCTTTGCATTATACCAATTTTTTGATCTTCTTTCCATCTAGCACTTATTTGCCCATATTGAAACCAAGTATAACCCCATTCTTAAGAGGTCCGTAAGGGGCGTGCATAAGAGCACAAACGTGCCTACCGTTCCTGTCCTATTGTTTTCTTTCGTTATATCCAATTAATATAGTTATTACATGCTTATGCTTATATATATATGCTTATATATTATATAGTTACTTTCATGATTATGCTTATATATACTGTTGTGACAAAATAAAAATAAATAAATAAATAAATAAATAAATAAATAAATAAATAAATAAATAAATAAATAAATAAATAGTAACGATTGGCCAAAAGTCAATAGCTGAGCATGATGACTCAGATGTGCTGGCGTAAATCAAATAAAATTAATGGTCGTGGACCAGCACAGAAATTGGCATAGGCCTTCACCATTTATTTTTTTACTTTTTTTAGGATATTGCAGGCCAGTTACTGCTTGTCTATAATGAAATTACTATAAGAAGACCTCTCTCATCTCCATCTCTACTAACATCTAATTCACCAATGAAAAATGAGTACCAGCTTTCCTGAGTCAGCAGAATACTGATGCAGTTCTTGCATTTAAGACAACAAATGATAGATACCCTCAGGTCAAATTCCATACTGGGTGACTGGATCTATTCTATTTTCTTGATAGTGTTACAGAAGTGGTTTGCCATTGTTCTGAGATTTTTTAAATTTTTATTTTTACAATACTTCTCCATTCTAGTCCAATTTTCCAGTCCTTGCACTAACCATGGCCAGTTGTGCTTAGTTTCTGAACCCTGCTGAAGTATAGTACCTACTAAGGCAATATAATAAAACCCTTCCAAATGGTAGTAATGAAGGAGGAAAATGACTCATCTTTACTCCAAGTTAAAACCCTCCACTATTGACTTATTCATTTATTTGAAACATTTGTACCCATGCTTTAGCTATAAAAACTTCCAGATATCAAAAATGATACTAGGCTTACAGTCAAATGGCATGATGCATGAGAGGAAAAAAAGTACATAGAGAGATAAAGAAAAACATGTTTTTTAAAGTTTTTAAAATTATAATTCTTAAAATGGAATGAAAATAGTTTTGGCAGGTACAGGATAAAGAATGCTTAACTGTGACTTACTGATACAAACAGGTATAGCAGGGTTATGAAACTCACGGCCCTTCGGCCGGATGCATCACACGCTGGCCACACCTACCCCCTGGTTTAGCAAAAGGAAAAAAAGTTGTGATACATCATGTGATGACAATATGACATCATGAGTTTGACATCCCTCTGGTCACATAATGAAAAGTTAAGACACTTGGCAACTGGCATGTATTCATGATGGTTGCAGTGTCCCGGGGTCACGTGATCCCCTTGTGAGACCTTCTGACAAGCAAAGTTAACGGGGAAGCCGGATTCACTTAACAACTCTGTTACTAAACATGGAGAAATTTTTTTTGAAGACTACAGGAACTGAAAGTACCACTCAGGTGACCTTGAGGACACAGATAAACCTCCAAGTGCTTCAACAACCCTCTAAAAGGATGCAAATGACCAGCTGTCTGCAAGGAATATAAATCCTTCCATTCCCCACCATCCAGTCAGAGCTGAAGAAGCTTCTTGGATGAGAAATGAAATGTCTTCAAAAGAAAAAACAAAGTCCATTTGCCTCCTTTGGGATAACCATGTTACTAACATAAACAATTGTTGTGATTCATTTTAACATCTGTGGAAAGAAAGGCCGTAAAACAGGAAAAATATCACCTAACAAATGGCTCAATTAGCAACAGAAATGTTGGGCACAATTGTGATTGTAAGTTGAAGATTTACTGGCTGGGATGTACCATCACTCTTCAGCCACAGGAGCAGCCTAATGGAAGGACGGATTTGAGGAACCCCAATGTAACAACATCTGGCCTGGTTTTGTTGTCTGCAAGTGAGGCCCTGGAACTGGCATTTGGGGGATCCTTGCCGCACCTTCTCCTTGCTCTTCTTCAAGGAAGGGATGGGGGTTGGGAATTCTGGGAGATGACATCCACACATCTCCAAGTTGCCAAGGTTTTGAGAAACACAACTCTAGAACCAGGAGTGGGCTTCAAAAATTCCATGTCTTAATGGAAGATTATGGAGATTGACAGAAAACAATAAAAGTATATTTTCTATCAGTTGACCAGGGGCCTTCCCTTATACTTCTAGATTCAGGCATAAATATCTCTTTTTGCTGTATCCCACTCCATGAGGAAAAGATTCTAGATTCAGGCATAAATACCTCTTTTTGCTATATCTTATATCCTAAAGTATGCTTTTCCTCATGTCCATCTGAAATGGTTGCATCTATGAAAGAATAAGAAGACAGTATCACTTCTTATGAGTTTCATATCTTATTAATACGGTGAACTTATAGTCAGTGTCAATGATAAGTACCTCTGGATCACAAGTCTACTGTGCCATCTATCTTAATATGCAGACCTCATCATTTCCTTAAAATAACTTAAAATAACTATACTATGTAGACAACAGATTTCAGTGCATTGCTGTTACCTGGTTACAGTTCTAAATTTAAACTTCAGTAATTCACAAGTTGTTTTACTGATTCAAATATTTTAGAATTAATTAAAAATGAATAATTGCCACCGCTTCTTAACCCTGTATTTCTGCCATACAATATACAAGAGTTGTCTGAAGCATTCATAGAGAGGGCTTGTCAAAAAGTGCTGGTTACAAATGAAGCTCCTGAACTCATTAAAGTAGCTGCATCTTCTGAAGAGTTCACATTATTGAATTTTCTGTCCAATGTTCCCTTTTTTAAAAAATGACTTTTTAAAAGCCTTTTTAAAAGGTTTTATACCTTCACAGCTTAAAATCTAATTTATATAATCTTTTTAAAAGATGTGTTAATAAAAAGGCCCTCATTAGTTTAAAAATTCATTAAAATATCTGTTTGGAGGCTGATTTGAATAAAGATACCTTTCCTACACATAGAAAAAAGAATAAAGAAGTCATCTTGATTGTTTCCAAAGTTTTAGGCAAAAGTCTACCCTATAGTCTGTCCAGTGGTGAAATCTGAACCAGTTTACTACTGGTTCACTGGCTACACATGCGTGCTATGTGGGCATATACAGTGTGCACCACACACCAAATGCGAAGTGCACGTGTGTGCAGTGTACACCAAAAGGAGGCATGGGTAAGTAGAACAGCGTGGGTGGTGTGGGTGTGATCAGCTGTGGCGCGCAATCTTTTTTTTACTTTTAAAAGCATTTTTTTAACAACCTATTTGGCTGAAGAGGTTATAGAAAAAATGCTTTTAAAATTTAAAAAAAGCCTCTGATGATAGCGTGGCTCAGCTGGGCATAAGCGGGGGGGGGAGGGGGGCATGGATTTTTGCTACCGGTTCTCCAAACCACCTGCTGCCATCGCTACTGGATCGGCTGATCCGGTTCGAACCGGGAGCATTTCACCCTTGAGTCTACCTCTATAAGTAAAAACCTTCTGCAGACAAAGATAGATGTTCCATGTGATTCTCGCCACCCTTTGTCCAGACTATTAAGATCCTTAAAATGTGAAAGGTGCTTCTCTAAATCAACATTATACCTGAATTGTGTCTGCCTTCTCTTTTTCTGTCCAAACTGCTATAGGTGGCATAATGCAAACAGAATTCCATTAACCTCATTTACCTGAATGTAATTGAGAATTGTGTCATATAATCTGCTTTAAGAAGAGTATCTCTCGCAGTATCCTGTGACATTTATTCAACCATTTTACCTTTGTCAGCACTTTGTCCAAACGTGTAATCCATAACTTAAATAAGAACAACCATCTTGAAAAGTGTTGTGACCGTTTGTCTTCTGCAGATAGTACAGGATGTCATTTCTGAGGTCTTTAAGTAATTGCAGGTTGATAAATGAGTTAATGTGCTCGCTGGGTTGGGAAGGAATGCTTTATTATTGGTAGCATATTTTTCATTTCACAGTATTTCACAGTATCCCTTCCCATTACAAATAACACATTTTCTTAATAATACAAAGTACATTAATCTTTATTGATGAATTGTATTAAAATCATCAGTATGCAGGAATCATTATGAATGCATTAGGGATACAGGCATTTCAAGCAAAAAGCAGCATCATTGATCAGCTAGTAGGATTTATTGCTCAATTCAATATGCTTCCCAATAATCTCAAAAGTAGTGGAGACCTTGGTGCCTCTTCAACTACCTTCTAGTTAAGTTGACTGTTGTCTATGAATTTCTGTAAATATATATATTTATATAAATATAAATTATAAAGCCAAACTCAGGCTTTAAGGTGCCATATGACTCTTTGGTATTTTCACCAAGAGCAAGCTCTTAGAATAGTACAGGCAGTCCTTGACTTAACAACAGTTCATTTAGTGATCATTCAAAGTTACAACGGCACTGAAAACGGTGACTTATGACCATTTTTCACCCTTACAACCGTTGTGGCATCCCGGTGGTCATGTAATCAAAATTCAGATGCTTGGCATCTGATGCATATTTATGATCGTTGCAGTGCCCTGCGGCCATGTGATCCCCTTTTGCGACCTTCTGACAAGCAAAGTCAATGGGGAGGTCAGATTCACTTAACAAGCATGTTATTAATGTAACAACTGCAGTGATTCACTTAACTGACAAGAAAGGTCGTAAAATGGGGCAAAATTCACTTAACGAGTGTCTCACTTAACAACAGAAAATTTGGGCTCAGTTGTGGTCATAAGTCAAGGAGTACCTGTATTTATTTATATGGAGCTATGGTGTACTATGAGTAATTCACAAGCATGGGAAGTATCTATATGACCCTCTATGCAATTAGATTGTCTCTCATTTGGTGTTTTGTTTTATATAATTAACAAGAACTGTAGTTCACTGGTAAGAATACTTGGCTTTATATGCAGTAAGCCCTTCGTTCAGTTCCTAGCATCTTTAGGGAGCTCTGGAAAATGTTCTTACTGAAACCAGAAACCCATTAACAGTTCCCATTATCACATTGCTTCATCCAAAGCAGAGCAGGGATGGACCAGAATAATAACAAGGGAAGGGATCTTGGAGGTCTTCCAGTCCAACCTCCTGCTCAAGCAGGAGACACTATACCATTAGAGCCAAGATGGCGCAGGGGTTAGAATGCAGTACTGCAGGCTACTTCAGCTGAGTGCTAGCTGCAGTTCAGCAGTTCAAAGCTCACCGGCTCAAGGTTGACTCCGCCTTCCATCTTTCCAAGGTGGGTAAAATGAGGACCCAGATTGTTGGGGGCAATATGCTGACTCTGCAAACCGTTTAAAGAGGGGTGTAAAAGCACTATGAAGCAATATATAAAGTGCTAAGTGGTATTTCAGACAAATGGTTGTCCAATCTCTTCTTTAAAACCTCCAGTGTTGGAGCACCCACAACATTTGGAGACAAGCCGTTCCATTAGTTAATTGTTAATTGTTCTCATCGTTAGGAAATTTGTCCTTAGTTCTAAGTTGGTTCTCTCCTTTTTAATTCAATGTATTCATTCAATAGAGTAGCAGCATAGGAGGAGCTGCTTTTTCTCACAAAAGCTTGAAGTTATATAGTATGTTGGAATCGTGTGGGTGAGATAAAAGTCATGATTTTTTCCCCTACTGAACCTATAAGGAGCAATCTTGCAAGATGCTATATAGTTGAAAAAAACAGTGAAACAAACAAGGAAGTATTGTTTCAAAGAAAACCAAATAAACATCAAAACATTAAAGGGAAGTATTTTCATGCAGAATAAGCAAACTGCACCTGTCTGAGAAATTCTATATGGTTTACAATGGAACTTTTACATTGTGTGCATTTAAAAATGCAAAGCCATTATTGAAGGCTAGATTTTCCAGATGATAACAAAATTATAAAATCTGTGTAGTGACTTGAGAGTTCCATAGGGCACAGAAAGTCTAATTGGAAAAGAAGTATATTGATTTTCTTTCTCTGAGTTATTTTTAATTTAAACTGTTTAGTTTAATTAGCACAATAAAACAGCAACAAAAATCTACAACAAAAGAAACATTTGCTAGAAACCCACATATTTCTTTCATTAGTATGAATTTTAGACTTATCAAAAATAGTACCAGATAATTCATAATTTGGACAAGGAACATTTTGAAGATCTCCAATGTGTTTCCTGAAACTGGAAGCTATCTGTGTACAACCTGGTTCTCTGTTCTTCAAAGTCATTGCATCACTGTCGTCATCAGCCATTCAACTGTGTACAACTCTTGGCCACTCTATGGATCAGCACTCTCCATGGCTCTCTGTCTCGTACCCCCTCCTTCAGATCCACCATGGACATCCCAGTATCATCTTTTATAGTGTTCAGCCAGCAGGTACTAGGGTGGACCCTTCTTTTTACACTGATTATTCTTAGCATGATTGACTTTTTGAGTGAGTCAGCTTTCATGACATGACAGCCTATGGTGATCTTGGCTTCAAGTGATAAAGGGGATTGTATTTCTTACTTTTAGCTAATAGAATATATATAGACTTGAGACTTAAACTGGCCATGCCAATCAAATGGTTGATTTGATTGTGTTGCTGTCATGCAATTGTGTTTGTGTTGTGGTATTTATGTTATAGATTTTTAATGTTATAAACTGCCCAGTGTCACTTGTTGGGCAACCATATAAATTTGTTTAATATTTTTTTATTTGTCTTTATTTTGAGTTATTGAGATGTATTTTGTGTTTTGGGGGGCTGCAACAAGGGAAGCTCATTTAATCTCATTGTACACATGTTGTGTATTGACAATAAGGGTTTAATTTGATTTGATTTGAAATATATATATATTTAATAAAACTGATAATTAGGATATATTGTGTCTGGATGAAGAACATCAGTCCAGGAGAATAATGTAATGTTTAAACTTGTTTCTGAATTGAGGTTTCCAGACATTCACATTTTTGCCTACTATCAACTGATAAACCTGTTTTGCAGCCATGAGACCATGATGGCTAGATTCGGAAAAAAAGTCTGTTTGTAATTATTAATTGCTAGCTGGAATGGTACTGGGAGCTATAGTCTACCAAATTATAAAGATTTTGCCTGGGTTATTTACAGCAGAAGAAATTTTTTGGCAAATTGAGAATGTCAGCTTAGCTTGTTCTTTTCTAGCCTTTCAATTCATTCAATTTCTACTTTTTGCAAAAATGCCAGTTCCAGTCCTTCCTATTTATATATATTTTATACTTTTTTTAAAAAAACAAACCTGTTCTGTAATTCATAGATAGATTTGGTTCCCATTTCCCCTAACATTCTCCCCATTTTGCTTAAAATATATATTTTTGCAAGGAATTTTTCACTAAAATATCTATTGGTGATTACTGGAAAAATTGAAGATCTTAAGAATAAATTTGGATTTTAGCTTGTGTATTTTTTTTGTTTGTTTGTTTACATTTATACCCCGCCCTTCTCCGAAGACTCAGGGCGGCTTACAGTGTATAAGGCAATAGTCTCATTCTATTTGTATATTTTTACAAAGTCAACTTATTGCCCCCCCAACAATCTGGGTCCTCATTTTACCTACCTTATAAAGGATGGAAGGCTGAGTCAACCTTGGGCCGGGCTTGAACCTGCAGTAATTGCAGGCTTTGTGTTCTTAATAACAGGCTTTACCAGCCTGCGCTATTCACCGGCCCTTATCTATTGGCTAGATAAGTTTGCATTACGACTTCCGCTTGGTGCCACCTTTCTCGCTGGGTGCTAATTTATGGCACTCCGCACTGGATATGGTAAAAGCCGGTGAAAACAGCAACGAACAGCTGTTCCCGGCTTCAATTTCTCTCTCTGGTTGAAAGAGAGCGAAAGAGCAGGGGAGGAGAGTGGTAGATTCCCCTAGGGGCTTTGTTTTTGTTATGCAAAGTCCCAAAAGGTCGAATCCCATTGAATCCTCCTTTAATGTTCAGTATTCAGTGCGCTTCTGCAAAAGCAGGAAAAGAGGAAGGTGTCCACTTCTGCTAACAATTGATTTCTTTTTGTGGATTTCTATAAGCAGACGGAAGAAGCATGAGTGAACAATTATTGGTTTGCAAGTATTTTTGACTTTCTGACTTCCACCTTCTTTAAAAAGAGAAATTTTTTCCCCCTTCCTTTAATTGTTTAAAATGGTGTTTGAGAGCAACTGAAAGTAGAGTGATAAAGGGAAGGGAAAGGAAAGGAGCCTTGCTGCGAAATCGAAACTGAATGGAGATTTTATCTTATTGTGTTGGACTGTGGATTGTTGGATTATATTACATTGTTTAAGTATTTCATAAGGGGATTCTCAGCAAGAACTTTGCCATGAAGGTTCTTTCAGAAGAATGGATTCGTGACTTTATACAGGATTACACAGAAAGAATGTATTTAATTATTCAAAAATATGAATTGATAAAAAATGGGGACGTTTTGGAAGAGAGCTTGGAGGAAATTAACCAGTGTAATCAGGACTTGGAAAATGGAATGGAGGAGATACAAACAAAAGTGGATAAATATGAAGATATGATCGTGAATAAACAAGTTGATGTAAAGAAGTTTTCTTTAAATAGTTTGGATGAAATGCCTGAATTTGTGCTACAGGAGGCTGTCTCCCGAATCGAAAAAACTCACAGGGTTAATGCTTTCCAAGAGTTCTCTTTTTGGACTGATGAAATATACGGCAATAATTTGTGGATTCTTGGACATAAGGAACTACTAAGAAATATTGTGACTGACTTTTCAAAAGGAGTAATGAAGGAAAGACAGAGATTAATGCATCAAAAAAAATGGCAAGAGACAAAAGTATTATCCTTGAAACAAGGTTGTTTTGAAATATTAACAGACAAAAATATTAGTGTCCCTGAAAGACAATATGTGAGGAAGATCTGGAAGAAATGGGTTGATTATATGTTTTATATCTATCATAAAAGACTAGATATTTGGATTTATACTGGATTTTGACGAGGAAGGACTAAAGTTGAATAGATATTGTAATTTTCTGTATTGAAATTTTATAATGTGTTGTATTGAATTTTAAATAGAATATTCTCAAAAGATCTTATGTAAGAAAGACCTGGGGGAAAAATTATATGGTTATAGAAGCTATAAGGGAGATATTCTCTGTATGGGATTGGATTTTTATGCTGGTTTTAAACACTTTAGGATTAATTTGTTCTATTGCTTTACATATCTTATTACTGTTAATTGTTAATTTTTTTTGAAGGATTTTGGTTATGTTAGGAGGAAGTCAGAGCTAGAGAGGGAAAATTGGTATAATAGTTTTGGGGGGAAATTTTCTTAGCATATGTTTGTTTTATTTTTAACTATACCTTGTGCTTGTTCCGGGAAGTCAGGGGGGAGGGGGGAGGGGATTAGTGAAGGGAGGGGGGTTGGGGGGAAAGAGGGGGGGGAAATTTTTTGTAAAACTTTTTGAATAAAAAAAAAGTTTGCATTACAACATGAACCAAACATATACTATATCTATCTATCTATCTATCTATCTATCTATCTATCTATCTATCTATCTATCTATCTATCTACCTACCTACCTACCTACCTACCTACCTACCTACCTATCTATCTCAGAGCAATTTGAAGGAGGTGCAGCCTCATACAAAAACATTTTCTCAGTGCTGTTTCCTTTTAATACTTTGGTTTTCACTTTGCATTGTAAATGCACTCAATTAAAACAAGACAGCTAGAAGAAAGCACAGGGTAAGTGCTTTTTAACATCAGATGTATGATAAAACGTTTTAATTAACCTTTTCAGAACAATTGTATAGCATAGCGCAAGTACTTTTTCGTAAGAAAAAAGACATGTATTATTTCAGTATATTAATTGTGCTTTCTTATGCTTATAAGCAGTAACAACAGGAAACTTAATTTAAATTCATTGTGGGATTGTTTTCATGTCTTTTCTCTGTTCCTTTTGTAAAATCATGTATGCTTATGTGTGAAAGAAAGTGTTGTGTAATGTACTGACTCACACTTTTAGCAGCTGAAAAATTGGCCCATTAAAAATATTTTGAGGAGCTTTTTGCACATACAAAATAGAGAGAATAAAATGAAAAACATGGGTATGACTATATGTTTTATATATATATAAAGTATATGTAAAATTAATCTTCAGCATTTGCAGTTAAGGCTGGGAAAGTTTCTTTCTGGGCCTCCTGAAGGAAGATAAGACTTTATTGAACAAATGCATGGCTGAACAGCCTTTTGCAGTTCAAAGGCTGCACGTATTCTTTGAATGTTCCTAAGGTGATTTTTCAAAAGGCAACTGGACTTTCTTTGTTTTTCCTCGAAGATGTTTCGCTTCTCATCCAATAATCTTCTTCAGTTCTGACTGAATGGTTGAGAATGGAAGGATTTATATACTTTGCAGTCACCTGGTTGTTAACACTTTTTTGAGAGTCATTGAGGCCACTTGGAGGCTTATCTGTGCCCCCAGGGTCATCTGAATACCACAAATTGGTATTCGTGGAATCTTCTTGGAACTGCTGGAAAGACTGTGTTATAAGGACCCTGATTTTATTCATCTGTTGTCAAAGTGCACTAAAGGTAGAGCTGAATCTTCTCTTCAGTTCGGACATTCCGTCGCGAACTGAAGACACACCTTTTTATTCGCGCGGGGCTGGCTTGAATTGAATTTTAATTTTTAAATTTTGTAAATTTTATTAATTTTAAATGGGGTTTTTAGTTCATGGCATATTTTAATTTTTTCAGGCTAATTTTAAAATAAGTTTTTTAAATTGTATTTTAATTTGTATATTGTATGTTTTATCTTGCCTGTACACCGCCCTGAGTCCTTCGGGAGAAGGGCGATATAAAAATCAAATAAATAAAATAAAATAAATAAATAAAATTAACATCCCTGTAAACAGCCAAAAGTATCATTTGGATTGTTTCAATGTTGGTATTTTGGACTTTTTAATAACCAGAAATACATTGCAGATTGTGAGAGCTTTAGTTAGGAGGTAGATATCAGGTAAAATATCCCCTAGAACAGGGGTCTCCAACCTTGACAACTTTAAGCCTGGTGAACTTCAACTCCCAGAATTCCCCAGCCAGCTTTGCTATCTTTGCTGGCTGGGGAATTCTGGGAGTTGAAGTCCGCCAGGCTTAAAGTTGGCAAGGTTGGAGACCCCTGCCCTAGAATATAAGTGGTGAAAGCAGAAATTTCCAAGTTACTATCCAAAAATAGGAGAAGGTCTGAAGAACAGAGGGTTTCTGGGAGCAAAGATTTGAGTTTCAAGCCTTTCACTCTACAGGTTTACCATTTTCTACAGATACTGAGAAGTTGTATTTCTAAATGAAATCATGAAATTCAAATTAAAGTACAATATGCTTGCAACTGATGAGTGAAGACCAAGAGATAAATTACAAGAGATAAATTCTAGAAACAGAGTGAAAGAAACTATTTCAATAGACCCGTGACTTCAGTACCTGAAATATATTGTACAATTCTACTAAACACCTTGATTATCTATCCCTGTCTTCTTATATGACCCATTTGACAAACTGAATGTATTAAAGAAGAGATTGTTTAATTTAACCCTGAAATACTAATGGGAATTTCTTGATGAGCTTCAGGGGTCATCATTTCATTAAACTACCACCCATATTTAATATCATGGGTAGAATAGAAGCAAGTTGCCTTAGGATATATCTGTCTAGTGCTTTTAGAATTACACTAATTGTATTGCATTACAACAGAGCAAATATACTGGTATTGTTCATATATCTTTGCTGTTATTATTCCCCAAATATGAGAATGCAAAATATAGTTTTATGAGTGAGAGATAAAAATAAATGAATAGATCGGAGGGAGCAAGGTAGTTAAGAAAAGTAACAAGAAATCATATGGGAAGATATTTTGTAGTGGTTAAATGGATGGATAGATAGACAGGTAGATAGATAGAGTGATTGAGTAAGGCATTCAATTCATTTTATTGATGAATATGTACTTGATATAGTAGTTTGCCCCCAGATACAATAAATACCTTGTCTTTTCTTACTTCTTCAGTGAACATCAGAGACTTACAATCAATGACACGGCACTGATGAAAAAGCAGCATGACCAGGGAAATTGACATTGCACTTATCAATCCTTCTCCTAATAAAAAGACCGAACTAAAAAGGGCTCTGGTGCAACAAAGCAAGAAAGTGGTGACAGGAAAAGCAATAAAGAAAGCGAGGGACCATGACCGATCAATTTACTATGCTTCTTTTTTGAAGTTCAGCAGTTCGGTCAGAGCAATTGGTGGCTTTCACTGTAGATCGCTCACTAGTGCCTAGTAGTGTCCATAGGACATCCAAGTGGAAAATTTATTTTATCTTTACCCTAACATAACAGTTTATCAGACCCATGAAAAATCTGGATCTCCAACCAGGGACATAGTAGCTATTGCCAGATAGCCTACAATAAGTAACAATTATGTTCTGTCTTTCTGACAGAGATGTGTTGGTACACTAGCAGAAGCTGCTCTTATTTTTTTTCATATTCAATTTGCCAACCTACTTGTGGTGGATTAGCATTTGTGGAGTAATTATTTGTCATATCAATAGGCTTAATTATAAGATTGCCCTCTTTAACAACTAAAGATATAATGATCCACCTGCTCTCTTTTCCACCATGTCTAAATCAGAGTAGTCTGTGGCTTGATAGTGCTTGGCTAGATAGCACAGTAGCCTGAAATTTTAATTTAATCTAGATAAGCCTTTCCCATTTTACACTGTATTTGTGAGGAAACATAATTCAAGAATACTATGTCAGAGTTTGTTGCAAAAATCAAATCCAGAAAGCACACATAGGCAGATAGATACAGCAGCATTCATTAACTTCTTTATATACATAATAATAGATGAAGTAAATTTACAATACCAATATAGATTCTTCTTATCTGGTAGCAGTTACTAGCAAGAGGAGAGAACAGTTCCTAATTTCAGTTTTTCTACACAGACTCAGAAGCTGCAAACTACGACACGCCTTGGCTCCAGTCTGTCTCAGCTCCCAAACAGCCCTCATTGGCTGACTTAGTTGTTATGCCTATTCATTGGCTGATCTAGTCCAGTTTATGAATATTCATACTCTGACATACTATATTGGGGTGGCTTCATTTGTATTGGTGATGTGATGGCTCAACTGTTAAAAATGCTGAACTTGTCAGCTGGAAAGCTGACAGCCCAGGTTTGAAACCTGAGCGTTGCACGATGGCCCCCTGTTCTTGCCCGCCTTGCAATTTAAAGCATGCAAATGCAACTAGATAAATAGGTGCCACTTTGATGGGAAGGTAACAGCATTCTGTTGTATATGCCTTGATGTATAGTCTTGCCGGCCCCATGCCCACAGAAATGTCTTTGGGTGATCCTGGCTCCCTCAGATAAGAAACAGAGATGAGCACTGCCCCCTAAAGTCAATCACAAGTGGACAGGGGAAATGTTTACCTTTACTTTTACCTTGATTCGCATATTCATTGTACTTATAACTTAAAATGCTCAAAGCAGTGTAAGAAGGCATGTCCCAGCAAGAACCAAATGAGATAGTCTAGGAGAAGAGGAGGCAGAGTTGACGGGGCAGAGTTAAGTACGTCATCAGCCTGGAGTTAAACAGTCTTGAATTCTAATGACCTTACCTAGCGCCAATTTAGTATTGGACTTTAGCTAACTAGATTCTTTGTATAGGGATGATTAATAAAATTTCTGGACTGCAACTCAATGTATGGTCCTGATTCTTTGTGTCTGATAGGTTGATATGACAGTAAAGAATATGGCCAAATTACCCAACAAGATCTGTGGTCAGGTAGAGACTTGAACTTTTTATTTATATCACACCTTTATTATTGTTTCAAATAACTCAAGGCAACGAATATATCCAACACACCTTTCTCCTTCTATTTTTACCCAGGAACAACAATCTTGTGAGGTGGCTAGGGATGAGAGAGACTGACTGGCTCAGGTCACTCAGCTGGATTCAGGACTAAGGTGGGGCCAGAACCCATGGTCTCCTGGTTTCTAGTTTGATGCCTTAACCACTAGACCAAAGTGGATCTCTATAACTATAGTCTTCTCAATGTAGGCTTACTAAGACAGCTATCTTAGGTGTGCCCTCATGTTTTATCTACATTTGAAAACTGGATGGATGCTCTGTGCAAGGCATATTTTTTTCATCTATTTTCACCTTTTCAAAAACAAGATTTGTTGTAACGTTTCAGTGCTTGCCTACTGGTTCTGGGTTACTGTTCATCAGTGACAATACACAAACACAAGAACATATTTTTTTTTACTTGCTCTCTTAAAAATCACCCTATATTTTTCCCTGGCTGCAGTTTCATTAATATGAGCTGTCAGTTTTCCAAGTTCATTCCCATCCTCAGGGCTGGCAGATGTTCACACATATGCATTTATTTATTAAATATATACCCTGCCTTTAATTAAGGAGTTCAAATTGGCATACAAAGTGTTTCTTCCTCCTCCTATTTTCCCCCCATAACAAGTTAGGTTGAGAGGGAATACCAGTTCACCTAGTGAGCTTCTGTGAATGATGATAGACTGGAACACCTTAACAAATATACTAGACTGACTACATCTTTGAGCTTCTCATGTATGGGATAGCTATAAGCCCCTAGCACTATATCAAATTATCCATAATACCCTAGAATGGGGAGGTGACATTTTGTCTCCTGTTTTTTTGAGAAGGTGCAAAAATGTATATAAATATCCCTTTTAAAAAAAACCATCACCCTATTACTCTGATATTTTTTTTTCACATTGGAGTGTGATCTACATTCATTCCACTATCCTCAAAATGGTCCAAAAGTATTGATTCTGCTCTTTCAGGAAACATAATATCACTTTAAAAAAAAAGACCAATGGACAGAGACCATTGGTGTGCTCTAATTCATGCATGTGTATCTTTGTCTGCATGAGCTTTAAACCAACATGAATGACTAAACATGGAGGATGTCCATTTTATATCAATTGGAAGAGGAGATACTATTGTGTTCAGTGACCTACTTGTAGTTTTTTCTTATGATTCTTCTTATATATTCATTGCACACATAGTAACTTCTGAGGCATATTTTAAACTGATTGCAAAAAAAGATGGTTTTCTTTTCCAATTACAGCTTGAATTCACATCTCTCATTGGTCTTTAAATTAAATTATATGATAGAACTCAACCAACTTCTGCATTAATTAGACTTAAGTAATAGCCTCTAGTAGTAGATTTCATCACCAATCAGGGACAGCACATTGTTAATTAGACAGTTTATCATTATTTTATTTTCACTGCCAGAGAGCAAGATTTTAAGTCTCACACTTCCAAATGATTTGACTGACCTCAGTTGCTCTCTGCTTTGACTTGTGTAAAGTTATATAAAATTGAGTGACTTGGCCATGTCTTCCCAGGTTCAAGAACAATAAATGCATTATAGAATAATTATAGAATTGCCAGTAATACACTGGGTTGCTATATGTACTTTAACAGGATTATGAAGGATCCATTTTATTCTCTTCTCATTTTATTTGTAAACTATTGCCAGAGGAACAGCTCTTCATTATGATTGCACCCATTATCCCTTACTCTTCCAGGTGCATACAGTTCGTCTTCCTAAGGTTCAACTCATCTGCATGGAGACAGACTGAAGAAAATTGTCTTAAATTGAATTAGAAATAATTAAGTAACTTGAGTGGACCACCCTATTGTTGGACATGATGATTCCAACTATAAAGAGAGATTAATTCAGATCAGCCACAAATAAACACCAGGCACTTTTTCTAATTTACAATGCATTTGTACTATAATTTGCGTGCTTTCCATGTGTTGCAGGGGGACATCTGCCAGCATATTTAGCTACATCTAATTATCAAGGACATATTGTTTCCATAGTTTCCAGAGACTTTTGATACAGCTAAAAAGCTGACACTGTCATGCCCTCCAATATTTAAAACAAAATATTCCCAGGTTTTTGGTTCACTTTTTAATGAATTCTTTTCCTTAAAGACACCTTTTAAAAAACATATTTGCGCTACAATATGCACTTTTATTGAGTGTTGATTTAGTTAAACAACTGCAGTGTAGTTTATAATGTAAAAAGGGCTAGATAACGTTAGAATTCATCACCTTTCTACAAATGTAGTTTTTTTAAAATTTACAGAGGAACGTTAACTTTTATTTGTCAAAAATAAGTAATCTATGACTCCAAAACCTTTAAGGAAGAACCTACAGAAGTGAAAATATTATCAATAAGAAGTAGAATCTTCTGAACAGAGAAAAACAGGTTTTCCTGATCCTTTAGCTCAGGATATGAAACACATTTGTGCTTCCTTTTTGCTAAGCAGAGTTGAGCACTGCTCATATTGTAGCATATGAAGCAGAATGACACCAATATAAATCACAATTATTAATGAGCTGGGCATTTTTCCTGAGATGCAGTTGTTGTTTGGTGTGAATGTTAATTAGTCCATTTAACACCTTTATCAACAAAATGAATGACTCAAGCAACAACACACAAGCGCAGTTGTCTGCCAAAGCATATGTCATGTGCTGAAATAAAAATAAATGGAGAATTCATCAAGATGTATCTGAAATCATCCTGCATCTTATTATATACCATAGAATCATAGAAAGTATGGACTGGAAGGTCACTTGGAGGTCATCTACTGCAATCTGCTGCTCAGTGCAGGAAAATCTATAAAACCATTCCCAGTTGTTGAGATTCAATCCCCATTTGTAAACTTCCAGGTAGGGGTGTTGCATTACCTGAGTAGATATTGTCTAATAATTTTTTTTGAATACTTTTTTTTTTGCCTTTAAATTTCAATTGTTTGGCTAGTGTCCTGCTCTCGTTTTCAAAAAAGAATAGTTGTATGACAGTTTTTAAGATCCTGCGTTTGTAAATTGATATCATATTGGTATTCCTTCCCAGTAACAACACCAAACATGATGAAACTTTTTAAGCTTTGGTTATGGTGTCGGGACTTTTATGTTTTATTTTTAAAAAATCAATTTTGGAACTGTAAGCTGTCCAGAGGCACTTGGCTGAGTTTATATAAATTGATTGATTGAATGATAGATTGATTAATTGACCGAATATGTTGAGTTACAGGCTTGAAATATATAGCTGGAGATGCAGCTCTCTGTCTCTCTCCCATGTTTATCTATATATTCCCATTGCCCAGTTTGCTCATTTTTTCACATGTTGGTATGTATAATATTCATGTGAATGGTTGGAAACTGCTTTTCTGCAGTGTCATTCCTTCTGCCATATGGTCTTTCTGGGTGAGCACCATCTGGCCTCTTAAGAATCTTTCTATTTGGAACTGGGGAAAATAGGGCCTTCTTATTTTGAGCCAGGAGACACACAAAAAAATGATAATAAATGTTCTAAAAGAGAATCAAAGGTAAAGGTTTCCCTTGTCCAGTTTTGCCCAACTCTAGGGCATAGTGCTCACCTCTGTTTCTTGGCTGAGGGAGCCAGCATTGCCCAAAGACTTTTTCATGTGACCAGCATTACTATATGTTGAGGCTCATGGTATGCTGTTAGCTTACCACCAAAGTGGTACCTATTAATCTACTTGAATTTGTATGCTTTTGAACTATTAGGTGGCAGGAGCTGGGACAAGGAACAGGAGTTCATGCTGTTGTGATTAGCATCATTAAAAACAACAACAACAAAGAAGTGTATAGCTCTCTTCAAAGTGGAAAACCCTGGCCGTACGTATGCATATAATCGTAATGCAACTCCTCCCATCTTGACTCATGGTTGTACCTACTATACTATGGCTCTCCATAAAGATAAATGTCAACTCCAGCCATCAAAATGATGTTCATCCTTGATTTACTCTGTGATACGGTGTTACACAGGGTAGTCTTCTTTAGTTGGAGATTCTCCAAATGCGTTTCACAACTACTGTCATGGTCATAGTGATTGAGAGCCATGGAAACAGTAATCCAACACATCTAAAGAATCACAAATTCAGGAAGGCTGATATAGAGGAATCCTCCTGAGTACTTTGTCAAGTTAGATTTGACAAATTGCTGGTACTTCAAAGAGACCCTCTAAAGTATTCAGTGTCTCTTAGATTACAATCCTCTGATCATCCACTATGAAGTACATTCTGTTAGGTTAATTTGTTGGGTGAAAAGATTATAGAGATATAACATTATTGTTTTTTTCATTATCCCCAGGAACCCTTTAATGTTTGAAAAATGCATTCCACTTCCATGCACAGATATTATTATGGTTGGTCGCATGGCTAGCCAGTTGTTTAGACTGAATTTATTATTGTGGTTCATCACACAGTCAACCAGATGTTTGGATTTGGCATTTTTATCTATCTATCAAGTCTTTCCCAAGGACCTGGGATAGGCAGATGTTCTTTGATGATATTAAAAGTACCATCGCAAGATGTAAACCATTCCAAGGAAAGCTGCCTTTTGCAGTTGACTGATGATAATTTTGTCAAGGCTGATGTTGCTCAAATGTTTCTTCAGATGTTTTGGAATTATATCCAAGGCACCTATCTCTATTGGTACTATATTGGTTTTCTTTTGCCACAGTTATTCTACTTCTATTTGCAGGCCTTTGTATTATGTGATTTTTTTCAATTTCCCTCTCTTCTGTTTTGATGTCTTCACATACTGTATTGTCCACTGTCCAGCCTTTTTTATCTTTGTTATCAACAATTGCTAAGTCTGGGGTGTTCCATGACAGGTACTTGTCTGTTTGAATTTTAAAATCCCAGAGTACTGCAGCTTCTTCATTTCCTATCACTTTGCCTGTTCTGCAGTCCTACTAGTTCTTGCTTGTAGGCAAATGGTATTTCTTGCAGATATTTAAGTGCACCTGACTATTATTGTTTCCTTTATTATTCTTACATTTTATATGCAGTCTTATTCCCAGTGACTCATACATTTTTAAAAGCACAAATATACACATTTTGGCTTCTTCATATTTATTTATAACTCCAGAACACAAGAAAGGACTGAGTTACTCTAAAACCATGAAGGCGACCCTGTGGCACGCATGCCAGAGGTGACACGCAGAGCCCTCTCTGTGGGTACGTGCACCGTTGCCAGCTGTTCTTCTGGTTTCTGGCACATGTATGTGCACCGGCCACCTGATTTTCGGGTTGCTGGCATGCTGGTGCACTCTAAGACCAGCTGGCAGGTGCACATGCCGGAAACCTGAAGACCAGGTGCGCATGTGCATGGGGCATGTGCACGCCGGCCAGATGGTCTTCGGGTTTCCAGCGCTCCAGTGTGCATGTGCACACATGCGTTCCCGTTTGGAAACTCGGTGCCGAAAAGGTTCACCATCACTGCTCTAATACATTATAAGAACAAAAGTGGAGGAACAACACACTGAGATGAAAAGTGCTCTGTTTCTCTGATTGAAATAGTAAGTTTTAAGAAAAGTATCTCCAAAAATCCCTTTGAGATGTGCAAGACTTTGAAATAAAACAGAGGAATAAGGCCTTTCTGCCTATGAATAATTATCCCATTTTCACATCTTTCTAACAAATCATCACACTTGGCCCCAGAGGAAAGTTTCTTCCTTGAATGAATTTTATCACATTTGATTAATTTCTTGGAGAATCATGGCATGACAGTGTGTTATTCTCACTGCGTGTTTTTCTTTTTTCTTTTTTAGTTAGCTCATCTTTCCATTTATTAACCTCATTTAGATATACTGGAGGGATTTTGTACTCAGTCCTGCTCTTGGGCTGTTACCCTTGACCATTTCAGAAGTTTTGTTTAGCTGTGCCTTTTGGTAAGGTGAAGGCAAGTTTAACTTTTGAATCTTGTGAAATCAAACTGTATTTGCACCAGTGGCACAAGGGACAAATAAGAGAATGAGATACGTATCTCAAGCAGCTGGGTTTGAATGCAATGAAGAGGCAGAAATTGATATTTAACTGACTATATTTATATTTTGTGGCCAAGAAGTGTGAAAAGTATTTCTGTGTTTTTCAGCATACAGTTCCCATAACCATTTTATCAATCATTAATACAATACACATAGACTTTTGGCTTGGGCTTTGGTTTTTTTTTTTTTTTGCTCTGCCGTAGCATCAAAGGCAAAGCGATTTTAACTAAATCTACTTCTGTAGATATACAACTCTACATCTACATATACTACATCTGTGTATCTAGGTCTAAATCTGTATATCTGGGTCTAGTTTGAACTGGTTCTTATTTAGAACATAGAATAATAGTTCAACCTCCTGTTCAAGCAGGAGACCCTTTACCATTTCAGACTGTCCAGTCTCTTCTGGAAAACCTTCAGTGATGGGGCATCAAAAACCTCTGATGGCAAACTATTCCACTGGTTGATTGTTCTCACCGTTAGGAATTTCTCCTTAATTGTAAGTTGCTTCTGTCCTTGATTAATTTCCATCTATTGTTTTTTGTTTTGTCTTCTTGTGCTTTGGAAAATAGTTTGACCACCCCTCATCTTTGTGGGTAATAGTAATAGATGGAAGTCCAGATTTGGGACTTGGAAGTTGACCTTGGACTTCACTGAATGACTTGTGTCAGTCATTCTCCCTTAGCCCAATTTTTTCATAAAGATGTGGGATAAATTGAGTCGATATGTGTTGTTTTCAGTGGTCAGAGAAACGGTTGAGATATAAACACAGTAGTAATAAATAATAAAGTGGCTTCACTCTTATGCTTCTTTGAATATTCTTAACAGGTAGTGTTACCTCATTGACTCTGCACATATCATCTTTGTACTTCTATGTTGTCTTGTAGTGGGCTCTATGCCTTGTGTTGCATTATTCCTTGATATCTCCAGTTCTTCTCTCCTTTTTGTTTATTTGGTAAAAGGGGAACAGCCGTAATAAGTTCTAAATTAGAATCAAACATTCTTGTGTTTAATAAGTACCTTATAAATACGATTTCCTTGAGCTTTTTCCAGAAAGAATCAAATCCTTTTCTGCAATAAATACATGCCCTGTTGTACATATTGCATATTGATACATTAGCTGATATATGCATATTTTCTTTTTCTTTTTTCTTTTTCTTTTTAAAAATATACATCAATATCAATGCATGAACAGTGGGGCATCTGGGTATCATTCATTTGAATACAAGAAGTAATGATAGTATTAATATTATTTGTTATTTAAATATTCCTTATGTAATTATAATTTTCTTGTATATACTTATATTAAAATATAAGCCTTCATTATTTAATTGTGCCACATTTTAGTCCCCCATTCTAATAACAATAAGAATATCATTAGAACATACGTAGTATCACCATCTTTCAACATCTAATCTTTATATCAAGCTATTACTTTTAATATATTATATAAAAATATGCATAATATTCCCCTTATTGTTTCTGCCTCTATTCTAGCTCCTAGTAAAGCCAATCTTGTGTTACAAAACATTTCCTCTATCCATCATCTCTTGTCCGTTTTAATATTTCAATTCTTACTCGTTTTTTGACTTGCCTCCCAAATTCGTTACTTGGATCTTCTCTAGCTACATCTTTCCTGTTTAATTTAAGTATTCCTGTTTAATTTAAGTATTTCTCCCCTCTCTACCATCTTTTATTGCCAAACCTCCAGAGGATCTGCTCAACTCTCCATTTTCTTTCAAAGATATCTTTCTGTTTATCTAGTATCATTTTTTGGTCTTTTAGCATGTATTTTCCCAAAATTGCTTCATAAGTTTTTATTGTCTTCTCCCTCTTATCTTCTTGTTTTGTTTGTTTATTTAGTTCTGTCTTTTCCCCTGCTCTCTCTATTGTCTTCTCTATTTCCTGGGCTTTTTGATCATTATTCATTATCCCTTGTGGAACACTTTCTAACTTCCCATTTATGTTATCCATTAAGTCCATTATTTCTCTGTAGTTCCTTATCATAGTATCCTGAATGCTTTGAAACATTGCCACCAATTCTTTTATTAACCCACTTATTTCCCCCTGATGAAACACCTTGCCTTCTTTTTTGATAAGTCCAAATATTGTTCAGTAATCTGTCAATGTTCTATCACAGCCCCAGAGTCTCAATTATTTTTGCCCTCAGAAAGTTGACCTGGAAACCATTCACTCAATCCTGGTGTTGGTCCTCCGGAAATACAGTAATATGGTTCTTTATATCCCACAGTTAGTCAATTTGGCTTTTTTTAGGTAATCCAGGAAAATTTCCAAATGTCTCCTTAAGTCCCCACTATAAGTTCAATCATAACTCCTGATATTTAAAAGTCACTTTACTTAAATGTCTTCTGTATTTTCAATGTTAGAGCTCCAGTAGTCATGGAATAAATAAGTATAAAGGAATGGGTAGCATAGCAATCCTCCAGGCATTCTCTTAATATCCTTTTCTTTTCTTTTGGGTCTATAATTTTTCCCTCTGTAATTTTTCACTGCTTAAACAAACTCTTCAAAGCTGTTTTTCCAGAGTTTATTTTCTTTAGGTAGGTTTACTTTAGGTTTCAAATAGAAAAAAAAAATCACCTCACCCAATTCCAGTCACTGTTGACACATCGCTCCAGCATAGTCTTTGTTTATTCGGCTGCCCCACTTTATAGCAGACATAATGGCTGTGTCTCCTCTTCATCGTCGGATGAGAGGGAATTAACCCTGGATCAAACAGGAGAGTTGCTACTCTCCGTGACCTGCAGGGCATGCCTCCACTTTTCATCACGCCTACAGGGTGACTTTAGTCCCTTATGGGGTTCTCCAATGAAGGGATTTGGCACAAGTTTGCAGAGCCCCGCTTTTTGCGTCCGATAGTGCCACAACGTCAACTAGTGCCACGACGTCAACTGGAGGTCCTGATATATGCATGTTTTCATGGATGGAAAGATTCTAGTTCAGACATACTTGTATGTTAGTCCTAAACAGGATTTAAAAAAAAAAAATTCATGTCCAGCAATGTGGTTATTTCTGTTACCAGTCCCATCTATTTTACAGTTGTGGGACCAAGGAATGAACTCCTTCAACTCTTTTTTATGCTGCAGATTGGTGGTAAAATATCTTTATGAGCCTAGAGGATAAATTATAGCTGCAATGTGTATTAGGTTATTCTTAGAGATGCAATAAATGATAGAACATTTTTGCCCAGAAAGGCTGTATTCATATTCGCAGTGATATATTTCAACAGCTTATATTATCAATGGTACTAGGTCTCATGACAGATCCACAATTTAGCTTAAGTTATTGGTCTCCTGTGCTGCTCCTGCCTGTTTCTAAAGGCAGCGTTCAAAATTCAAATTTGGATTGCAGTGGATTGGTGGTGGTGGCATTCAGTCCATATTGTGAGCACAGAAGATTCTGGTTGGACATTCCCCTGCTTCTTGCCCTTCCCATCTATTGATTGGGGTCCCTTGTGTGGCCAATCAAGCAATGTCTGCCTTTGCTTTGTAAGAATTGGTTCTTCTTTAATAGCACTTGTTCTTTATCTTTGATTCCCAGCTGTTTACATAACTACCTGATTTCACAGCCTATTCCCATACTGTACTCCCTTGTTTTACACTAATTCAGACCCCTGTTGTCGTTGTTGCTTTCTCCTTTATTTTACCCTGTTACAATGATAAAAGGAAAGAAAACTGCTCCTTCATTCTACTGTACATCTACACAAATGACATTGGTTTTGCTTACAGAATTAAAAACTAGCACTTGTTGATTCCTTATAGCTTCTATCAATGTGCCTTTTTTGCAATGGAAAGTTTTTTTCCCCTTTTCTTTTTGTCTGAGAGAAAGAGAACCATGGAGGTAAGGTTGGGGAAAAAGAAGAGTTGGAAGGATGTATCTGGGCAGGGATTTGAGACTTGAAAATATGCCCTTCACTGAATATATTAACTTTAGAGAGCAGTGGTGGCATAGTGGTTAGAGTGCAGTACTGCAGGCTACTTCTGCTGACTGCCGGCAGCCTGCAATTTGGCAGATCAAATCTCACCAAGCTCAAGGTTGACTCAGCCTTTCATCCTTTCGAGGTGGGTAAAATGAGGACCCAGGTTGTTGGGGGAAATATGGTGACTCTGTAAACTGCTTAGAGAAGACTGTAAAGCACTGTGAAGCGATATATAACTCTAAATGCTATTGCTATTTATACTACAAAATTGCTGGCTCAGATTCTAAAATATCTGTTGGTTATTGAACCTATCATAATTTATTCGCCACTTCTTTTCTGCCATTAAAAGAAGAAATGCATCTATGTAAAGAAGGAGACATAAAATAGTATAAAATTGTTTCTGTTGATAGATATGTGCAGGTGTAAATTTATAAATATTTCATTTATTTTTATGCCACTATTATGTCATTAGCCCACAATTTACTGAATATTGCTAAAAACATAAAAGCACACTCAAAAGGAAAATAATTGCAATTGTAATTCAATATATAATACCTTTTTTCCCTTTCCTTTTCTGTTTACAATGGAAGTGAGTTAGGCTAGCTCAATGGCTGGTATAAGTGTCTTCCCTTTGTGGGCTTCCCAAAGTCATCATTTTTCAATCTCAGATAGAGCCATTGTTATGCTAATCTAGGATCAGGGAACAATACCAGGATTAATTGTATTTAGTTTTATATTAGTAACTTTTGAGGCAGGAGTATAAAGAATAATCTGGAATAGGGCAACCATCGCCATCAGTTTACATAATCATGGACATGTACACCAGTCTTTCCTTTCAATCCAGTCTGCACAGAATTTTCATCATTGTTGGACAAATGGAAAATTCAAGCAATACTGTAGGGTTACCAGTAGTGGGATTCAAATTTTTTTACTACTGGTTCTGTGGGCGTGGCTTGGCTTGGTGGGCGTGGCAGGGGAAGGATACTGTAAAATCTCCATTCCTTCCCACTCCAGGAGAAGGTTAAATCCCCATTTCCTCCTGATTAGCTGGGACTCAGGAGGAGAATGGGGGCAGGGTCAGTCAGAGGTGGTATTTACTGGTTCTCTGAACTACTCAAAATTTCCACTACCGGGTCTCTAGAAGTGGTCAGAACCTGCTGAATATCACTTCTGAGGGTTACTGATCTTGGAGCATTCCCTAAAAGTACTTACATTTGATACATTTGTTTTCTTTCTCTCTATGGATGGTCTGAAGGATGTTATTGGCAAAGACCAACTGTAAATAGTTAACCAAGTCATTTGCATTCTTTATCACTGTGTCTTAAGATATATAATTTTAAATAAGCCAAATTGCTTTGCTACAAAATCCAGTTTGTTGGCTTTTGTTTCATATTTTGATTGTTTTACTACTGTTTTGTGGTCTTTAAAATATACTATGAATGGAGGAGGAAAAGGAGAAGTCCAAGTGTGATTGGATCTACTACTGTATCACCTACTATGCCATGAATATCATCTACATAAGGAATACATATTTAGCATTAATTATTGGGAAGAATTACAAACTTGTTTCTTCATCTCATTAGACTATGGGTAGTTTGGGATTTTGAGAAGGATGGCTGTGGTCCCGATGTTTTCTTTGCTAGCACTAATAAAATCTTCCCAAATGCTGATCACTAGTTTCCTTCTTCTGCATGAGTGAGTGTTTTTTCCCATGAGAAATAAGATTTCTCTTGTTAATTGCCTGCAGAAAGAGAGAGAAATATGGAACCTTTTATCTTACTATCCCAGGGAATTAATTACTTCTCTCCCCCTTTTTTATATTTATTGTCCATTTTAATAATTGTTGTACATGTCCATGGATTTTTAACAATGTGTGGTTTTAAATGCTTTTAATAAATAAATTATAGGGGACTATTTCATTACTCTATTGTTCTTTCTCCAACTGTAACCAAATCATCCTCATTGTAGTCTTCTAAAAGTGATTAACCTCCCAGAAATTAATTGGTATCTTATTTTAAATATTAAATACTTCACTTTCCTTACATGGCTCAGCATTGATAATTACCAAATGTAATGAAATAAATGACAGAGTAGAGAGATTACCTGTATTTCATGATTATGTTCATATACATGTGTTTTATGAGAACATGATCCCACAGATGCTTTTTAGATAGTGGTTTATCCAACTTTATAATTTCAAAGACCTGCTTATATTGTTTTGAATAAAAAAGGGCCACCCCAAATATTTATTATTTAAATATTTGACACTATAAAAATTCTTTGGTTAGCATTCATTAACTCAGTGTTAGGGAGCGTGGTAGTTCACGTGGTTAGAATGCTGCACTGGCAATCATCAAGCCTGCGTTCGATACCCGAGTACTGCTGTGTGATGGGGTGAGCTCCTGTCATTCGCTCCAGCTCCTAGCAGTTCAAAACATACAAACATGAGTAGATAAATAGGTACCACTTTGATGGGCAATTAATGGGATCATGAAAGGAGTCCCCAAAGGGACATCCTCTGGGCAATGATGATGTCATTGTTAATCCTTTCAACCTAGAAGCACCTCATTGCTTCTGATGCAAAAAAAGCAGCAACCCAGTGTTTTTCAACCTTGGCAGCTTAATGATGTGCCAACTTCAACTCCCAGAATTCCCCAGCCAGCCTTGCTGGAAGTTGAAATACTTCAAGTTGCCAAGTTTGAGAAACATTGCCTTAACTGAATCACTATTTCCGTGACAGCAAACCTACGGCATGTGTGCCAGAGGTGGCATGCAGCGCCCTCTCTGGCGCATGCCTCCCACTGGCCAGCTGGTCTTCGGGTCTCTGCCACACATGTGTGGGGAGGGGCATGTACACGTGTGTGTGGGCGGGCCACATGTGCGGGGCTGCGCACGCATCCATGGTAAGTGGGGCGCATGATGGGGGCCACGCACGGTAGGGTGGGGTGCATGTGCGGGGAGGGGCACATGCACAGTGGCAGAATGCATATGCGGGGGCCACAAGTGCATTGTATTTGGGGGGTTGGGAGTGTGCATGCACATTCGCGTGTGCACGCTTTGGGCACTTGGTCCAGAAAAGTTAAGCCATCACTGCCCTATTTGCTCAGTGAATGTTTTAAGATGTAGAGTTGCAACAGGGCCAACTTATTTGGCCTTCTGGTTTAGAGTTCGTTCCAAAAGGGCATAAAAGACCACCCTGGGTAGCTATAAATTCTTGATCAGTCACCCCTTGCCTAAACTAAGATCTTTTATTATGCTAATTTATAATGCACCATTATGGTAACTAGCAGCTGAAAGAGTTAGATTATTTGCTGATTGTTTTCATTACATTAAAAAATAAGCGTGCTGTAAATTGCTTAATTTTTAATGCATAGTAACATAATGTTTTGAAACGTAGTTTCTGCCATGTACTTTAAATGAGTGTGAATGAGTTTTTTCTAGCATTTCCAAGGTGAAACTAAATGTTTTTCACCTGCAAATGGTTTTTTTTTTCCAGAATGTTACAGGACATACTTGTTTTAGAGCTGTCAATAAGATTTAAAGTCTATTAGCAATGCATAATCATCCAAATGTATTGGTCTACTGAGTGATTAGCAAGATCAATGCTTTGTTTTTGTTTTCCTTTCAGAGATTTAAAAAGGTAAAACAAAATTCTTAAAGGAAATTTTATGTAAGCATTACTGTGGTGTTGAGTAATAAGCAAGAATTTTCAGAGCTTGTTTGCAAACTTTGCTTAAAAGCTTGATATAAAACTTCTCCCCAAATTGTGAACATTTTCTTCATTAGTTTAAAATTACGTTTCTCCATAACTGATTTGGAAATGGTTTCTGTAATTCACCTTTAACTGCCATTTGTTCAAAAAGATGGCTTGCCAAACCCTTTTCTAGTTATTTCTGGATTTGGGGGTTGTTAATTATGCTTTTAAGATATCAGACAGACTAAAACAGTTCTGTGGGAATGTATGTGAATCTAAAAATCTAAATTCACATTCATTCATTCATTCATTCATCATATGTTTATACTGCCAATCTCACCTAAGTGACTCTTGGCAATTTAAATTAAAAACATGTCACAGCATATAAAGGCATAAATAAATACTTTAAAAAAACAGAGTTAAAAGATAGGGTTACAGTATTAAAGTTAAAAAGCTAAAAAAATTGAGAAGTTTACCCTCCTGGCACCAACCATCCCCAGGGTTTCTTAACACTCTTTGATCCCCATGCCAGTTGGCAGAGCCAGGTCTTGACACTTTCTGAAATAAATATTATTATAAATACATATTATAAATATGTATTTCATTCAGTAGTGGTTTTCACTTACCTTTGCTACCAGTTCGGAACTGGGAACGTGCGCACATGTGCTTTGCTCCTTTGTGATGCTTCTGTGCATGTGCAGAGTGTCCATGATGACGTCTGAGTTGGTGGGTGGAGTCTCCCGCTGCCACCACTACCGGTTCGCCAGAACTGGAGCGAACCGGTAGAAACCCAACACTGATGTAATTATACCCATAGATATAAATACATATTAATCACTGTCCATCTTGAATACCTGTGGGTATAAGGTGTTCCAAAGGGTAGGGATAAGAGCAGACAAGATTCTCTTCTTGGCTTCAACCAGGTAAAATTTTTAACTCACTAGATCTGCAAGATATCCTTCCTGCCTGATCAGGTGGGATGGGACAATGTAATCTGACAAGATGGTTCCTTGGGTAACGTGGTCCTGTGCAATGAAGGGCTTTAAAGGGGATAACCAATACCTTCCATTAGACCCGTGATGGCGAACCTATGGCACGGGTGCCACAGATGGCACACGGAGCCATATTGGTGGGCACACGAGCTGGTTCTGTTGTGTCTGGCTCGCTTTCCCCACAGCCGGGTCCCTCTTATCTCCTGCCGAACGCTGAGGAATGTCCTGGCATGCCTCCAAGCCCCAGCCCTGGCACCATGCCCAGACAGGCCGAGGAAGAAGAAGTGCTCCCAGCCCCCAGCCCTGGCTCCATGCCCAGGCAAACGGAGCAACTAGACCCCTCCACCTCCCCCACAGCATGTGAGCCTGAGGAATGTGAATTGCCAACAGCTGGAGCCTGGAGAGATCTCGCTTCAGGAGAATTGATAGGCGGCGTCAGCAAAAGGAAGGGAGGGGCAGGCCTGGATAAGTGCTTAGTCATGGAGCCACACCCCATGGCCTATATAAAGGATCTGCTTTCTGGCATTCTCTGAGTCAGGCAAAGTCTACCTTGGATTGCTGAAGTCACTTCCTGGTCTCCTGCCTGCCTTGAGAACTTTGCTAGGACTTTGGCAGAGCTGCAGAGGCACACCTGATACGGACTTCCCCGACCCGGCCATAAGTGGAGGAGTGGGACACGACAGGTTCAGCTCCGGTGCAAGCCAGCTGATTTTGGGCCCACCGGAAGTTGGGAAATAGGCTGTTTCTGGCCTCCAGGGGTGGATGGGGAAGGCCCGTTTTTTGCTTTTCCCAGGCTCCAGAGCCTTTCTAAGTGCTTGGAAAGGGTGAAAACGGTGCATTGAATTATGGGTGTGGGCACGCTCATGCGTGACCCCCCTCACACTCCCCCGCTTTTGGCACACGACAACAAAAAGGTTCGCCATCACTGCATTAGACCGAGAAGCAAATTGGCACCCAATGTAGCTTGCTTAACAGAAGTGCTATATGTGAAACCTTAGGGACATCCAAGACCCACGGCTCATGCCACTGTATTCTGCCCCAGTTGCAGCTTCCAGATACTCTTCAAAGGTAGCTCCATATACATTGCCCTGAAATAGTGCATACAAGGGATGATCATGCTATAAGTGACTGAAAGCTTCTCAGTCCAGGAAAGGGCATATCTGGCACACAAGATGAAGTTGAGCAAAGACTCTTCTAGCCACTATTTCCACCTGCTCTTTGAGCAGGAGTTGTGAAGCCAGAAGGTTCCCCCAAATTACAGGCAGCATTGGTTTACTTGGAATATGCATATTATCTGATGTTGTATTAGCTTTGGCTCGATGGCACATTAAGATCTCAGAAGACTTTGAAGATCCTGACTATAAATTTTGAAAAATGAAATTTAATAGATGTGGAGGTAAAGCTTAGGGAAAGCTACAGCATGAATATTTTTCATAATAACAATAACAACAACAGAGTTGGAAGGGACCTTGGAGGCCTTCTAGTCCAACCCCGTGCCCAGGCAGGAAACCCTACACCATCTCAGACAGATGGTTATCCAACATTTTCTTAAAAATTTCCAGTGTTGGAGCATTCACAACTTCTGCAGGCAAGTTGTTCCACTGATTAATTGTTCTAACTGTCAGGAAATTTCTCCTTAGTTCTAAGTTGCTTCTTTCCTTGATCAGTTTCCACTCATTGCTTCTTGTTCTACCCTCAGGTGCTTTGGAGAACAGCCCGACTCCCTCTTCTTTGTGGCAGCCCCTGAGATATTGGAACACTGCTATCATGTCTCCCCTAGTCCTTCTTTTTATTAAACTAGACATGACATAATACAGATTTCTCCTTCCTGTTGGCTCCAGTTTATACTTTTTACTCATTTTACGGTATAAGAGTTCAAGAAGGAACTGCAAAACTACACATTTTAAAGCTATTTTGAGCTATCATTTTCATGTCTCAACAACACGTTCGGATTATTTGTAAGCAAACTGGTTAAACAGTTACAATGTTAGAGAGATTTCTACTAAACAAAAAAAAAAAACTTGAACAATATTTATGCCAACTGGTAATTTATTCTCCAATTATTCTTAGCTATAGTTGTCATATTGCTAAAAAAATAAATAAAAATCAAGATACCTTTGGATTGCAGGAAAGATTCACACACACCCCACACGCACACAGAGTAGTTTTTATACTTGCTCCCTGGATAATCCTAAATGCAGTTAATCTCTTAAACATCATTTTGCAATGGAATTTTCCAATTAAACATATTATGAATTAGAAGGAAGTCTGCATAAAACTACGTTTTAGTAATCGCAAATGTGCTAGTGCAGTGATGGCTAACCTTTTTGCCATCGCGTGCCCAAAGCAGGGGGAGTGTGGGGAGGCTATGTGCCCATACCCATAATTCAATGCCCCCCCCACGCTCTCCCCGCTTTTGGTACACGATGGCACAGTGGGGCTGGTAGGCCCCTTTTTGCCCTCCCCAGGCTCCAGAGGCTTTTATGGAGCTTGAGGAGAGTGAAAACAGCCTTCCCCATCCCCCGGGAGGCCCTCCAGAGGCCGGAAACAGTCCGGAAGGCCTGAAAATCAGCTGGGTGCATGAGCTAAGCTAAAGCAACGCTTTTGTGCCCACAGATATGGTTCCGCGTGCCACTTGTGGCACACTTGCCATAGGTTTGCCATCACGGTGCTAGTGTGTAGGTATAAGTGTGTGTGTGTGTGTGTGTGTGTGTGTGTGTGTGTACATGTATATGTATATGTATATGTATATGTACTTTCTCTGTGTATGTGTTTAAATTGCTAGTCAAAAATCATTTAAAAATGTATGTAGTAGTAGGAGATATATAAAAATACTTTTATTTTATATGAATCTGTTTTTAAAAGATAAGCCAATAAAGACATATGAAAACTTTTTTTTTTAAAGTGAAATCTGATTGGGAAAAATTTTGTTATTTTTCAGTGGCTGTGCTTAAATTGCATCTACTTTGAGAACAGGCTTAAAGATCCAAATCAAAGATTTGAAATGGCTCAGCTTTAGCTGACGATTGATATCCTTTGTGTAGCTGTCCAGAACAGTGGCTGTGATCCAAGCATCTTTTCAGCGTGCCTCGTGTTTCCAGTAAGGATTAATCTTCCCTCTCTCAGTACTGCAACAGTACTGCAACAGAGCAATAACAGATCTTAAACCATGAAACTAAATGACTGCAATAATCAAGGTCATGCAGTTCAAAGCAGCAAGGACTCTAAAGCATTCCTTGATGTAGCTAAAATATCAGGTTAACCTAGAACCCCTCTGACATGAAATGCCACGGCTAATCCCTGAACGCTGTACTCAATGAATATCTTCAAACTGAAGTGAAGGAGCCACTCCTGCAGCAACAAATTTAAGCAGGCTGTCCCTCATGAGGCTAAGTAGAAAGGCAAAATTCAGGTGCTTCACCCTCCCTCCCACCCACCTATCCATCTGTTTGAAGCACAAAGCAGAAATGTGCGGAAGCACAAAGGCATGAACGGATGAAGCCAAAACATATTCAAATTCTAATTGGTCATTGTCAATATGGCTATAAATTATCAAAGGAGTGAGAGGGGGAGAGAGAGAGAGAGACAGAGGGAGAGAGAGGGAGAGAGACGCTGCAGTGACAACTCTAAACAAGGATGTTTATCAGCTTCTACAATGCTATGCCTGTTTTTCCATTTAAAAAGTGTGACAGTCACATAACAAACAAGTGTTAATGCATTTAGATTGTTGATGTAATTAACAGTCTGCTGGAAAAATCTCTGCTTTAAAAATACAAAAAAAGGATGCCATCTGCTAATGTGGAATCAGCTCCTGTTCTAATAAGAACTCAGATGCATGCCAAAAGATTCCCATCAGCTCCCTTCTCATTATCTGAATCTTTAACTGTCTACGTAATGGGCAGAAATGAACAAGTCAAACTGTTAACTGCTACTGCCTCAAACACAGATCAAACAAGAAACCATTTGCAATTGATCTTGTCCTTTTTATGTCTACCACCCACTAGTCGGTTCCACTTACCTTCACTACCGGTTCGGAACTGGGAGCACATGTGTGCGCATGCACAGAGCATCTGTGATGATGTCCAGGCGGGTGGGCAGAGGCTCCCACTGCCGCCACTACCGGTTAGCCTGAACCGGGGCGAACCGGTAGAAATCCACCGCTGCTACCACCAAATTATTTTTGTGGGACAGAACAGTTTCCATGTCAATGCTCAGGTTATGGAATTTTGTTTCAAAGAAGATGAAACTTATCTGATCTTTGAAGGCATTTTGGTGAACAGTGAAAGTTTTCCACTTGGCTTTTTTTTTTTAATGTGGGCTTCCACATTTAAGGTGTAAAATTTAATCTTTGTTACCTGATGGTATCTTGTCTGATTCTACAGTGGAACTGCTTAGAAGATATTTGTTACCATTTCAGAAGGTATTATTGCACAGTTGGTCGCATAGTCTGCCTGATGTTCAAGCTGGGTTTGGTATTTTTGTCTACCTATTGATAGGCAGTGTTGTTATTTCATGATGTTAAAGGTATCGCCGCAGGATATAAGCCATTCCAAGTAAAGCTGCATTTTACAGAGGATTGATGATGATTTTGTCAATGTCAGTGGTTCTAGTGGTTTTCCAGATGTTTTGGGATTGCATCCAAAACACCTATCACTGTTAGCACTATCTTTGCTTTTTTTTTTTACCACAGTCATTCTACTTCTATTTGCAGGTTCTTATATTTTGTCATTTTTTTCTATATATTCAATATGTTGATTCAAGATGGAATAAAAATCAATAGCGCCTATTTAAATCACTTAAGACTTTCAGATGGTTTGTGTCTTCTCACAAGACCCAGAAGAGCTACAAAGACACATACAAGAGCTGCAGGAGAAACATCTGGCTTAAAAATAAACCTGCAAAAGAGCTAGGTTATGTTTAATAAATTTACCAAAGAAATAAAAAAAAATATCCGAATAAAAACTAGACACAGTAGACCACTACATATACATTGGCCAACTCAGTGGAAGGTGATACAGTAAAAGAAATTGAATGCTGAGTTAAATGTTGTTGGCAGGCATTCGGCAAGCTAAGCATAATTTTCAAGAACAGCCTTCCCCTACACCTGAGGAGAAATGTTTTCAATCAGTGTGGGCTACCTGCTGTAACATATTCCGGTGAAACATGGACACTAACCTCACAATCAATACAAAAGCTAAGAGTGGCACAAAGAGCTATAGAAAGATGCATGCTTGGCATTACAAGACAAGATAGAGAGAGAAAAAAAGAATTGAAATGGAAATGGGCTGACTACATAGCAAGAAGAACTGATGACAGATGGACCAAGGCAGTCATAGAATGGATTTCACTTGATAAAAAGCATCCACAAAAGAGACCTAAAACAAGATGGATCAATGACATTAGCAAGTATTGCGGGCCCAATTGGCAAAAGAAAGCTTAGGTCTGTATTGGTTCAAAACATGAGGAAGAGGCATTCATCCTGCAATGGATAGACAATGGCTATGATGATGATGATGATTGATGATGATGATGATGATGATGATGCAATATGTTCGGAATTTTAGTCTGTATGCAATTCTTTGCAGTTATTGAGAGCAAAAGTAAATGGAGTTTCGGTACATCTTCACCATTTCTATAGTTGGAGGGTTGCTAAAAATTATTAAAAAAAAAAAAAGTCCATGAAAGACAATGTTTTAGGCCAAACTTCCCCAATCTAGAACTTTCCAAATATTGGCTAGCTAGTGATTTTCTGAGTTTCAGGGCATATCTGGATTCCTTAATGAAATTCAATTATTCTTTAATCATTGTGCTTTGTATAATTTTGAGTAATATTGATGGAATGTTTTTGCATAAGCACATTATCTGTTAATACCATATCTCCCTCTTGTAATTTTAATATCATTTTATTTTCTTTTTATTTTCTCCAATCATTTCCCTGGGTTGTTTGCAAACTCATTTTTTTTGCTTTGCCTAATTCATTTGCTTCTATTTCTTATTGTTAACATAGATAATTGTCACTGCAAAAGCTTAATTTGTTAAGAAACATTATCTTCTCTGGAAATATCATTTATTCTTCTTTTCTTTTTATCTCAATTAAAATAGCTTGTATTTTCTCTTGTTTGTTCTGAACTCACTGTTATGTTACATCAAAACCTCTAATGGATTACTAAGGCATCCCAAACCATTCTTACATCAGTACCTTTATCTAAATTATTTTCAAAAAGAAAAGAAACCTCTTTTACAGTCCTCCACTATTCTGTAGGTTCTTTCTGTAATAGCATTTCATTTTTTTTTCACCTGAAAGGTCTAAGTGTTCTTTTATAAATCACTTACTGGATTATGATCTGGAAAAGTATTTGCTAATAACTTAATTTTACAAACTTTGATAGCCAAATTCCTCAAAATCCAAATAATATCTATTCCTGAAAAGGATCTACGTCCTTCAGAAAAATATATATTCTTGTCAACAAGCTCTAAATTGTCCATCCACTTAAAAAAATAACTTTTGGTAATTTACGCCAGGGGCGGGTTTCAAAATCCATTGCTACCGTTTTGCTCATGGACGTCCACGTGTTTGTGTGATGCTTCTGCGCATGCGCAGAACCGTCCGGGCTGATGGGCGGAGCTTCCCGCCGCCACTGCCTGTTCGCCTGATCCAGGGCAAACTGGTTGCAACCCACCACTGATTTACGCTGTGTAATTTTAATATTTTTCTCTGAAGTCTGTGAGGAAATCACACCGTTCCAATTTTCATAAGAATAGTTCAGTGGTCTATCTGTATGTCCTTTATGAGAAACTAAACTTGGTGCTCATTTAGGACATAGATTCCCAATTTGATTCCATCCCAGTATAACTGCCATTATTTATTTATTTATTTATTTATTTATTTATTTATTTATTTATTTATTTATTCGTATTTTTATACCGTCCTTCTCCGAAGACTCAGGGCGGTGTACAGCCAATAAAACGACAAAAATCCTAACAAATTTAAAATACACTATCAAATTTAAAAAACTGATTCCATTGCTGTAACTTAAAATATTAGCTAAAATTTATCAAAACTAAAACCTTGGTAAAAACCCTATTAAAACCCACTAAAACCCCTATACTAAAATTAATCAGGCCAGCCCCGCTTGGTGAAAAAAGAAAGTCTTGAGCTTGCGCTTAAAGGTCCGGAGATCAGGGAGGAGACGGAGTCCCACCGGCAGCTCATTCCATAAAGCTGGGGCCCCCACAGAGAACGCCCTTCCCCTGGGGGCCGCCAGCTGACATTGACTAGCCGACGGCACCCTAAGAAGACCCTCCCTGTGGGCGCGTACTGGACGTATCGGACAATGGGAGGTAACTGTCGGCAGCAGGCGGTCCCGTAAATATCCTGGTCCAATGCCATGGAGCGCTTTAAAGGTGATAACCAACACCTTGAAGCACACCCAGAAGACCAACAGCAACCAATGCAGCCTGTGCAGGAGAGGTGTTACATGGGAGCTACGAGGAGCTCCCTCAATCCCCCGCGCGGCCGCATTCTGCACCAGTTGGAGCCTCCGGATGCTCCTCAAGGGGAGCCCCATGTAGAGAGCATTGCAGTAATCCAGACGGGAAGTGACGAGGGCATGAGTGACCGTGCATAACGCATCCCGGTCCAGGAAAGGGCGCAATTGGCGAATCAGGCGAACCTGATGAAAAGCTCCCCTGGCGACGGCTGTCAAATGGTCTTCTAAAGACAGCCGTGCATCCAGGAGAATGCCTAAATTGCGCACCAATTTCCTGGGGGCTAACGATTCGCCCCCCACAGTCAGCGATGGAGTAAGCTGACTGTGCCAGGACGCCGGCATTCACAGCCACTCCGTCTTGGATGGGTTGAGTCGGAGCCTGTTCATCCCCATCCAGACCCGAACGGCCTCAAGACACTGAGTCATCACATCGACGGCTTCGTTGGGGTGGTTCAAGGTGGAGATGTACAACTGAGTGTCATCAGCATACAGCTGACAGCTCACCCCGAAACCACGGATGATCTCTCCCAGCGGCTTCATATAGATGTTGAACAAGAGGGGCGAGAGAATCGACCCCTGCGGCACCCCACAAGTGAGTTGCCTAGGGGTCGATCTCTGCCCCCCTGTCAATACCGTCTGCGAGCGGTCGGAAAGGTAGGAGGAGAACCACCGTAAAACGGTGCCTCCCACCCCCAAGCCCTCCAACCGCCGCAGCAGGATACCATGGTCGATGGTATCGAACGCCGCTGATAGATCTAACAGGACAAGAACAGAGGAACAACCTCTGTCCCGTGCCCTCCAGAAATCATCAACCAACATGACCAAAGCCGTCTCTGTGCTGTACCCAGGCCTGAAGCCGGACTTGCACGGGTCTAAATAAACAGTCATTAGTCAATATAAGCTCTTGCAGTTAAGGGTTTACAACAAAGTCAAAATGGGTGTTTCCCAAGAGTTTTGCGTTACTGATGGGAATATTTTTTTGCATATTAGTATTTAGGTTTATTATTTTGGGGATGGGTATTGCTGTTTGAACTATGTCTTGTGTATTTGTAGACTACTACTTGTTGCCATTTGCTGCCACTCCCTTGGGTTAGGGTTGGAAAGATGGAGAAGGAGAAGGATTGAGAGGCCAAGAGGAGTTTTTAATTTAAAAAAAAAAATGATGGTGGAATTTTTCCAAGAGACTAACAAGCCTGTGTTCACTCAATTAATTTGAATGAGGGCTAAATCTTCAGACTCACACATGGAGTTCCCATGTTTTCTGCAGTTCAGGAGAAAATATAGATAGCACTCTCAGTCTAACACTTCTTGAAACTGACAGGTTACCAAAACTAACTGAGGTTATTTGGAGTGGGAATTGCTCATGTGCATATTTTCACATAAATAGTAAGAAGTAATTGTTTAAAGCGGTGTTTCTGAATCTGAGGAACTTTAAGATATGTAAAGATCAGTTCAGTAGTGCTTGACTTCATACTCATTACAGGAATTAGTACATTCAAAAGTGATATGTAGAATTTCATCAAAATAGTGAATGCGCTGTTGCACCACAAGCTTTGCCCTGCACATTCAAAAGGAGTTGTGCTTGTATCATTGGTAGTGTTGATATATTCATTTGCATACCCATTTTAGAGTCACAATGTGGGCTAAAATGGATATAAAAAAATACAAAGTCGTTGTTTTCTATGTCAGACCACTGATCCATGAGCATATTGCCTATATATGGTCCCCATTTATCTGTACTTACTTCCTTTGTTTCTGTTTATACCTATACCTGCTATCTTGTACATGTTTGACAAACAAACAAACGAACAAACAAATAAATAAATAATGACCGACAGCAGCTCCAGACACACAAGTCAGGACCTTCCCTTTTAATGCCCTTTTGCCCTCTTATTCTAATCCTGACCACTCCAAGCAAGGAGGTAAACATTAAGGTTCCTACTTACAGTTTAACCTTGTGACATGCTTTCTGTTGTGCCTCTATCTCTCTGGAGGATGGAATGACTCCCCCACACTGCTGGTCTTGCAAAGGGCTTGAAGATATGGTTCTTTGTTCAGGTCTTTGGTGGGGAGGGACTGAAGGTCCCTTTAAATGGTGCAGGATTGGTTTTGCTCTTTTGTTTTGCTGTTTTATGTTGCTTGTTCTTGTTTGACATTATATGGTTTTATTCCTCTTAATATTGTTTATTAATACTCAGAGTCATTGGGAGCAACCTTTACCATAAGCGTAGTATACTTTCAGTTAATAATCAGTACAAATAAAAGGATCCTGTTTCTTAAGAGTGAAATTAATCTGCTGGTTAATGGCACTGGATCCAACCCAGTGGATCCCACAACAGCTAATTACTTGAAGATCTTTTCTGCAGTACTCAATAAAGGAAGAAAAAGACTGCAAAAAACAAGCTGAATGAAAGGACATTCATTATCTTTTGCATATATTGATCTTGGACCTGCCAACTTCTTGCCTTTCAGATAATTGGAGATTTTTTAATATATATTTTACATTTTTAATCCCACTTTTATTGTTTTTATAAATAATTCAACCAGTGGTGAAATGTAAAATTTGTTACTACAGGTTCTGTGGGCATGGCTTGGTGGGGGGGTAATGTGACTGAGTGGGCGTGCCCAACTTTTTTTTTTAACTTTTAAAAGCATTTTTTCTACAACCTCTTCGGCCGAAGAAGTTGTAGAATAATTGCTTTTAAAAGGCTCTGGTGATCCCAGCTGAGCTGCGTGATCATCAGTGGGTTGGTTTTTTTTACTTTTAAAAGCATTTTTTCAGCCAAAGAAAAAATGCTTTTAAAAGTAAAAAAAGAAACCCACTGATGATTGCGAAGCTCAGCTGGGCATGTTGGAGGGGGGCAGGGATTTTTGCACCATCCGGTGATCCTGACTGAACTGGGAGCATTTCACCCCTGAATTCAACCCAGTGAACATACCTAATAGTCCTTCCTCCTCCTATTTTCCCCACAACAAAAACCCTGTTAGGTGGGGAGGGCTGCAAGAAAGTGACCGGCCCAAGGTCACTCAGCTGGCTTTCATGATTAAGATAGGACTAGAACTCACAGTCTCCTGGTTTCTAACCTGGCGCCCTTAACTGGCTCTCATGGCTATCTGGCAGCTTATCATTTTTGCCCCTCAAAATTTTATAAAGCCATGTAGTAGACTCACTTGATGCTGTAGAATAGAAGACAGAAGATGATATTTGTTTTCCACAAATGTTTGGGTCTTTTCATCCAGCAAAGTTCCAGCTTTGGGGTAGTAGCTTGCTTCCTCAGTGCCATCACCTGTTTTCCAGGAACCATTCTTCCCTACTTCCAGTGCTTGGGTGACGGTTGTCTCTTCCTGTGCTGTCTTTCTGGTGAATAAAAAATGGAGAGGTGGAAAAAAGAAATAAGTATTATTATATAACGCAGACTTCATTCTTCTGGAGCAGGGGTCTCCAACCTTGGCAACTTTCAGACTTGTGGACTTCAACTTTGGGAGTTGAAAAGTTGGAGACCCCTGTGCTGGAGGATTCAGTGCTTCCTTGGTAGATTGAGGAACTCACAGGATATAACCAAAATTAAACATTTTTTTTTTAAAAAAGGTGAAATACAACAATACTTTTAACTTTTAAAAATGCAGACTTTCATTAGGGAAGGAGATAATTATAAAGCTGTTTGGATTATGTAAAAGAGCTCCTTGATTAAAAACAGAAACTATGCAAAAGACAGAGTAATGCTCCCAGTAGATCATAAGATGTTGCTGGTGTTCTACCAATAACTCGTTACTTTCCCAAAGCCTCCATTAAACAAGAGATGGGCAGAGAGTTCCAAATTAATATTACAGCGCACAAGAGGTTTGAAAGAAAAAGAATATTCCCATGCGTAGCCTGAGGTATGTTGCGTAGACAACATAAAACACAGTTTCTTATGTTCTACAAAGAAAGGGAGACAATTTTTTTCCACATGCAGGAAAAAGAAAAAAAAATCTAATATGAATTCTCCCCTTGCCCCCTGAAATAATGCTGTCTGAAGCATCTGTTCCAGTTTTCGTGGATTTCCTCTTTCTCAGACACTCCACTCAATTAATGTTGAAGCTGTTGGGAAGGTGGAAGGAATCCTTTTTGTTTTCTCAGCATTGGTGCACAGCTTGTCAGTTTCTGCCCTCACATTTAAAAAGACCTAAGGTTTTCTGGAAATCTGAGAAGGTTATGGTAATTTGACTCGGTGATCCTGTGACGAAGAACTTCCCTACCTCCTAGAAATGCATATTCCAGGTCTGGCTGTCTGAATAATTGAGTTTCTCTGACAAGCAAAGAAACCAAATGCAGCACCAAGTATGATGATGATGCCTACGGCACGCGTGCCACAGGTGGCACGTGGAGTCATATCGGTGGGCACATGAGCTCAGCTCCACCAGCAGATTTTCGGGCCTTCTGGGCCCACCAGAAGTAGGGAAACAAGCTATTTCCTGCCTCCAGAGGGCCTGGGGGTGGATGGGGAAGGCCCATTTTTCGCTCTCTCCAGGCTCCAGAGCCTCTCTAGGAGCCTGGGCAGGGTGAAAATGGCCTTCCCCACCCCCCTGGAGTCCCTCCGGAGGCTGGAAATGGCCCATTTGCTGGGAGAGCAAAAAACGGGCCTACTGGGACCACCGTGTTATTGTGTGCCGAAAGTGGGGGGAGTGCAGGGGGTTCATGTGCGCATGCGCAGGGGGTGGGACGCATAGAATTATGGGTGTGGCCATGCATGTGCGTGACCCCCCCGCGCTCCCCCCGCTTTTGGCACGCGATGGCAAAAAGGTTAGCCATCACTGAACTAGTTCATACCTTGTGAGTTCATTATATTAACTTTATATTACTGGATGATTTAGCACCAGGTTTCCTCAAAGCTCTTTCCAGCTATAGCTAACCTGGACCAAGTCTTCTTAGGGCCCTTTCTTTAAATGCTTAGTCAGTAGAGGTACAGTGAGGGACTATTGAAAAGTTTTGGACTCTTGACATAAAATAGTCTCAAATTAGGGAGTGGACAACCTGAGTGCTTTTTCAAGAGACACACACTCATGGAAAAGACAAGTTTCATTCACCTAGGTCAGTGGTGGGATTCAGCCAGTTTGCACCTATTCAGGAGAACCGGTTGTTAACTTTCTAAGCAGTTCAGAGAACAGATTGTTGGAAGAAATCTTATTTTGGTTTTTTCCACTTTACAAGGCTAATCCTGTAAGGAAGGCAGGAAGGAAACATTCTGGTGTTGTTTCTAGCCTAATCTTTATTGCCCTGCTTACAGAAACTGCCTCTCTGGTTAACCCCTTATTACATTGTAACAATTAAGGCATTACAACATAGTGACATTGAGTTGGCCATGCCCACACAGTCACATGACCACTGAGCCATGCCTACCCAGCTAATCATTAGGGCAGAGAACCGGTTGTTAAATTATTTGTATCCCACCACTGACCTAGGTCTTTGGGAGAGAGTTTTTGAAATGATTTATATTCTATTTGATTTCTAAGATTGAAGGAAATGGTAGGGTTTCCTTGTTTGTTAGAATTACATTTCTATATTAATGTGTAATCACTCCAAGGACTGTATGTTACTCTGCTACAGTGTGGTAATTTAGTCATCAGGTTAAGGTTTCCTTAAGCTTTAACCTGAAGACTAGCCATAGTGTTTGAAGTAGGACCCAAAACTAGATATTCTTTTTTCCCCTGAATTTCTTCCCACAACAAAATCTTGCCTACAAAACTACCTATTTTCTATCCAAATTGCTGGCAGAAGCTGTGTCACATACTTCAGTTCCCCTCCACTGCCTTATAGGCTGAGTAAGCTTGCCATTAATACATAATTCATGTAGATAGTATGAACTCTAGTATAAATCATGGTTTACAAACTGCATTAACAGGATTCATACAATTTGTTAATACAGTTTAAATAAAAGCAATAGCATTTAGACTTATATACCACTTCGTTGTGCTTTACAGCCCTCTCCTAATGATTTACAGAGTCAGCATATTGCCCCCAACAATCTGGGTCCTCATTTTACCAACCTTGGAAGGATGGGAAGCTGAGTCAACCTTGAGCTGGTCAGGATTGAAGGAATCGAACTCATGGCAATGAACAGTGAGTTAGCCTGCAATACTGCATTCTAACCACTGCGCCACCATGGCTCCAAACAAACCATATCATGGCTCCAATACAATCAATACTTTAGCTTCACATAAAATATTGATTGTATTTTCATTTGCTTATAAGTTGCTCAGAGAAGACTAATAGGTAACAGAAATACATTTCATAAATAAATGATACATGAAAGATACTTCCCTGCCAGAATGAATGTGAACCATCTTTTCAGAGAATGAGATATAAGTCTATATATCGTGTTGCCCCCCACCCGCCTCCTCATCTGCTTGTACATCTGGATGTGTGCATTGGGAAACGTTTCAGAATAGGTACAGGGTTCTATATTTGGATACACATGATTAGCACAGACTAGCATTTGCATATAATTGAAATATGATAGGTAACAAGTTGAGATAACAGGTTTTTGCTGGATTGACTTGCTGTTTGATGCTAATTATACCCTTATTTTAATTCTAGAAACCTTGGGAAATCTGGATTAAGAGTTTCTTGTTTGGGACTGGGTGAGTATGTTATGTTTCAGAGTGTCTTTGTGTATATTTGTTGGAGATACTGGTTAATTTGCAGAACTTTGTTGATGTTAATCAACAGATAAGTAACTGAATAAAATACTGTGACAATTATTTCTGTACAAAATCATAGAGGTGTTGCATTTCCCTGTTAGACAATCAAAATAGACTTGTGATAGTATTATCCTATAGGCATGTTCACTGTGTTTGTGTTTCTTGGTGCCACAGTAATAAGATCAGTTGTTAACTATTTATTGTACTTTTATTGTCTCCAATGAAAAGATTTTATCCATTCCCCTATGTTAGGAACTAGGCAGCTTGACCATTTATAGTTTAGATGCAGCCTGCTGGCTTGGTTGGATTATAATTTTCATTATTCCTGAGCCACTACTGTATATTGATTTGGGAAACACAGACACTAATTCATCACATGAATGCTCTTCCAGTAAAAAGGCAAAATAAACTGAATTGATAAATGTGTTTCAAAGAATGCCTGAATAGATAACAATAAGTCAGACATATATGTTCAATATTTAATTTGATTTGTGTGCATGCAGAATGCTTCATCTGACATGAAATTAGATTTATACTTCTACAAAACTGTTCTATAGACAGAAATTGCCTCCTAAAGGGGGATGTTCCTAAGTGGTACATATCTTTTTTTTTTTTAGAACCATCATCTTCATTTATTTCCAGATTCAAAATATGGTTTTTTTTCTTTTTGCCATGCAGTGTTATAATGCATTGAATATATGATTTGCCCTGCAATTATCATAATGTTCAATTCTTAATAGATGTACTTTCTCACAAATGAAAATAAGAATAATTTGAAAAGCAATCATATTACCTATAGATTCAAATCATACTTGTGAGAAAACAAGTCATGAAGGATTTGGAGAGGAAGAAAGGTTAAGAGAACGTTCAAGGCCTATTCCAGCCTTTCCTGGTGCAGCACCTTCAAAATAGGTTGGGACCACACTTTCCGGTGTGGCTTGACTATAATTAACTAGACATTCTAAAAGTTTTACTCCCAATAAATATTGGAAGTGCTAGGCTGTGGTTTATTCTTCAGTCAGTTCAAAGTAACGTAGCGAGAAAATAGTTTTAAAATTAAATTTCACATTGTAGTGATGTTATCAGTGTAGGACAAACATGTATTTTCTCCCCACAGCTATAATCTCAACTAAAGCAGGGGTATCAAACTCTATTTCACTGAGGTCGCACCAGGGTTGTGTTTGACCTTGGGGGCGCATGACCAGGTAGGCATGGCAAGTTGGACATCACTTGTGTCTGGAGTGCCAGTGGTGGCCCGAGTGTTCTGCCAGCAAAAACATGCTCCCAAGCTCCCTTTTCGGCTGCAATAGTCTTCTGCTGGAGTTCAGGGGGAGGCATGTGCAGCCCTCCCGAGCTCCATTTTCACTGGCAGAAGCACCATGGACCAGTCTTCTGCTGTTTCCAGGTCGGTTCCACGGGCCAGATCTAAGCACCTTTTGAGTTTGGCCTTGAGTTTGTCACTGCTGAACCAAGGGTGAAATGCTCCCAGTTCGGACCAGATCGGCCAATCCGGTAGCGATGGCGGTGGGTATTTCGGAGAACTGGTAGCAAAAATCCCTCCCCCCCCCGCCCATGCCCACCCAACTGTCTGGTTGCCTGCTTGCCAGCTTGCCAGTTCTTTTAAAAAATGCTTTTAAAAGGTTTAAAAAAAAAGGCTCCAACAATCCCAGGTGAACCGCGCAATCATCAGAGCCTCTTTTTTTACTTGTAAAAACATTCTTTTTACAACCTATTGGGCCAAATGGGTTATAAAAAAATGCTTTTAAAAAGCAAAAAAAAAAAAAAAAGGCTCTGACGATCCCAGCTGAGCTGTGTCTATGTTGTCACTAGTAGTTTGAGCTTCACTTGAGGACATTTTCATCATTTTTTCTCTTTTACATACAGTAGCTTCTAAGATAAAGATCTATGCAAGTGCTAATCAGAAATGTATCTGTAATGTTTACTTACTGCATTTGAATTAAAGACCACTTTGAAACTCTTACTTCTAAAATGTGGGGCTGTTTATGCAAACCTCCTCTGATGAGGAGAAATCTGGCACAGTTTGCGCATCTTACTGTGTTGCTATGAGACATAAGCACTTCAGTGCTGTGGAATCTATAGATGACAGCAAAATATAATAATCAGATCTGACAGTTCCCAAAGCTTTATAGAGCCTGAAATCAGATTTATCTTGAGGAAATTTATCACATAGTTTTGATCAGAGTGAGTCAGTCTACTGAATTATTATTGGAACTTCATAAATTACTTGTAAATGACTTTCTAGATATTAAGTCAACTCAGAATAAGTGGTAGTCACTATTCTTATTGGAGACTTATATTCTTACTGCGGACTTATAAATTACAGAAGAAATTCTTAATTCCTAATGCAGAAGCTTCAGGTACTTACCACCTAAATCTTGGCCCATTTTACCTGAATTTTGCTTAAGGAAAAATTCAAACATGTTAATGTGACTTCCTAAAGATGTCCCTTAGAGTACAGTTTATTTCTGAAAGCTCTAAAATAGAAATATTAATAGATACACATATAAGTCTCCTAATCCATGGGATAGTCTGATTTTAAAAACAATATCCATCTTGGTGTTAAGAATAATTCCTCTTGTATAATTTTGAATACCCATGCAGAAAATAGTTTGTGCAACCAATATAATGAAACTTTTCTCTTTATTACTTAGTTATTAAATGAAGGCAAAAGTTGGCCAAAGTAATCTTGCATAAAACTGATCGACTTCTATTAAGAGAGGAACTTTGATTTAAATCTGGAGTGGCATGTTCTAGAGCAGGGATCCCCAACCTTGGCAACTTTAAGACTGTGGACTTCAACTCCCAGAATTCCTCAGCCAGCAAAGGAATTCTGGGAGTTGAAGTCCACAAGTCTTAAAGTTGCCAAGGTTGGAGACCTCTGTTCTAGAGAGAAGAGAAGATGGCCTTGACAGAGAGAAGGGAGATCCATTGCTAAGTTAACAAATAGGAAAAAATATGGTTTAATAACCTACAGAGATTGAAATTTGCAAAGACTTATAAAACTCAAGACTGAATTTTAGGGCCCCCTTAATCTAGGGACAGATGTAAAAACCTGGCCAAGCGATATAGATGACCCTGATCAGATTGGCCTTCAGGAAGCAGTGGCTTTCCCCCCAAGTCACTGAGGCTAGAATACTGTGTTTATCTAAGGATGCAAGATTTTGTTGGTGCCTTAATTTGGGTTGGGTTTTTTCCCCCTATTTTAATGGATATTTATAATTGTACTATGTTTTCATTTTGTTTCCTGTCCTTTACATTTGTTAAATAAATAAAATTAAAATAGTAACGTTAGATATATGCTCACCAAACCTATAATAAACTATTTTTGCTATTTATGTCCCTTCCTGGCCCAGTTTAGCAATCTTTTGTTTCTGTCTCCCTATCTTTGCTGCGAAAGGCTACATCTTTTTTTTTTATTTGTATTTTTTTTATTTATTTATTTATTTATTTATTTATTTATTTATTTATTTATTTATTTATTTTGTCACAACATCATATAAAAAGATTATATAGTATATAAACATATATATGAGTAAATATTGGGAGGTATAAGCATCTATATATATATAGGAAGAAGAAAAGAAAAACAATAGGACAGGAACGGTAGGCACATTTGTGCGCTTATGCACGCCCCTTATGGTCCTCTTAGGAATGGGGTGAGGACTGGCTTAATTTTTTTAAATTTTTTAAATTTTTTAAATTTTTCGAATTTTAATAATTTTAACTGGGGTATTTTATTTATGGGTCAAATTTGACGGTTTTAATTTTCGGCCATTTATAGAATAGGTTATTTTAACTGTGGTTTTAATTTGTATATTGTACTGTTTTAATCTGGCTGTACACCGCCCTGAGTCCTTCGGGAGAAGGGCGGTATAAAAATCTAAATAATAAATAAATAAATAAATAAATAGTAGAAAGTTTTTGGTTAAAGCTTTTAGGATTATGGGAAGAGACCACAGAGTCAGGTAAAATATTCCAAGCACTGACGATTCTGTTACAGAAGTCATATTTTCTGCAATCTAGATTAAAGTGGTTAACATTAAGTTTAAATCTGTTGGTTGCTGTTGTATTATTGCTGAAGTAGTCTTTAACAGGAAGGACATTACAATAGATGATTCTATGAGTTAAACTTAGGTCTTGTCGAAGGCGACAGAGTTCCAAGTTTTCTAAGCCTAGGATTTCAAGTCTGGTGGGATAAGGTATTTTGTTGTTTTCAGAGGAATGGAGAACTCTTCTTGTGAAATATTTCTGGACTCGTTCAATTGTATTGATGTCAGAGATGTGGTGAGGGTTCCAAACAGGCGAGCTGTATTCTAGAATTGGTCTAGCAAATGTTTTGTATGCTCTGGTTAGTAGTGTGGTGTTTTTGGAAAAGAAGCTACGCAAGATTAGGTTTACAACTCTTAGAGCCTTTTTTGCTATGTAGTTACAGTGGGCTTTGGCACTTAGATCATTTGACATGAAAACTCCAAGGTCTTTAACGGGGTGGAGGGTCATCTGTAAGGTAATGTCCATCAAGTATGTACTTAGTGTTTGGGTTCTTTTTTCCAATATGTAAGACTGAGCATTTGCTGGTTGAGATTTGGAGTTGCCAAGTTTTAGACCAAGTGGTTAGATGATCAAGGTCTTTTTGGATGATAGATGCATTGTCTGTGGTGTTAAATAGTTTGATATCGTCAGCAAAGAGAACACAATTACTTGAGATATGGTCACAAAGATCATTAATGTATAGTATGAAGAGTGTTGGTCCAAGGACGCTGCCTTGAGGAACGCCACTCTTGACAGGAACAGTATTTGATAGAGCATTGCCAATTTTGACCTCTTGTTGTCTGTTAGACAGAAAAGCAGATATCCATTTGTGAAGGGGTCCTGAAATGACATAGGATTTTAGTTTTAGGAGAAGTTTATCGTGTACTACTGAGTCAAAAGCTTTGCAGAAGTCTATGTAGATTGCATCTATTGTTTTGCCTTGATCAAGATTTGTAGTCCATATGTTTTTGCAGTGCAGAAGTTGTAAGTTGCATGATAATTTTTTCCTGAAACCAAATTGTTTGTTGGAGAGTAAGTTGTTAGTTTCTAAGTGTGAGGTAATGGATTGGTTGATGATTGATTCCATGACTTTGCAGGTGACGCAGCACAGAGAGATCGGTCTGTAATTTTCAACTAAGCTGGGGTCTCCTTTCTTGAAGATAGGGATGACTGTGGCTAGTGACCAAAGTTTGGGAAGGGAACTGGTAGTGAAGGCTTTGTCAAAGATTATGCTAAAGATATTATGCAAAAGATATGCATTTATATCCCGCCCTTCTCCGAAGACTCAGGGCGGCTTACACTATGTCAAGCAATAGTCTTCATCCATTTGTATATTATATACAAAGTCAACTTATTGCCCCCAACAATCTGGGTCCTCATTTTACCTATCTTATAAAGGATGGAAGGCTGAGTCAACCTTGGGCCTGGTGGGGCTTGAACCTGCAGTAATTGCAGCTGCTGTTAATAACAGACTGTCTTACCAGTCTGAGCCACAGAGGCCCTGTGGTGCCCATCTCATTAACAAGAGGCCCATCTCATTAACAAGTGGTGCACTGCAAATGCCTAATAATCATTCTTTGCTCTCTAACACAAAAATGTCATAGATGGTTTTCACTCTTCTTCATCAACACAAATACCTTTCACAAGCATATATAGACCTTTTCTGTGTTCCAGAGAAACCATTATACATTAAAATAGCCCATTGCCTGCATCATTTTGATATTTGTAGGTATAGACACACCAGCAAATACCTTTTCTAAGGTTTTTATTACTCTACTGAGCTAATATGTACTGTATTGCATAACTGCTGGTTACTTTACAGTTGAGAATTGATTTTAAAAAGCTGAAAGCTATTCATTCCTTCAATATCTACATTGCCAATTTCTATCTTCTGCCTTTGGCTAATTATTACTCTAGGCACCCAGATTTCTAGCATCCAAATTATTTCCTTGTTTCACCTAGCATGCCTTTCTGAATCTGCACCAGCTTCAATCACTTGAATCAAATTTACTGCAGCCCATGGATTATATATACAGTATATATTGGTTTCTTGACAGATGACCTTTCATGATGGAATGACTCTACTACCTATGAAAATGACTTATATGATTTGTATATTTTTACTATTTTTAATTTTTATATGCTTTGTTACGTTTCAAATTCCTTAAGCTTACTAGAATTCCTAATCAACATTACCAAGAATTGTACTGCTTGGGAATTCTTAGAGTTAAAGTCCAATATGTGAGGAGAAATTTAGTTTGGAAAAGGCTGTTTTACAAGGATTTTGATGGCAAATCTTAAATTTTTGTCTTTGTTGTTGTTAGTTGCGAAGTCCTGTCTGACCCATCGCGACCCCATGGACAATGTTCCTCCAGGCCTTCCTATCCTCTACAATCCCCCGGAGTCCATTTAAGCTCATGCCTACTGCTTCAGTGACTCCATCCAGCCACCTCATTCTCTGTCGTCCCTTCATCTTTTGCCCTCGATCTTTCCTAGCATTAGGCTCTTCTCCTGTGAGTCCTTCCTTCTCAATAGGTGGCCAAAGTTTTTAAGTTTCATCTTCAGGATCTGGCCTTCTAAATAGCATTTTGTCTTTGTAGGAAATATTTAAAATAAGACTAAAGCTGATGTATCATATCAGTTCTGAAAATCTAGAATTAATAGTTGAAGATTTGGGAAATGGCTTCCTGGGAATCTTAGTTTTCTATGCATAATCGTTAAAGCTTAGTAAATATTTTTACTTGCAGTCTGTTGTCTTTTTCACTATGTTTGACATATTGAACCATTACCACGATATCAGCAGTGGTTCATTATATAGGAAATAATTATCTGTACTTTTTGCTGCCTTTACAAAAATTCCACCTTTGTAGGTAATAATACTATTCCATCTTTTAATGTTTTGTTTTTATAAAATACATTTCATTCACATAGCTCAAAATAGGCATTTCTTTTGTATAATCCTAACTTTGTAAATAAAATGAATGGCTGCTTGCCCACAAAGTTGTATTATAAATTATAAATGTATTATAAATACTTGACTGGATGGCCCTGAATGCTAAGAATCCCCTTGGAAATACTACAAAAGTGGCTCACCAAGGAAAAATGTACACATGATCTTCCTCTGACAGCTCTTTGAGTGAGAAATTTAAATGGCTTTTTCATTCCTTTCAGCTGGTAATCAACTGGAAGCGTTGAATGTTTATAGGGGTATCTAAGTCAAAAATGTTTCAGTAACAACATATTTAACAGCAAGCTCCAAAACATTTGATATTTGGAACTGTTTGCTACATTTCTATCGGTCTATAATAGAAACTGAACTCACATACTGTACAACAGTATGGTGGTCTAGCAGCTGCGGACAGGAAGCTACTACAGAAAGTGATCAATTCGGCCCAAGAAACCATCGGTTGCCCTCTAACACCACTGGATGACGTCGCCAGGTCTTGCTGTTTCAGCAAAGTAAGGAAAATATTTAGGGATGATTCACAACCTGGCCGGTGTCTCTTTTCACTTCTACCATTGGGCAGAAGACATTGAAGCATAGCCAGCTGAACAAACAGGTTTAAAAACAGCTTCTACCCATGGGCTGTCGGATTCTTAAACACAATCACAATCACTCCACGTACATATGGAAACGTATGACTAGTCTTTTCCCCCCAATTACTTGTATAGGGATTATTCTCTATATTATTTATGTTGTTTTGTAATTTCTGTTATCGACTGCACCAAAGAGTTGTATATATTATGTACAATGACAATAAAAGCTATACTATACTATGCGCTGCTTTAAGGAAGCAATGCTTAATCCATTAATGATTCCAAACTAGCTCAATACATTATTGCCCAATTGCCCAGATTCTGAGTCATGCACTTTGGGAAGTTAGACTATAAGAATAGTACTGCCATCATGTCCAGCATTTTGAATCAGTGTTATGGTTTCTGCTGAAATCTATGGAGATTCTCAGTCAACCAGCTCATGGTTATCCCAAAAGTGTTTTTTTCAAGAGACAACTGGACTTTCATTGTTTTTCCTTGAAGATGTTTTACTTCTTGTCCAAGGTGCTTCTTCAATTCTGGCTGAATGGTGGAGAATGGAAGAATTCATATTCCTTGGACTCTTTCTAAGAGTCGTTGAGGCTGCTTGGAGGACCCTGAGAGCACAAAAGTGCCTCAGTGACTCTCAGGGAGAGTGCTAATGATCAAATGGCTAAAGGGAATATATGGATGAGAAGCCAAACATCTTCAAGGAAAAACAAAAGTAAGTCCAGTTGCCTCTTGAAGAAAGCACCTTTGGGACTCTGCTGAAATTGTTCTGCAAAATACTTAAGTCACAAGGAAGAGGGAAATAGATTGTGACTACATGGTTGAGCATAGGATTTTGGTTAGATTTTTTATTATTTCTCTTTCTTTTTTGAAATTGTCATTCAGCTTTTGGGAACATATATTGGATTTGCAATTAGATTTATAACAGTAAGGATGTTTGAGAATTGAATATGTCAGAATAAACTAATCTGATCCATGAATCCATGAATACATTTATGTTTATTCCTCATTTATTTGGATTTTGCAGTACTGCCCCCAATTTACAAAAAAAAGCATAATTTTTACTTTAGGCCTATAACATGAGTATTTCAGGAATAAATGTATTTTAAAATGTATATTTTGTGAGAAAATTATTTATATGTAGGCATTGTGATCTAGATTAACAAATCTATGAGGAAGAAGATTTCTTCAAGACATATTACAGTGCAATTCCCAATAGTGGGAAATAGCAGTTCAGTGATGAAGTATTCCTCATATCCCAAGCTCTGCCATCAACCAACATTTCAGTCATCCATCCATCCATCCATCCATCTTAGTTGCTTCAAGATTCCTCTGGATCAGAGGCATGGAACGGAACTGGAAGGGATCCGATTCAAACTTCCTCTTGTCTATTCCTTTCCAGTCTGCATTGTACCTTTTTGGGAGATCTGATGGGGCAGGATTTCTTAGTCTCCGAAAATATCAGTAGAAGAATCTAGAAGGGAGGCCTGTTTATTTATCTATTGAATTTCTATAGCCACTCATCTTGAAGCAATGACCCTGGGCAGCTTACAGTTCCAAAACAATTGAATATTAAGTCTTGTAAGGTGACCCGATCCTACAATTTTGGTGATATTTTACTAGCAGTTACAATTATTAAATGATGATAGATAGATAGATAGATAGATAGATAGATAGATAGATAGATAGATAGATAGATAGATAGATAGATATGTGTGTGTGTGTGTGTAATACGATATATTATATTTTATAATAAACATTTGTATCATACATAAATCTGTGCAAAGTGCAGATGCTTTTCTGAGGAGAGAACATTTAGCATGGCTGACATTAAAAACAATGGGCATAATGACCCAAAACATAATTTTAATTACAATGTACACTAAGCTATGTGCCCCAGAGGCTGCTGCCTCCCCAGGCTTTTATTATATTATATAGTATAACTTTAGTTAACTCACTACTAGGCTATAAATATTAAGTTTCATTTATGCCATTGCAAATTAAGGGCAGTCTATCATAAAGATAGACCAAAAAAACTGTCTGAGTCATTTGGAGTCAAGTGATGCCTAAATCAAGTAAAGTAAATTAAATCTCCCAGCTATCCATTTGTATACAGTGATAATGACTCTGAAGCAAGTTATTCATCTTGTGGCTATAATATTGCTTCAGAATCACCTGTTTCAAAAATATTATTGATTGATTTTATCTTGAGAGTTCCTTTTTTAATAGCTAGTTGAAGCAACCACCTAGTATGCTTACTTTTTATGCTCTGGATTTTCATATTCTAACTGATGGACAAAAGCATTTGTGCTCTACTTCTGCCTCTATACTTAACTACTTTAAAGCCTTGTTCATAACCATTTTTCTTAAATTGCTTTTGAATTGGTTTAAGATTTATTTCTTTCCTTTGCTAATATGTTATTATAGAAATAAATATAATGAAAATGATTGGAAAAAATTGTCGTTAAAGAAGAATTGTAAGAGCTTTCATAGAGAATTAAAGAATTTGTGAAAGCATATTTTAAAGCTGGAAAAAGTGTGCATTGTGCATATTTTAACTACCATTATTAGTATTACTTCATTCCTGTGTGGTAATTTTTTTAACATTTGCTCTGTCAATCACTCTCACCACCTCTCCATTTTTTTTTCATTTTCTTCCTCAGAATAGCACAGAATTTCTTTAATTCAACGTATTGTGCCATGCTATTTTGCTTGCTGAATTTGTAAGTCTGTTAGAATGTAATTAGCTTCAGGTTTTGTACTTTTTACATTCTGCAATAAACTTTACCCATCAAAATATGCATAAGAATGTTTTGGAAAAACTATTAGGGAAATGAATTTGCAAAAAAATTGTGTATATTAGCATAAATTGAATGCAATGTATCCACAAATGACTTTGTGCACAATAATCCATAGAAATTTACATATCCCTAAATGAATGTGAATATCGGTCAGAATTAACTATAGCTGAGAATATGCAGTACTGGACAAGCATTTCCATTTGTCCATCTTTGGTGTTCTTTTCTTCAGCCAACCTTAGATAACCAATATGACCATAGTCTGAAATTTCTTTCAGACAGAGTCCTAATATATCTGGAGGTGTCACAGTCACTGAAAGAAATAAATGTTAAAATTCATATCTTCATTTCAGATGCAAAAACAAATCTTGTGGGAAACGAAAGCAGAATCATAATTACTTTGTCCCCTTATGGTTAAGCTTTGAAACAATACTTCAAATTAAAAGTTTTAAGAGATGATAGAGGATAAATTTATGATAGATGATAAAGGGAGACCCTAGCCTAGTTGAAAATTACAGACCAATCTCTTTATGTTGCATCACTTGCAAAGTCATGGAATCAATCATTAACCAATCTATTACCCTCCACCTAGAAAAACAATTTGGTTTCAGAAAAAAATTATCCTGTAATCTACAACTACTACATTGCAAAAACATATGGACTACACATCTCGATCAGGCAAAGCAATAGATGCAATTTACATAGACTTCTGTAAAGCTTTTGATTCACTGGTACATGACAAATTACTTCTAAAACTAAAAACCAATCAATCAGAGTAGAGCTGGAACGGACCTTGGAGGTCTTCTAGTCAAGTTCAAGCAGGAGACCTTACCATTTCAGACAGGTGGCTGTCCAGTTTCTTCTTAAAAACCACCAGTTATGATGCACCCGCAACGTCTGAAGGCAAGCTGTTCCACTTGTTAATTGTCCTCACTGTTAGGAAGTTTCTCCTGAATTAGTAGACCAGAGGAATGCTGTCGATATAATTTACTTGGACTTCAGTAAATCATTTGATAAAATAGACCATAACCTACTACTAGATAAAGTAGAAAAATGTGGGTTAGACAGCACCACCACCAGATGGATTCGTAACTGGCTGACCAACCGCACTCAACGTGTAGTCCTCAACGAAACTACATCCACATGGAGGGAAGTATGCAGTGGAGTACCCCAAGGCTCTGTTTTAGGCCCAGTACTCTTCAACATCTTCATCAATGACTTGGACGAGGGGATAGATGGGGAACTCATCAAATTTGCAGATGACACCAAGCTGGCAGGAATAGTCCACACTCCAGAAGATAGGCTCAAGTTACAGAAAGATCTTGACAGACTTGAACATTGGGCACTATCTAACAAAATGAAATTCAACAGTGAAAAAAGTAAGGTTCTACATTTAGGCAAAAAAACCAAAATGCACAGGTACCGTATATGTGGTACCTTGCTCAATAGTAGTACCTGTGAGAGGGATCTTGGAGTCCTAGTGGATAACCATTTAGATATGAGCCAGCAGTGTGCAGCAGCTGCTAAAAAAGCCAACACAGTTCTGGGCTGCATAAACAGAGGGATAGAATCAAGATCACGTGAAGTGTTAGTGCCACTTTATAATGCCTTGTAAGGCCACACTTGGAATACTGCATCCAGTTTTGGTCACCACGATGTAAAAAAGATGCTGAGACTCTAGAAAGAGTGCAGAGAAGAGCAACAAAGATGATTAGGGAACTGGTGGCTAAAACATATGAAGAACGGTTGCAGGAACTGGGTATGTCTAGTTTAATAAAAAGAAGGACTAGGGGAGACATGATAGCAGTGTTCCAATATCTCAGGGGTTGCCACAAAGAAGAGGGAGTCGGGCTGTTCTCCAAAGCACCTGAGGGTAGAACAAGAAGCAATGGGTGGAAACTGATCAAGAAAAGAAGCAACTTAGAACTAAGGAGAAATTTCCTGACAGTTAGAACAATTAATAAGTGGAACGACTTGCCTGCAGAAGTTGTGAATGCTCCAACACTGGAAATTTTTAAGAAAATGTTTTTCACACTTGTGACCATTGCAGCATCCCCAGGGTCACATGATTGAAATTCAGCTGCTCGGCAATTGGTTCATATTCATGACAGTGTCCCAGAGTCATGTGATTGCCTTGTGTAACCTTCTAACAAGCAAAGTCAATGTGGAAGCCAGATCCACTTAACAACCATGTTACTAACTTAAGTGCTGCAGTTATTCACTTAATATCAAGAAAGGTCATAATATGGAAAAAATACACCTACCAACTGTCTCACTTAGCAACAAAAATTGGGGTCATTTGTTGAGAACTACCGGTAACGTGGAATTTTGAGAGTCTTCTGGGCCAGGAAAATTATATTAGCTTACTCATTATAGTACTCTTGAGAGATAATGCTTTATAAAATTTCTCTCATGATTCCCCCAGTTCAAGCCCTGAAACGCTTATATATTAGAGCATGCATACACTGAATTTGGCATCTTTGAGGTTGCCTTGTAACTGTGACTGAATCAAAGTGGCATGGTAACTAGGTAACAATGTGCAAAGGGTGATGTTTTAATTCAATTTTTCACACTTCAGCACTCTGCTTTCCATATCGCAATCTGTAAAGCTTGCTGGTGAGAACAGAAACAAAGACTATTTCAGTTTTTACTGATCAGCAATGTCTAATAGTTTGTTGTCACTGTATATTAAACAAGGGACAGGAATTTTTTTCCTTAATGGCAGATACTGAATAGATAGATAGATAGATAGATAGATAGATAGATAGATAGATAGATAGGTAGGTAGGTAGGTAGGTAGGTAGGTAGGTAGGTAGGTAGGTAGGTAGGTAGGTAGGTATATAGATATATATATAGGTCTTGGCGTATTTGGGTCTTTTCCCGTGTAAGGTTGAGAGTATCTTGGCAACGTTTTGACGAGATCTCACTCGTCATCTTCAGGCTGGTGCTTACGGCTTTTGTCGTGTCCCACTCCTCCTCTTACGGCCAGGTCGGGGAAGTCCATATCAAGCGTGGCTGCAAAGCCTCTGCAGCTTTGCCAAAGTTCTGTCAAAGTTCTCAGGGCAGGCAGGAGATCAGGATGTGACTTCAGCAATCCAAGTTAGACTTTGCCTGACTCAGAGAATACCAGAAAGCAGATTCTTTATATAGGCCATGGGGGATGGCTCCATGACTCAGCACTTATCCAGGCCTGCCCCTCCCTTCCTTTTGCTGACATCGCCTCTCAATTCTTCAAAAGCGAGGATCTCTCCAGCCTCCAGATGTTGGTAATCTTAGCTCATGACTGGCTTCACATTCTTCAGGCTCACATGCTGTGGGGGAGGGGTTTAGTTGCTCCGTTTGTCTGGGCATGGTGCCAGGACTGGGGGCTGGAGGCACGTCAGGCCATTCGTCTTGCTCGGCCTGTCCGGGCATGGTGCCAGGGCTGGGGGCTGGAGGCATGCCAGGACATTCTTCCGCACTATCAGTGTCTGGCAGGAGATAAGAGGGGCCCAGCTGCAGCGGGGGGGGGGGGAGCGAGCAAGGCACAACAGCTTTGTGCTCCGACCACTCTTTGCTCGAGAAGCATGAAGCCGAAGACACCAGCCTGAAGATGATGAGTGAGACCTCGTTGAAACATCATCAAGATACTCTCAACCTTACATGGGAAAAGACCCAAATACGCCAAGACCTACATACCTATACCCATGAAAACCTACGGAAACAAATATATAGATATAGATACACACACACACACACACACACACACATATACATACATACATACATACACACACATATACATACATATGTGTGTGTGTGTGTGTGTATGTGTGTGTGTAAGTCTTGGCATTTTCGGGTCTTTTCCCGTGTAAGGTTGAGATTATCTTGGCGATGTTTCGACGAGGTCTCACTCATTATCTTCAGGCTGGTGTCTTCGGCTTCATGCTTCTCAAGCAAAGAGTGGTCGGAGCTTCCGTCTCTCTATAAATACTGCTGGGGAGGTGGGGAGTGTTGCTGTGAGCGGGTTACACTCCCCACCTCCCCACCAATATTTATATATTGCTGTGAGCGGGTTACACTCCCCACCTCCCCACCAGTATTTATAGAGAGACGGCAGCTCAGACCACTCTTTGCTTGAGAAGCATGAAGCCGAAGACACCAGCCTGAAGATGATGAGTGAGAACTCATCGAAACATCGCCAAGATACTCTCAATCTTACACGGGAAAAGACCCGAAAATGCAGGTTTTGGTATGTTCGGATCTTTTCTCGTGTAAGATTGAAAGTATTTAGGCAACGTTTCGATGAAATCTCACTCATCATCTTCAGGCTTTTGCTTTGTTCTTATGTGAGCAAAGTGTGGATTTTAACTGCTGTTTCTCTATAAATACTGGGGGGGGGGTGTTTTTTGAATTGCAGGCCTAGCTGTTGCAAGCTGATTGGTTGGCTGTGTTGCTACATATTGATTGGTTAATGGAGTTTTTTTGAATTGCTGGCCTAGCTGTTGCAAGCGGATTGCTTGGCTGTGTTGCTAGTTGGTTAATGGGGTTGATGTTTGTGTGGGAAGTAGCATTTGGGCCCTGGTCTGGTTCTGAGTTCGAGGTCCTATTATGTGTTGATTTTTGTGTGGGGAGTAGCATTTGGGACTCTGGTCTGGTTCCGAGTTTGAGGTCCTGTCATGTGTTGGTGTCAATTTTTGTAGCTGGGATTCGTTTCTTGACTAGTGCTAGTTTTCAGATGTTTGGTAAGCGGGAGGTATTGTCATGTTTATTCATGTTATGGGGGTGTTTCTCTATTTCTATGGCTTCCATAATTATTCTCTTGTGATAGTGTTCAGTTTTTTATTGCCTTATACACTGTAAGCCACCCTGAGTCTTCGGAGAAGGGCCGGATATAAATGTAAATAATAAAAACAAAAGTTTTGGAGATTAATTTGGTTCCTTCAAAATCAATGTCATGTCCTGTTGCTTTAAGGTGTTGGAAAAGAGATGAAGTTTTTTCTTTTTTTCTGACTGCAATCTTGTGTTCTGCTATGCGTGCATTTATTATCCTATTAGTTTGTCCAATGTATGTTGCTGGGCAGATTTTGCAAGGTATTTCATAGGCTCCTTGGTTTTCTAGCTGGATCTTGTCTTTGGGGTTTCTTAAGATGTTGGCTATTTTTTGGTCTGTGCAGAAGGCTGTCTTGATGTTGTGTTTGTGGAGAATTTTGCTGATTTTATCTGTAGTGCCTTTGATGTATGGGAGGAGGGCGATGTCATTGTTTTGTTCTGTGTCTTGGTTTTTGGGTTGAGTGTCTCTTTGGATTAGGTTTGTAATTGTGTTTCTTTGGAATCCATTTGAGATTAGTACGTTTGTAAGTGTGTGTAATTCAGTTTCTAGGTGGTCTTTGTCAGCTAGGTGTTTGGTTCTAGAGATGAGAGTCTTGGCTACGGAGTTGATCTGTGCCGGGTGGTGATGTAATTGTGCATTTACAGAGCCAACCAATCACAGCCAACCAATCAGCTTGCAACAGCTAGGCCTGCAATTCAAAAAATACCCCCCCACCAATAGAGAAACAGTAGTTAAAATCCACACTTTGCTCACATAAGAACAAAGCAAAAGCCTGCAGATGATGAGTGAGATCTCATCGAAAAGTTGCCAAAATACTTCCAATCTTACACGGGAAAAGACCCGAACATACCAAAACCTGCATACATATACCTACGAAAACACACACACACACACACACACACACACACACACACGTGCTTAGAACAGGGAGGGTTATTGTGAAAGAAATAATTGAAGAATTGGTGAACCCCTCTTGCAAATATACTTGAATAACACAACTCAGAAGTCTGTGGAGATTCTCAGTCATCCAGGTCATGGTTGTCCCAAAGATGCTTTTTCAAAAGGCAACTGGACTTCCTTGGTTTTCCTTGAAGACATTTCGCTTCTCATCTATCAGAAATGGATGAGAGGTGAAACTTCTCAAGGAAAAACCAAGAAATTCCAGTTGCCTTTTGACAAGACAAGACAAGACAATTCAGAAGAATTTATCTGTGCAAATGAGCAAGTAATGTGTTTATGTGTTGCCATCTTCCAGGTTACACAAACTTGAATTGTAGAAATCATAAACTTGTGTTCTTTAGAACCATATTAAACACAATTATAATTATATGGTAAATGTATTATATATTTTGCTGTATTCGTATGTTTGGTTTATAACTACAAAAATTCAATATAAAAGTTGATCTGTACTTCAAGCATGTGGATATTTTTAGTTAATTCTGATGAAGTGGCTTGGTTTTCTTGTGCTAGCGTCTCACTTTGAGAAAAAGAAACATTTTACTTGTTTATTAATTTAAAAGATGAACTCTTTTGTGGAGATGGCTTGCTTTTGTAGAATTCAATTTTTTCCATGGAATTTATTGCAAATAGATTATATTCCTTATTTATCTATTGTAAAAAAGAAGAGAAGTATGATATAAATTTGAATCTAATGGTGAAGATACAAAGAATGCCACATAAAATCAGATTCTAGTTCCTGAATTATTACTGACTTTAGAATAACAAAAATCCCCTTTCTTGCCACAAACAAGAAAGTAGCATGTTTTTTAGCACAAACATAGTGGTACATATTTTCAGTGTCTTTGTTTCTGTGCACTTCTCTTGTGGTTTGTTTAGAAAACCATTGGCTAAAGGGAAGATCAGCTACAAAAAATATAAAACTGAAATGTCCACAGGCTTCGTGGTCACTTTTCTGCTGTTGTATTACAAACTTCTTGCAAGTTGTGAAGATGCATTGATGGCATGTCAGCATGTCCTGTGAGCAGGGATTGGTTTCAGGATGCCAAAACAGATGGATTGGGAAAGGGGAAAAAATCCATCCCAATGTATACATAGAAAGAGAAGTTGCAGGAATGAATTGGTGAACTAGGGGGAAAGGAAGAGTAATAGTTTGTTTGAGTTCATAAGGCAGAGTGTGACAAGAGTTCTCCCAGTGGGGTGGGGGTGGAACCATTTACAATGGATGCCAAATTGGAGCACATCAAAGAAAAATGCCAAATTTACTGCTGTTTCTGAGAAACCAAAAAAGAGTTAGAAATAAATTAGCTCTGCTCCCAAACACAGATGAGGCTTATCAAATCTGGCTTTGATCCCAGAGCTATCCATGCTACTGGTATGGAAACATTCACACAATTCCAAGGCATTTTAATTCGTCTTCTGTTCGAAAGGAAGGAATCCCTAATTAGCTGAAGCTGTTTAGGGAGCTAGAGCTGGTCAGCTAGTACAATGGTTAAAATTCAGTATCATTGAAATACTTTCTTGTAAGATAATGGATCCTCAACAAATCAAACATCAGGAGATCCTATAGAAAACAATTCCTTAATTATAATATATTTTGGTTTATGAAAATAATGTCCTAAATGTTAATAAATGTCCGTTTCTTTCTAGGGACTTGGGTCACCTTTGGAGGTCAAGTTTCAGATGAGGTAAGTGATGTGTCATTTAATGACAACATAGAAAACAGAACTTGAGTAATCTAGAAATAAATACACAACTTTAATGTTTTCATTAAAATTAAAAGCCATGCCATGGAAGTCTGAATAAATTGAAACAAGATATGGCAAAGCATGATCAAAACAACAACAAAAATCTCATTTCTCTTAACTGAATATATACTTTTTTAAAAAAAATTGCATTTATATCCCGCCCTTCTCTGAAGACTCAGGGTGGCTTACACTATGTTAGCAATAGTCTTCATCCATTTGTATATTATATACAAAGTCAACTTATTGCCCCCAACAATCTGGGTCCTCATTTTACCTACCTTATAAAGGATGGAAGGCTGAGTCAACCTTGGGCCTGGTGGAACTTGAACCTGCAGTAATTGCAAGCAGCTGTGTTAATAACAGACAGACTTAGCAGTCTGAGCCACCAGAAGTCACCAGATACTATTTCATCTATGGTAATAGAGCAGCCTCGTTCAAATCTAACAACCTTGGTCTCCAAAGAAGGTAACATGGAACTCATAGCAAGAATATGCTTTAAAGCTGAGCAGATTTTGGCCCAGAAAATATCTAGAGGAATCTTATAGAGCTAGTTGACAAGATCAAGTGTCTCCAACCTTGGTAACTTTAAGCCTGGTGTACTTCAACTCCCAGAATTCCCTAGCCTGGAGGAATCGACAAGATTGATGTATCTCCGCTTGCTCCTTGTTTTCTTAATGGCCTACATGTGGCCTTTTCCATTACTTCCTCTTAGCTACCACCTTTGAATTCAAGCACAGGATATCTGGCTCACTCTTCCCTGATCTTCTCAGAGTCTTCCTTTCCCTTACTTGAAACTGCCAATGGCCTTGCTTGTTTCCTGCTGCCCAGCTCCTGAAACCTACGTGCCATATCCAAGCTTAGACTTATTGCTGGGTCATTTCCAGATAAAATACAATGTTCATTTTTTTTGATCCAGACATGGGCCACTTAATATTATATTATGAACCTTAGTGGCACAGTGGTTAGAGTGCAGTACTGCAGGCTACTTCTGCTGCCTGCAATTTGGCAGTTCAAATCTCACCAGATTCAAGGTTGACTCAGCCTTTCATCCTTCCGAGGTGGGTAAAATGAAGACCAAGATTGTTGGTGGCAATAGGCTGACTCTGTAAACCTCTTAGAGAGGGCTGTAAAGCACTGTGAAGCACTATATCAGTCTACATGCTATTGCTATTAGCTGTTCTGTGTATTGTGCACATCTCTGAAGCCACAATACCAAAGCTACTGAGACAATGAAATGTGAATCAGGTAGTCCTGACTCTCAAACATGACTGCTCTTAGACACATGATCTATCACTATCACGTAATAAAACACATTGGTTTCCTACTTCTGACGACCCCTATGATTTATATCAATAGTGCTTTAAGTTATAATGTTATACCCATTTATGTAGGGGAAATCAACTCACATTGATTTTAATGATTTCCTTAATGCTAATGAACATATCGTAGCATACATTTTCATGATTGAAAAGTTATGTATATCATAAGAAAGCTGATTTGATAAACAGTTAATTGTTAACTATTAGTATTTATTGCAATCATCACTGTATATCACATAAAGCGTTGAAGGTGATTACAAGCAGTTTCAAGCTTGAGTTAGGAAATGAATGTGCTTAACTACTTGAAATTGGTGTAAACAAAGATCCCAGGTCCAAAAATGTAAGTATTGGTAAGAAATAGTGGCAATCTATTTTCCTGCATCCTAAATTTGGTCCATTGTCCATGATTTAAAAATTAAGCTTGATTTGGCATTAAGATCTGAAACTATTTCATAATGAGTCATTCCTGCAAAATTTGGAAGATTGGGGACAGAAAGTTTTTATATTTCGAAGATTAATTTAATGTCTCTATTTCCAAAAGGTGGCTGAACATCTAATGACCATTGCATATGACAGTGGTGTGAATCTCTTCGACACAGCAGAGGTATATGCAGCTGGAAAGTACGTATCTGTGCTTCTATTCTTCCATTATAGGTAGATCTTATTTCTAAACTGAATATTATGGCTTTGCAAGTAGGTACCATATAGATAAATGGCTAAACTTTAATTCACTTTTTTTTTTTAAAAATCCCACATTTAATCCAGACCTCTCTACATAGGACTAGGAAAACAAACACCTGTTGGAAAACATGGGGCTCTGCTGTTTATCAATATCAACCACATTAGGTTAGATGGATGGATGAATAGAATTACAGGTAGCCCTCAGCTTACGACCACAGTTGGAACCATAATTTCCATTGCTAAGCAAGGCAGTTGTTAAGAGAAACATGTCTGACTTTATTCCCATTCCACCAAGGCAGTTGTTAAGCAGATCACCGAGCTGTTACACAAATCTGGCTTTTCCCATTGGCTTTGCTTATTAGAAGCCAGTTGGGAAGGTCACAAATGGCAATGCTGGGATGCTGCAACCAATGTGAATTCATACCTGTAGCCAAGCATCCAAATTTTGATCACATGACTTTGGGGATATTGTGATAGTCATAAGTGGTTGTAAGTCACTTTTCTCCATGCCATTGTAACTTTGAACAGCTGCTAAATGAATAGTTATAAACTGAGGATTACCTGTGTTTAGTATCAGTCAGCTTCCTATATTCTTGGACTAAAAAGAGAGAAAATAATGTCATCTAGAAGAAATGTGTTTGTTAAAATTAGCGAGGAGTTCCCTGTCTCTATTTCACATAACTGATATGGTGGAATTTTGCATCATAGCAAATATTACAGGATAAATCCTACCAGCTTCAGTAGCAGCTCAGTGTACTCCAGAATTTCACCCTCAACTTATCCCTCTTAACCTGCCAGTTCCATCTAAATAAGTAATTCTGGGCAATCTAAAAATGGGACACGGTCATCTCCCTAGTCTTATAAAACTGCCATAATATCTAGTTATACTAGCTAAGGATTATGTGAGCTGAAGTCCAAACCATCTGAAAAGTACTAGGTTGATGGAGATCTGTCTTAAATCATGTGCTATGTGTTATTCCTTACACCAATTAAAGCCAAAACTCTCTGCTGTGACTTTTATTGCACATTTTTGAACATGCTTCTATTTCACATGCTGTTGTGCATATGTATATACATATATACCGGTATGTATGTACCGTTGTAGCTGTTTTTCTGACAGGAAAACCGGGGATTTGTTTCATTTATTACACGAGAGGGATAGGAGATTCACCTCGTCCAATTTAGTAGGATTACAGTAATCCCTTTCTGCTAATACAGTAGTGGAAACTGCCTGAGCCAAATTGTTTCACAAACTATCTCAAAAAAATAGTCATTTCTTTGTAAATTCTCTCCAGGCCTGCTGACAGATGGCTGCCAAAGCTGGACTATATAGTAGCAGGCAGAACTCATGGAACAGAAAGAAAGCATCACAACCAGGCGAAACTCATCCACAGTTTTTGTCTTGGTTGACACCATCATAAAGCGAAGGAGTTTTCTGCAATAGCTCAGTGGCCTTGGGGAAATCTGTCCATATGCCTACCCCATTTTTATCCATTTTTCTTTACAAACACACAGAGACATAGGCCGTCCATTTGATGTACTTCTTGTTCTGTTTATCTGAATTTATCTCATGTAGATAAATTCTACATATATGGAGATATGGATCTCCATACATCTTACTTCTGCAATTCTCTGCAGCGAGGCTTGCATAATACTGGGTTATAACCTGGGTTCCTCTAGATACTAATCTCTGGTGGTCTCAATATCTCCATTAAAGCCAAAAACAACAGACTTTGAACTTTTAAATGGAGATGCTTACTTAGAGGTAAAAGAATATTGGAAGTCTATTTTCTGGGGGGAACAGGGAAGGGAGGGGACTGCTATCATTACACAAAACAGTTTGAGCACAACAAAAAATATCCCATATCTCACAGTTGTGATCCAAGGCACCACAGACTGGTTTGCCTTAGTGGCCAGATGATTTGGTTATATTTTCTGAGTAAAAATTGTGACATTTTGCTCTCCATGGACACAAACTCTGTTGTGACATTTGGAGACAGAGCAAAATGATTCCCTTAAATCTCTCTATTAAAATAGAAAATAGAACATTGATTCCCGTCCCATGTGTCTTAATATCTGTATTTATATTGCTTCTCTGCCATAAACTGAGATTGCATCTTTCGTCCTTGTTTGCATCTTCTCCATTCTTCCTTTTATACAAGTCAGCAACCAAAGAATGTTCTGTTCCCCCCATGTCTCCAAACTGAAGAACTTCAAACCATAGCGTAATACCTTGGTGAACTTAATAGAACTAGGAAGTTATAATTGATGAAAGACTTACAGCTAAGTGTTTATTTCATTTCTGCCCTGTTCCAAAACCAAAATTATTAATTAGATTTTTTTTTAAAATGGGAAGGGATGATCTATTCAAACTTCCTTTGTATGAAATGACAAATCCTTAAATAAGGATTTATGTTTGTTAAACAAATTTATATAGCTGTCAAACTCACACTCTGTGACTGTAGGCAATATACGGCAATAAAAAGCCAAAATTAAAAACCCACTCCTCCCCCCATAGCAGCGACAAATCCCATCAAACAAGCCACTTCATCATCTCAGTATCAACCCAGGGTCTCCAAAGCTGCTGACAGAACCATACCTAAGACAGTCTTTCAGAAAAATAACAAGGTGGGGGGACCAGTTTTATCTCTGGGGGAATGATCTTCCACAAGGAGGGAGCCACTGTAGAGAAGGTCTTTTTCTTTAAAAAATGTATTTTTTTAATAGATGACACTTACATGTCCTGCCTTCCCACTCTGGTGAGCCAGTGGTCACCAATCGGTGGTCCGTGGACCACTAGTGGTCTGCGAGAAAATTTTGGTGGTCCACAGAAAAATTATTTGCATTTTTTTATATTGCACTAAATTGGGGGTCCTCAAACTACGACCCCTGGAATGGATACGTGCAATGAACGTTTGTGTTGCTGCGGAGAGTCTCCCCTTCGGGGTCTTTTTGTGCAGGTTGGAGGGGAGCAGAAATTCCAACTTGGGGTCTGCTTCGGCCTTCTGGTGTGGAGCTTTGGGCAAAGGCTGGAGGGAAACGCCGCTGGTGACGAAGAGCCAGAGGGCGTTGTTCCAGTGGGACTGCATCATGGCCTGGAACTGATTGACCATCTCAGCCCGCTGAGCTTCCAGGCATCGGTACCTGGCCTTGCACTTCCACAGGTCTTCCCTCTGCTTGGAAAGTCTATGCTGCTGGTCCTCAGTGAGGTGCTTCTGCTGAGCTTCCTTCTTGGTCAGAACTGAGCCAGCTGTTTTGCCAAGTCTTTCTTGTGGTGGCTGCTTAGCTCCAACAACTGCTTCCTGTTGAGGCCCTAAGGAGCCTGGGAGGAGAAGCGAGGAGGGGCTGGGAGGGTAGGGGTAAGTAGAGGCTGGCAAGACGCCCCTCAACGTGAGTGACATTGAGTTGGCCATGCCCACCCAGTCACATGACCACCTCGCCACGCCCACCCAGCTGGCCATTAGGCAAATCATATTAGTGATCCGCGGGATTTAAAATTATGAATTTAGTGGTCTCTGAGGTCCGAAAGGTTGGTGACCCCTGCTTTAAGCAGCCTCATCCCAAGTCATGTAGGGCTCTAAAGGTGATAACCAGCTTCTTTAATTGCACCTGGAAATAAATTGACAACCAATACAGCTCTCCCCGCAAAAGAAGTGACACCTGTTCAAATATTGTGAATAATGAAACACGTGAATGGCATAGGTAGCCTGACAAATGAATTTTGAAAATACTTACGATCTGTAAATGTTTTTTTTATTTTTATAGGGCTGAAATTATTTTGGGAAACATTATCAAAAAGAAAGGCTGGAGGTAGGATGTTTTGTTGTTTATATGCTGTTTGTGTTAACTGTAGAATGGAGAATAATTCAGACTCGGAGAACTCTGCCAGCTTGTGCTTCTAAGGCTTTGCAGACCTGATCTCATATCCAAGCCTATTGCCTGGCTAATTCTGAGCTTCCTATTTCTGTAAGAGACCATAGAGACCAACTTCTACCAACTGCTCTATTGATGGTTTGCTTAAGAATCTGGAATACTTCCAATACCTTGCCCTTATGGAGCTAGGTAAAGTTTTGAAAATATCTTTAAATAACTATAAAAGCTGTGTTCCGCTCAGCTTTTCCAAGTTTCTATTTAGATTTATACAGGTTCCAATTTTATTGACATTGTCCTGATTTAATGCATGTGTCTAGGCATCTTTTCAGTTTATAGAAATGTAATCACGTAATAATGTTTTATAGAATAGAATAGAATAGAATAGAATAGAATAGAATAGAATAGAATAGAATAGAATAGAATAGAATTTTATTGGCCAAGTGTGATTGGACACACAAGGAATTTGTCTTGGTGCATATGCTCTTAGTGTACATAAAAGAAAAGATACGTTCATCAAGGTACAACATTTACAACACAATTGATGGTCAATATATCAATATAAATCATAAGGATTGCCAGCAACAAAGTTACAGTCATACAGTCATAAGTGGAAAGAGATTGGTGATGGGAACTATGAGAAGATTAATAGTAGTGCAGATTTAGTAAATAGTTTGACAGTGTTGATGGCCTTCGGGAAAAAACTGTTCTTGTGTCTAGTTGTTCTGTTGTGCAGTGCTCTATAGCGTCGTTTTGAGGGTAGGAGTTGAAACAGTTTATGTCCTGGATGTGAGGGATCTGTAAATATTTTCACGGCCCTCTTCTTGATTCGTGCAGTATACAGGTCCTCAATGGAAGGCAGGTTGGTAGCAATTATTTTTTCTAATTAGTTCTAATTATGCAGTTCTAATTATCTTCTGAAGTCTGTGTCTTTCTTGTTGGGTCATCTACAGTCATGTGACAATTTTTGTCAGTCTTTGCCTTCACAGGCAAAGGGAAAGGAGGGATGTTTAAAGGCCAAATCAGGGGTCTCCAAACTTGGCAACTTTAAGACTTGTGGACTTCAACTACCAGAAGCTTTGCTGGCTGAGGAATTCTGGGAGTTGAAGTCCACAAATCTTAAAGTTGCCAAGTTTGGAGACCCCTGGGCTAAACCCATTCTTTTACTTTTTGTGAGGGCATTGATGTAGGTACCTGTCAGAATTTGCTTCGCCTTTGTGCAAGCAGATTTTAAAAGAATGGTACCCTTCAGCTTTACCTTTTTAAAGCCCATTGACTTCATCCCAGTTCAACTATTTGAAAATGTGCCAGGATATATCCTTCCCAGAGTGCCTGTCTGAAAGTACTACAGGTAGGGAGGTGCAGGCCATTAAAAATTTGCTTCTTTCTGCTGCCAATTTGTGCAGAGTAGTTTTTCCAGACCAGTACGTTTTTACTGAATTTAAAAATAATAATCTGTAGAAACACTTGCCAGATTAAAACAAAGGTGGAAATGGAATTCACTTAATCTCTTTCATTTTTTTAAACTTTAGAAAGCCCAACATGCTGTGTGCTTTATAGAGAGATCACAGTCTGGATTGTCAGTCATATGACAATTCAGGGAAACATTGAAGAATGGAAGAAATTTCTCACTCTCTTTTTGAAGGAAAAAAGCCAAAGTACATAATATAGATCAAAAATGTTTTCAGGTGCCTGATACAAGCAAATGGCTGAACTGTTATATTATTTGAGATTCAGGTGGTTTTTCTTCCAAGATCTTGAGAGATCAGCATGTATTTTAGATATTTGTCATGATAAGGTATCTCTGTTTTCTCAAATCTCTCATATTATGGATGTTTTCTTAAGAAAAGAATTAGACTGAGCATTCAATAACAACCCTATAACTTTAACATGTAGAGGTCATAATGTTAGCAATTGCACTAAATCTTTTAGATGACTTTCTGTTCAGAGACATAACTTAAATTGGCAATGTAGGAGGTGAGGCTGCATTAGGAAAAACAGGGACTACAATGGTATTTCTTAAGGAATCTGTTTTGAACAAAACTGAAATTTCATTTGCTTTGTTTGTTTAGGAGGTCAAGTCTGGTCATTACAACAAAGCTCTACTGGGGTGGAAAGTAAGTACTATATACTGTTATTTGCTACAGAAATAATGTATTTTCTAGTTTTTGTGTGTGTATTTATATAGTACATGCTTATATCATAAGTATCAACATGACATGGTACTATTATATTACATCTTGGTTGATGAAGGCACTAATTTGGCTTCTTCCAAAAAAATAAATAAAAAATAGGCAAACTTTTTGATTTTAAAACTGGTTATTCTCTCAGTAAATGTATTTGGAGAAAATGTCAGATATTGGAAAAAGAAAATTTATTGAACATGCTGTTAATTAGAGGGATGCCATATTCTCTCCAGTTTATCATTCTCCCTTCAAAGGCCCTTTTTTGAGTAGTCCAAAACCGGGACTTAGCATGATCTGTACGCCACTTAAAGTCTAGATTTGTCTAGAGAACATTTGTTAAAGTTAAATTTTCGCACAAAGCACAACTTTAAACTAAAACTTCGGACTTTAAATTTTATAATCCGATAATCATGTCTATTTTCAAAAGGTAACACAAATGCAACATATTTGGCAATGTAATATTTCATTTGAAGATTGAAATACGTGAATCAAACATGGTACTGAATTGAATTGTATATTTAACACACAGTGTGCTGTTTTAAACTCAAACCATAAACTTGACTCTTTGTCCAGAGTCCTAGAAATGTTGAAATACTGACAAAAAAGATACTTCTCTTGAACACAGAAATATCACAATAAAACATGGAGTATTTCTCCATTTGTACCTAACCATAGCTAAACATGGCCTATTGTCCGAACATCCTTTCTTCCTCATATAGTTGCTTTTATCTCATCCTGTGCATATCTGAGGCAATTTAATATTATTCTTGGCTGTTCCCAGCTCAAAATAGTGGGTTTTTTCCCCCTTAAACAAGCCATGGAAGCTTTACTACTGTTGCAATCTGACCTCCTTTATATATCATTCAATCAAAGTTACTTTTGAAGCTTTAGGCTGGTACATGCAAGCATCTTCCTTTGCCCCTACTCCCTGTTTCTTGTCCTTCAGGCTCATTCTTTTGGGGGCTGTAGGAGAGTGTGAATGCTTCAAACAAGATAGTTTCAGGAATTCACCAGGTCTCCAATTTGATCTTTAGATTAGCAGTAGCATAGAAGTATGAAATGAGCCATTCCCTTTCCCTTAATTCAATGGTCCTCTGACTGAGGTCTACAACTAAATGTTAGTAGAAATCTCACTTGTCTGTCAGCTGTTGTATGATATTTCAGAAGAACCCAAACCAGTGGTTAAAATTAGCCTTCACATCTGACAGATACACTGGGGATACTGGCTGGCTGGGAGGGATGGCATTGGAAGGGATGACCTGAGGTGGCGCAGTGGTTAGTACTGCAGGCTACTTCAGCTGACTGCTAGCTGCAGTTCATCAGATAGAATCTCACCGGCTCAAGGTTGACTCAGCCTTCCATCCTTCCGAGGTGGGTAGATTGAGGACCCAGATTGTTGGGGGCAATGTGCTGACTCTAAACCGCTTAGAGAGGGCTGTAAAAGCACTATGAAGCGGTATATAAATCTAAGTGCTATTGCTATTGCTAAAGGGATAGGACTAATTATCTACAGTACATAGACTGGAAGGGGTGTCTTCACTCTCCATGTATTTCATGGTGGAGCAGAAGAATGAGTTTCTGATGAAGCAGTGGGAAGATTGCCTAATAGACCTTGGGAACACAGCGGAAATTACAGGGAGAAACCGACCATTACAGAACAGATTCTTGAGTCCTGTGAAGGAGAAAAGCATGAGGAGTAGACTCAGAGTAACTTCACCTTAAATCACACAAGGTAGAAGTTGCATGGGAGATTGACTTTGGTAGGATTTTGAAATTCTATTACTCTACTAGCAATAAATATCTTTTTTTTATAAAAACCAAGTGATTTTTGCTTCCCAGCTTCCTCCCAGTATCCCAGGAGTGTTTGAAGTGACACCAATAAAATGTCAGCATTTTGCAAGTAGAATGTCTTCTCTTTTACATATTATCTTAGACATTCTGAACATTAAATGATAACCACATGTCTTCCTCGGCTGTTTCTTAGTTGCATAATTTCAACTGTAAGGCCTTTGGGGAACAGAATTTTCATCCATGTAATACTTATTATCAGTTGGGGAACAGGATAGATGTGAATAATAACTTTTGCAGAAATGAAAGCGTTTTATTAAATGTAAGAGGGTTAAAAATATCTGGCTCACCCATGGGCATAAGCTCAAATCATTTCCTGCAGCAAAACCAAATCAAGACCATTTTCTTTCATTAGAATTGAGCCCAGCTTGCTCTCATGTACACTCTTTTCCTCACTTGCCCTCTTTCTTCCCTTACATACAGATAGATGAAAAAGGAAAGCATTTTTTCCTCTTTCATAGAGCTGACATCCAGTTTTTACTGGTTAAAATTATCTTCAAAGTGCCAAAACCAGATTCAGAATTCAGAAACTAAATTATTCGAAGTTGAATGGCTTTTGCTTTTTTAAAAAATATTTCATTTAGTCAAAAACAAAACAAGGGGCATCCTAAAAGAATGCCTATTGTTGGAAATACACCATGATCTATAGCAGGGGCCTCCAACCTTGGCAACTTTAAGCCTGGCGGACTTCAACTCCCAGAATTCACCAGCCAGCTTTGCCGGCTGGGGAATTCTGGGAGTTGAAGTCCGCCAGGCTTAAAGTTGCCAAAGTTGGAGACCCCTGATCTATAGACAGCCGAGAGCTTCAGTACTGTATACCTTTTACGAGTTTATCAAGTTTTGATTTAATCAAGTTATGTTTATTATTAATTCAATTTATATGACCATCCATCTCCATATAGTAACTTGAGGGGGCTAACATCACTTAAAGTCATAATGCAAATTAAAATACCTATTATGAAAACTGAAGCAAGAAGACAATCTGCTGCAAAGAATCTAATGTGGTGCAGTGATCAATCCAACCCCAATTTTCAAAGCTTTCCAAAAAGCCGGCAGGATCAGGGCCAGTCTAATCTCAGGATGGGTGGTGGGTGGTTTGATGGATTCCAAAAGGGCAGATACTACAACAGAAAAGACGTGCTTTGTAGAAATGTGAAGGTTGAGCTTGGATTGAATATGAAGTCTACTGGAGAGATCAGAGTAGAATTTCTGGGAGAATTTGATGAGTTAAAGAGTTGGTTTGCTTATTAGAGATGCAATGCAGAAACATTGATTTTTTGCATCTTTTATCCTATTGAGCAGTAGAGACATTAGGAGTAGAGATAGCAAGCAAGGAATTCCATTTTAGTTCCTTCCTCCCTTCCTCCCTCCCTTCTTTCTTTCTTTCTTTCTTTCTTTCTTTCGTTCTTTCTTTCTTTCTTTCTTTCTCTTTCTCTTTCTCTTTCTCTTTCTCTTTCTTTCTTTTCCTTCCTTCCTTCCTTCCTTCCTTCCTTCCTTCCTTCCTTCCTTCCTTCCTTCTTTTCTCTGACTAGAAAATGCCTCCTAAGATCTTCCTTTAGCTTGTTTTCCACAGGAAAAATGTAGAGAACCTGTTTTCGTCTTTCCTCCTATATGAGTACAGAAAGTTAAAAAAAAACCACAGGGTTTCTGTCAAGTCACAGAATCTTCTGAATAATTTTACTGACATTTTTGTACTTTAAGCATTTGGCTATAGATATTTTTCATGAGTTCATTTCTACTGATATGTGTTGTTCTGCTAAATTGGGACCCCAGTGAACAAACTGAAAGAGTCCTTCAAATTATCCATGAAACGTTCATCACTGGGTGAAACTGAACACCATATATGTAGTTAAATATTTATAACCGGCACTATATTAATTATGTTCCTCAGTTTCACTGTTTTTCTTCTCTATGTTCCATCTGGATTGCCTGTGATTTTGATTTCATAGCGACTCGATTTCTTTAGGTTGGAGATTTCAGAACCTTCCCTCATTGTTGAATTGGAATTGCTAGAAATAACACTTCAAGAGTAAATTGGAGAGTTAAAAGGAAAGATTTAAAAGATGATTTGCGTGTCAGCTCTGCTCAAAGCTATATTGGCAGTTGCTGGATCGACAGTTGCTTCATCAGAAGAAAATCTTCAGCCTAGTTAGCCACTATGAAACTATATACTGTATAATGATGGGGTGGTGGCACAGGTGTACAATATACAATATAGTCTAGTGAAGAGAAGGAGCAAGGGAGACATAACAGTGTTCCAATATTTGAGGGGCTACCACAGAGAGGAAGGGGTCAAACTATTTTCTGAGGCACCCGAAGGCCAGACAAGGAATAATGGATGGAAATTGATCAAGGAGAGGTTCAACTAGAAATAAGGAGAAATTTTCTGATAGTGAGAGCAATCAACCAATGGAACAGAAGTTGCCTTTGGAAGTTGTGGGAGCTTCATCACTGGAGGCTTTCAAGAAGAGATTGGACTGCTATTTGTCAGAAATAGTGTCGGGTCTCCTGCTTGGGCAGGGGGCTGGACTAGATGACCTATAAGGTCCCTTCCAACTCTGTTAATCTGTAATCTATATGTCCCTAGCTAGGGTAGGTGTGAAAAGAGTTAGATTTTGAGGATGGTCTCAAGAATGAGATCAAATGTTGTCCTTTTTTCCTACCAATGCCTTCTCAAACAGCTGCTCTAAAAGCTCATTTGAACCCTTTGACTTTCGTTAAGGTATATTTCAGAAGAACCCCATCTCCCATTTGTCCTGCTTATTCTCCTTCTATTCCTCAGCATCCATTCCTCCCGTCAAAGAGAAAAAGTTTTGTGGATTCCACCCTAAGCTCCAGACAGAAGAATCATTTTTATTTGGCCAGATGCCAGTTTGGGAACAGAGGAGGGTGAGGAAAATGAAGATGCTGTTCCTTCTTTTCATTTTGGGCTGGAGCTGCTTCAAACTTCTCTTCCCCCCTGCCCCAGCACATTGGGGTGTTTTTTTTACTAGAAAGGAGAAAAGCAGGCAGAATATGCAGCTTTGCCTTTAATTTCTAGGAAGTCTCTGGAGCTGCAGAGAGTAGGAAAAAGTGAGGGGATTCCCCTCAGATCCCAAGAAAGACCCAACTCCAATATGTACCCTTGTATGCAGAAACTTTCTAAACGGATCATCTCTTTTGCATGTGTAAAGGTAAAGGTTCCCCCGCACATACGTGCCAGTTGTTACCGACTCTAGGGGAAAGTGCTCATCTCTGTTTCTAAGCCAAAAAGCCAGTGCTGTCTGAAGATGTCTCTGCGGTCATGTGGCCGGCATGACTCAACACTGAAGGTGCACAAAGCGCTGTTACCTTCCCCCCAAAGTGATCCCTATTTTTCTACTTGAGTTTTTGACGTGCTTTCGAACTGCTAGGTTGGCAGAAGCTGGGACAAGTAACAGGAACTCACCCCATTACGCGGCACTAGAGATGTGTACATGCACACAAATACACATCCACTCAGACACAAGTGTGCCTTTTATTAGGCCTGCAGGAACATTCATTATCCACAATTAGCTTCCTGAATGGCTACATTTGTTCCTTTTATTGTGGCCTTTATTTTTCCATCAAGATGTCAAACAATTTTTAAAATATTTCATTTTTCAGTGTTTTAATGAGCAATGCAATAACACAACATGGCAAATAAAAAAAAAAGATGAAACAAAAGCAAAAGAGCAGATGACCCAATATCAGCTGAAAATTACCAACTCAGGGAAATCTTTTTTTTTTTTACCTTTAGATTTGAATCCTGCCCTATACCCATTTTTTATGATGTCAGAATTTGTAGTCGGGGATTTTAGATAACGATGATATCCCTGTCACACTTCTTCAACACATGAAAAATAATTAAAATGTACTAAAGGCAGTATTGTTGCTCTAAACTCTACTCAGGAAAAAAGAAAGGCGGAATCCCAGAACTTGGAAGGGGTCATTTTAGTCTTATCAATTCTGCAGTGTGCAATGACAACAGTCAAAGCAGCCGCCAAACTGTGATAGAAGCTCCGTCTGTTTTGTGTATGTTCTCTCTCTGTGTGTGTGTGTGTGTGTGTGTGCGTGTGTGTAGGGTCCTCTGTGATGCCTACCATCTTGACTTCAGATACCCCTGAAATTACAGCATTGTTGTGACCCAGGTTCCTGGACCCAGACTCCTGGACTCGGATGATTCAGAAAGTGAGGGAGAAGACCTGGCAAGCCCTGCTTCTCTTGAGCCCTCTCCCTCCCTGGCACCCACTCAAAGGGAGGAGGAGGGGCCGGCAAGGCCTGATTCTCTGGAGCCTTCTTCTGATTTGGCAACGCCCCAAGAACAGTTTTGGAGTGATGCAAGGCTGCGGAGGCGTGACCGGCGCGCACAGCGGAAGAGTTGGGACAAAGCCAAGTCATAATTGTCATGCAGTGACATCTGCAGAGACTATAAATAGGAGGCGGGACTTCCTGGTTTTTTGTCTTGGACAAAGCAATGAATTTGGGCGGGCAAACTGTATCAATGGAGGGAAGAATATATTCGTGAGTAATTCTGGCCTTATCTATAATTTCCTCGTTATCTCCAGAAACTTGGCAGGCCCGTGGGTAGACGTGGCCAGGACATGTATCTATGTAAATAAAAGGAGAAAAGGAGGCCTCTGACTGACTCTTTGCTGGGAGTATTGGGGGAGGGAAACAGAACATTTTGTCCAAGACCCTGACTAAAACATCTTCTACCAAAGATGGATCAGCAGCAGGTACAGCAGCAGTTACAGCAGCTACAAGCGGCTAATCAGCAGCTCCAGCAGCAAGTGGCTCACTTGGCAGGCCAACTTGCTGCCGGGAATGTGCCTGCAGCCCCCCCCCCATCCTCCCACTCCTCCTCCTCGTCGCAAGTGCCCGATAACCGTGCCGGATAAGTTTTCTGGGCAGCCTGAGATGTTCCCGACCTTCTTGGGACAGTGCCAGCTCTACATGGCTATGCGGCCAGAGGATTTCCCAGATGACCGGGCTAAGGTGGCCTTCGTGATTAACCTTCTTTCCGGCTCGGCTGCTCGATGGGCCACGCCTCTTGCTCCAGGACAGCCCCTGCTGGCGGACCAACAGCGTTTTGGCAGCACCTCGCACCATGTATGAGGACCCGTTCGAATGCTGACGGCAACCAGGCGCCTTAAGGAACTCCGTCAAGGGAAACGCCCCCTGCAGGAGTACATCGCGAATTTCGTCTTTTGTGCCAGGACTCTGACTGGAATGATGCAGCGCTGGTGGACGTGTTCCAGGAGGGACTCTCAGAGGAATTGCAAGACGAGCTGGCCCGGGTGGAGGCGCCGCGGACCCTCGACAACTTGGTGCCCCTTTGTCTCCGCCTCGATGCCCGTCTGCAACGGCGACCGTCCCGTCGCACCCCCCGGGACCCGCCGTCGACATCTGCACCCCCACTTCCTGCACCACCAGCACCCCGGGTCGCCCCACGTTTTGTAACCGCTGCGGAAGAGCCCATGGAGTTGGGAGCGGCCAGACCTCGCCTGACAGCCCAGGAGCGGAACCGGAGGCGCCAAGGGGGATTGTGCCTGTACTGTGGGGAGCCCGGCCACTTCGCCGCTTCTTGCCCCAGAAAGCGAAGTGGGGCACGCACGCCGGTCCCCGAATCACAGCGTGACCAATCGGGAAACGGAGCAGGCCCGACCTCGGGGAAACCCTAGGTCGGGCACGTACTAAGCCCCCACTGGACGTTGCGGAAGTAGACTCTGGGCCCCCTCGGCATCTGATTCTGGACACACGGATATGGTTGGGGAACCAGTCGGACGGGCTCCAGGCGCATGCGCTGGTGGACTCAGGGGCCACAACAAACTTTATGGACCAGGCCTTTGTGACCCAGTTTGCGGTCCCCGTGGTTCCGGTGGACCCTCCGATGCGGGTAGAGACAATTGATGGATGAGAACTGGTGTCCGGCCCCATTAAATTTGCCACCCAGCCTTTGCGCCTGGCTATTGGGGACCATGAGGAGGCGATCCAGTTTTATGTCACGGCGGACCTTCATTTTCCCTTGGTCCTTGGGTTAGCCTCGATTCGGACCCACGATCCTCAGGTGGCCTGGTCGCGGGGCGCCATCTCTTTCCGAGTCTGCAGTGCGTCGATCACATCCGCCACACCTGTGCCGGCCAGAACGTCCCCACCGCTGCCATCACCTTGCCTCCTGAGCTGGCGGACTTCGCCCGGCGTGTTCAGCGAGAAGGAGGCGGACCGACTACCCGCATCGGCCCTCGATTGCCCGTGGACCTTCTGCCCAACGCACCACTGCCTGTGGGACGCCTGTATTCCATGTCGGAGCCCGAGTTGGCCGCCCTCAGGGACTTCCTGGACAAAAACCTGGCCCGAGGTTTCATCCGGCCTTCAAAGTCCCCTCTCTCGGCCCCGGTCCTCTTTGTGAAGAAGAAGACAGGGACTTGCGCCTGTGCTGTGATTACCGCCGGCTAACGCCATTACGGTGCGGAATCGCTACCCCTGCCGCTCATCCCGGAGCTACTGGAAAGGTTGCGGGAGGCCACGATCTTCACCAAGCTCGATCTCCGGGGCCTACAACCTGGTGCGGATGCGAGAAGGAGACGAATGGAAGACGGCATTCGCACCCGATACGGACACTACGAATACACTGTCATGCCATTTGGGTTGACCAATGCTCCCGCCGTTTTCAGCACTTCATGAGCAGCGTGTTCCGAGACATGTTGGATCGGTTCGTGGTTATCTACCTGATCGACATCCTGATTTACTCCCGGTCCAGGAAAGCCACCTTCGACACGTCGGTCTGGTTCTGCAACGCTATGGAGCAACAACTCAATGCGGCTGGAGAAATGCGTCTTCTTCCGGACTTCCATAGAATTCCTCGGGCATATCATCTCGCCCGAGGCATAGCCATGGACCCATGTAAAGTAGAAGCTTTGTGTAGCTGGGAAGCCCTCGTCGGGTGAAGGATGTTCAGCGCCTGCTGGGCCGCCAACTACTACGGACCTTCATCCCGGGCTTTGCCACACTGACAGCTCCACTTACCCAGCTCCTCAGGAAGAAGGTTGCATTCGGTGGGGTCCCCGCAGCAAGAAGCATTCACAGCCCTCAAGAAAGCCTTCATCACGGAACCCGTCCTGAGGCATCCCGACCCGCTCCGGCCTTTTGTGGTGGAAACGGACGCGTCAATGTGGCTCTGGGAGCGGTGCTGCTACAGGCTCCGGCGAATGGTGGCACACTTTTCCCTGCGCTTACTACTCCCGGAAACTCAATCCTTCCGAGCGCAACTACACCATCTGGGAAAAGAGTTGCTGGCTATCAAGGCTGCATTCGAGGCTTGGCGACACCATCTGGAGGGCCCGACATCAGGTGGAGGTCGAGCGGACCATCGGAATCTCGAGCACCTCACCACAGCTCGGAAGTTGAACCAGCGGCAGATCCGGTGGTCGTTGTTTTGCCGGTTCAACTTCCGCGTGACCTACATTCCCAGCGGTCACAACCGGAGGCGGATGCCCTGTCCCAAGCCAGAGTACCTCTGCGCCAAGGACCCCTTCCTCCACGGACAGTGCTGCGGCAGAAGCCTTGGCCGCAGCACGGGAACCAGTGGACTTGCGGGCCCAGGTGCGAGGCGCAGCGCCAGGACGCCTGGTCGCAGCAAAGGAGAGCGGAGGTGGGCCCCGTCTCCTTGGACCTTGGAGGAGGACTTACTCAAGTTTCGGGGGCGATTATATGTGCCCACAGGACCACTCCGAGCCCTCGTCATGACCCAGTGCCACGGCAACCCTGCAGCAGGACATTTTGGGTTCTTCAAGACCCTCCACCTGGTGACACGGACCTTTTGGTGGCCCCGAGTGCGGCATGATATACATGCCTACGTGACATCCTGCGTACCGTGCCAGCAAGCCAAGACCGCCACGGGGGCACCTCCCGGGCTCCTCCAGCCCTTGCCGACACCCGACAGACCCTGGGGGGCGATCTCTATGGACTTCCTGACAGACCTGCCGCCGTCCTCTGGGTTCACCACGGTGCTGGTGGTGGTGGACATGCTCACCAAGATGGCACACTTCATCCCATGCCGCGGACTGCCCACAGCCGCAAAAACTTTCTCTTTCTGCAGCACATCTTCCGCCTCCATGGTCTACCGGACAGGGTGGTTTCGGACCGCGGAGTTCAGTTCACAGCCCGCTTCTGGAAGAGCCTGATGGCCGCGTTGGAGGTGCAGGTGTGTCTGTCGTCATCGCACCATCCAGAGACCGATGGGGGTACAGAGAAGGTCATCGGTATACCGGAACAGTATCTCCGTTGCTTCATCAACCAGCAACAGGACAACTGGGCTGACTACCTGTCCCTGGCGGAGTTTGCTTTTAACAACTCTCAGCACACCTCTACTCAGATGACCCCATTCTTTGCCAATGTGGGGTACCATCTGCGGCTCTTCCCTCTGGCACCACCGGACTCTCCTGTTCCCGAAACACAGACCTTCCTGACGGAATTGCATGCGGTCCAACAGTTGGTACGTCAGCAGCTGAATCGGGCAAAGGAGGACTACAAACGGTCCGCCGACCGCTCCCGACGGGCAACGCCCCCGCTGGCAGTTGGAGACCGGGTGTGGCTCTCCACCAAACACCTCCCGTCCGACCGCCCGGTAAAGAAGTTGGACCACCGATTCATCGGCCCGTTCCCTGTCGAGGCAGTCATCAACCCGGTACCGACTGACCCTGCCATGATCCATGCGGATCCACCCCGTTTTTCACCGGTCCCTTCGGGTTCCTGAGGCCACACCGAGTCCCCTTCGGTGCCCAACAGCACCCGTCACTGTCGCCGAGGGCGGGTCGGAGGAATCTGAAGTCCACAGCGTCTGAGACTCCCGCTGGCTGAAGGTCGTTTCCAATATTTGATCGCGTGGAAGGGATACGGGACTGATTTCTCCTGGGTAGATGCCTCCGGCGTTCATGCCCTGACCTGGTGCAGGCCTTCCATGAGCAGAACCCAGCCCGACCGCATCCCGATCGTCAGCCCGGGGAAGGGCCCTGCGGTGAGGATAGTGTTGTGACCCAGGTTCCTGGACCCAGACTCCTGGACTCGGATGATTCAGAAAGTGAGGAGAAGACCTGGCAAGCCCTGCTTCTCTTGAGCCCTTTCCCTCCCTGGCACCCACTCAAAGGGAGGAGGAGGGGCCGGCAAGGCCTGATTCTCTGGAGCCTTCTTCTGATTTGGCAACGCCCCAAGAACAGTTTTGGAGTGATGCAAGGCTGCGGAGGCGTGACCGGCGCGCGCAGCGGAAGAGTTGGGACAAAGCCAAGTCATAATTGTCATGCAGTGACATCTGCAGAGACTATAAATAGGAGGCGGAATCCCAGAACTTGGAAGGGGTCATTTTAGTCTTATCAATTCTGCAGTGTGCAATGACAACAGTCAAAGCAGCCGCCAAACTGTGATAGAAGCTCCGCCTGTTTTGTGTATGTCCTCTGTGTGTGTGTGTGTGTGTGTGTGTGCGTGTGTGTAGGTTCCTCTGTGATGCCTACCATCTTGACTTCAGATACCCCTGAAATTACAGCATCTAAAACAAAGGGCTGTCCCATCTCTGTCTTGGTTCTACTTTCCCATCATTCAGTTAAAATCTCCTTCCTGGACCTTGAATCTGTTACTCCACATTCTGCACTCTGGAATAATTAAGCCAGCCCCTGACTTTCTCTGTGATATTCTTTGAGGTATTTGAAGAATGACGTATTGTCTGTAGTTCTCCCTTCTGAAAGTTAACATGTCCAGCTGTTCTAATTGAGACGGCCTGTTGGGTTAGGATATGTTCTTGTCAACTTTGTGCCCATGTCTAATCGTTACCTTACATTGTTTGCATGATGTTTACATATTACATTTTATGAACTGCTCGAGAACTTTGCTAGGTGTCAGTGTACAATCTTCCCAGTTATGTGTTAAACTGACAGTCAATAGTATCCTTTTTCCTCTTTCTGAACATTGAAACAGCATTTGCCCGCCCGAGTCTACTGGCACTACACTAGTTCTTCATGATTTGTCAAAGCTCCTTTGGGAGATAGGAGGCAATTCACATGATTTTAGTGATATAAAATATGTTTCTTTTAATCTCAAGATTAAATCTGGCTCTTTCATTCTTCCATTTATAACCTGCTGTTGGAATGTATGCTCTCTTGTTGAAGAAGATTCAAAGACAAAATAGGAATTGATCAACTTCAGTTTTCCTTTGTTGTCTGTTCTTACTGTACTATCTTCTATTCTATTACTATTATAGTAGTATCTATTATTTTCTTTTTATTTTATTTTGAATATATAAAGGCACCAACCTTGGTTTTAACTTTCTTACACCTTCTCTACAATTCTAGATTACCAACTTTCTGGGTGACAAGGCCTTATTTTCATTTCTTTTGTTGAATCAATACCAAAGTAGAAAATGATGACAAAATGATTTATATGGAGAATTTTGTTACAAAGTACGATGGGATTTAATTGTTATTTGGAAGCCTTATAATTTGCAAGTGTTATTGCTTCTTGAACCAAAAATCATCCTAAATTAATGTCACACTATATATTAATATATTAGTTTGCTACTAGAATACTAATAATCTGAGGGGCTTCTCATAGATATCTTTGATATTTATTCCAAATAAAATGGAAGTTTAAATGTTCTGACTTTTAAAAAAACCTCTAAAATCCATAGTGAATTGCTCTTTTCCAAAGAATTTTGAATGAATCATTCGTCTCGAAGATCCGTTTCTATGCCTACTGATTAATTTTAACAGGGCATCTGGCTAACTTTGACACCTGTTAAATTTCAGCTTATCTTACGTTTTTAAAATATATATAGAGAGATAAAAGTCTCCTTCAAATCCAGCTTGACTTCAGGAAACTCCAATATGTTCATGTAATTTTCTTAAGAATAATATGCAAACAGCTTGCCATTCCTTTTCTCCAGGATGCGTTTTTTTTTAAACTCCTAATTTAGCCTAAACCTTATAATCTATGAGGTCTTTCTTTTAACTATACGATAAGCCTGGTCCAACCCTAGATAGCTTCTGAGCCAAGAAGTAGTCACCAGACACCATTAGGTGCTGACAAGTAATAGTTGAAGATCAAAACCAAGTTGAGTATTCTTTAAAACAAGAAGAAAGATGGCAAAAGAATGTTTTGTTGAGAAGTGAAATTGTGACAGGTTTCTTTTGAACTGGAGGTGTATTTTGCTATGCATGGGTGGCAATTGATACAGAAAAACAAAACAGTGGAGATTTTTATGCTTTACTATTTATAGTGAAACCTCTTACAACAAGCATTTACAACAGGTATATTCAACACAGTCCTAGTGTTCATCTGGTATCACATTTCCACCTAGAGACTATCCCCCCTCTCCCTTCCCCCACCAGCTCTCTTATTTTCTGTCCTTTTCTTTCCATGTCTTTCCTCTGTTTTTTGGCTTGTTGAGAAAGAATAAAAGAAAGGAACGGGCTGGACTTAACTGTAATGTATTCAGCATGGCATGAACTTTCTTCTGGATCTTCTCAGCTGAATGCCTACTGCTTCTCTGCTTGGAGAAGACCCTCTGGTTCTCTTCTTCAGGAAGAACCTCTCTCATAATCTTCTGTCCAGTCCTTCCCCCAAGATCAGGGCTTTGCCAATGACTGAAAAACTCCTCCTTCCCATTTTGGGATTGGCATGAAGATGTCCTTTCTCTGGATCTTCACTCCCTTCTTCCAGGAAAGTCAGTTATAGACCTGTAGGAAGTTAGCACCCACCCCTCTCCTAGAAGAATGAAATATTTTAGAAAATATTAAAAAGGGCAGAAGATTATATTTTCCTGGATAAGAAATGGAGAAACATGTTTTAAAAACAGAGCAGCTTCCTGCCTCCCCCGACCTTTGTCAATGGGTCAGAGGCAGAAACTCATTCTCCCCATGTTTGTCAATGGGACTATCAACTGCAACACAATACCTAGCAACAGAAACTCACCACATGTTTTTGTCTAACAGACAACAAGTGGTTAAAATTGGTAATGCTCTATCAAATCCTGTTCCTGTCAAGAGTGGCGTTCCTCAAGGTAGTGTTCTTGGACCAACTCTCTTTATAATATACATAAATGACCTTTGTGACCATATCTCTAGTAACTGTGTTCTCTTTGCTGATGATGTCAAACTATTTAACACCACCGAAAATACATCTACCATTCAAAAAGACCTTGACCATCTAACCGCGTGGTCTAAAATTTGGCAACTATGGGTCTCAACCAGCAAATGCTCGGTCTTGCATATCGGTAAAAAGAACCCAATCACTAAGTACATGCTTGATGGTCACTACCTTACAGACGACCCCCACCCTGTCAAAGACCTTGGAGTTCTCATATCTAATGATCTAAGTGCCAAAGCCCACTGCAACTACATAGCAAAAAAGGCTCTAAGAGTTGTTAACCTAATCCTGCGTAGTTTCTTTTCCAAGAACACCACACTGCTGACCAGAGCATATAAAACATTTGCTAGGCCAATTCTTGATTACAGCTCGCCTGTCTGGAATCCATACCATATTTCTGACATCAATACAGCTGAGCGTGTCCACTCCTCCGCAAACAACAAAATACCTTATTCCACCAGACTTGAAATCCTGGGGTTAGAAAACTTGGAACTCCGTCGCCTTCGACAGGACCTGGTTTTAGCTCATAGAATCATCCGTTGTAACATCCTTCCTGCCAACGACTACTTCAGTTTCAACTACAATAACACAAGAGCTACCAACAGATTTAAACTTAATATCAACCGCTCCAGTTTGGATTGCAGAAAATATGATTTCTGTAACAGAATTATCTGTGCTTGGAATGCATTACCTGACTCTGTGGTCTCTTCTCATAACCCCAAAAGCTTTAAACAAAATCTATCCACTGTTGACCTCACCCCATTCCTAAGAGGACTCTAAGGGGTGTGCATAAGAGCACAAACGTGCCTACCGTTCCTGTCCTTTTGTTTCTTTCCATATATATATATATGTCTTTGGTTGTTCGGGTTTTCTCCCGTGTAAAATTGGAAATGTCTTGGCAACGTTTCGACGAAGTCTCATTCGTCATCTTCAGGCTTCAGCTTCGTGCTTCTGGGAGTAATGTGTTCTTCTGGGAACATTGCTCCCAGAAGCACGAAGCTGAAGCCTGAAGATGACGAATGAGACTTCGTCGAAACGTTGCCAAGACATTTCCAATTTTACACGGGAGAAAACCCGAACAACCAAAAACCTACATACAAACACCCATGAAAACCTCAGAAAATATATATGCTTATACTTCCTTCTTTCTCCTCATATATTTGTTTATACATTATATAATCTTTTAGTGTTATGCTTGTATATATTGTTTTGACAAAATTAAATAAATAAATAAAAAAATGACACCTGGGAAGATTACATCAGCCAGCAAGGCTAGCTAAGACCCCCACCCCATGAGAGTCTGACAACCAATCAGGATACTCTTCCTGTGCCCCAGAAAGTTCAAATCTCAGAAAAAGCATAAAGCCAGGGAGTGCACAGGATCTCAGCCCTTTTCTGTTCAGGAACTCAAGCCATGTGATCAAGCCATGTGAAGATTAAACCATCTTTCCAAGCAGTCTCCATGTTTCCAGTGTCTTTATCCCTACTTGGAACAGAACCCAGATGTTTCTTCCAACAGACCTTTATTCTCCTTTTCTGATCAGGAAATAACAACTGTTCTGCACACGCATATAACTTTACTTTCCAATTTTCCTCTTCAGTCAGTCAGTCATTTCCTATCTTTGTTGGCCCAAAAATACTTTCACAAAGAATAGGACTTTTTAAAAATTTTCTTGAAAACATTTCACTTCTCATCCAAGATGCTTCTTCATTTCTCAGAACTGAAGAATTGAAGTAGCTTCTTGGATGAGAAGAAAAATAAAAAAAAACATATTTGAGGCAGACTTGACCTGGATGACTAAGAACCTCATAGACGTTCCTGCCTTTATTATTTTTATAAATAAATCAAGGCTTCTTCTCTCCTGCCCTCTTTCTTTCCAGTTTTGGTTAAACCAGTAGCATACCTCCTAGCAACCGAGGAGGTGGGTGTCTCTCTAAGGCTCTAGTCCACAATATATACCAGGCTAGATCAAAGGTACTGCTATCTCTGTAACTCCTCTCAACAGCCTGGTCAGGTCATCAGCCATCATGTCAGCACAGTTGCCCTTCAAGAGCAAAAATTAAGCTTTTTCTCTCTTTTTCCAATTCCATTTAATGACTCACAGTAGCAGAACAGCAGTCAGACCAGGCCACAAAAAATCATATACCACAGTTGCTTGTCAACATATATGGTACTCAGTGGTGGGATTCAAATAATTTAAGAATCGATTCTCTGCCCTGATGACTGGATGGGTGGGCGTGGCCAGTGTGTGTGACAGGCAGCATTCACGTTCCTGCACTCCCTTGGGAGCAAAAACGGCCCGTGGGGGGAACGCACCACTCCCCGTACCCGGTTTTGGGCCTTGGAGGCCTCCCTGAAGCCTCTTGGGAGAGAAAATGGGGCGTGGGGGGGTGCTGCACACACACCTGCGCCCCATTTTGGGCCTGGGAGGCCTCCCTGCACTTAGCTGGGAGCCAAAATGGGGCACTTGAGGACTCCTGGATGGGGCAGGTCAGGAAGGGGCAGGCCCTGACAGCAATTTAACTACCAGTTCACCCAAACCGGCCTGAAATGACTGAATCTCACCACTGATGGTAGTATACTTTATCCAAGGGCATTATTATTAATAAAATATTTGATATTGTTTTTAACAAATAATTTTCCATACATATGAAACATATGAAAATAATGTGTACATTTTTTGCAGAGCTGAAACAGAAAGAGGACTTTCAAGGAAACACATTATTGAAGGTATTTGCCTATTTATTTATATAACTGTTTATAGGTTCCCCACTTCAGGGATTCATGTTAGTTTGCAGGCAACTAAATGAAACAAGAACTCACCATTCCTATTCTGAATATAATAATGCTTTATATTTTGTACTAAAGTAAACTGCTACAACAATCAGTTACATTATTTTTGTACAGTAATACAAATGAAGGACCAGGGCTGAGAAATAAATTGAAATGAAAGCTTAAAGCAGTTTTGAAGATGCACATTTCCCCTGGAACTAAGAATGTTTTGAGTTGCCTCTGCCTCCACATTTTCCAAAACTGCACTGTAGCATATTTCTTTTTTTTCTACGCAAAGTAGTCAACCATTCTATAGATCCTATGCAGTGTAGTGATTACATTGTTGGACTCAGGTTTAAGTTCACTGTAACCTATGGAAACTAATCAGATAATTTTCAGCCAGTATCTAACTCAGCCACTATAAAGAAAGAATATTTCCATGTAAGTCTCCTTGAGCTTCTGGAGTACGGGTGTCAAACTTGTGTCATCATGGCGTCGTCACGTGATGTATCGGGATTTTTTTCCCCCTTTGCTAAACTGGGCGAGGATGGGGCCAGCACGTGACATGCCCACAGGCTGTGAGTTTGACACCCCTGTTCTGGAGAAAAGGCAGGATATCGATATAACTTTAGCAACAGAGTGGCCAATACCTGGAATTCACTACCTGACTTTGTGGTTTCTTCCCCAAACCCCCAAAACTTTAACCTAAGACTGGCTACTGTTGACCACACCCCATTCCTAAGAGGTCTGTAAGGGGCGTGCATAAGCTCACCAAAGTGCCTACCGTCCCTGTCCTAATGTTTTCTCTATTTGTATCTATTTTATGTATTCAATTCATGCTTATACTTATATATATTACCTAACAGGTTCTTGACAAATAAGTAAGTAAGTAAGTAAACTAGCCAAATAAATCTCTGACACCCATGTGAGATCATCAGGAACTGCCTTCTCATTTATGTTAAGATTAAACTTTCCATCAGAGGAGTATTCAAGACGGTTCTTTGTGTCTTACCCTTATCATAAGAGAAGAAAGAGAATGGTAATCAGGTCTAGATGGTTAGGCTGCAATTCCCATCATTCCCAATTCTAGCCAGTTTGGAGGAGGTAGTTTGAAGATCCCATCTTGATACCTATTTTCTTTTGATGCACCATATTAAAGGTATATGTTTATTATGAAGTGATTGTAATTAATATGTAATTCTAATTTATTCTTCTATTTTGGGTATTCAATTTGTGGAAAGTCTTCAATAATTTCTAAGTGTGTGGAAATATACTTTGGGGACTGGGGATGTGCAAATAAATAAATCCTAAACCAAGACTCGTATCACTGTGGCATGACCTTGATTAGATGTTGCCTCTCTGCAACTGCTGAGTGCCAGCACCTGGATAGCTCCTAAAGTTAATGCATTGTATGTAGTCATTCCAGGTGCAAAGATCCATGAATTCAATTTCCAGTTGAGGGTTTGAACCCTATAGAATAAAATGTGGCAACTTATTGAAGAGTTCCAATATGTAAGAAAACAGGGCTTCCTGTTGTTTAGTGTAACTTAAAACAGGATGAATTTCTAAACCTTGCCTCTTGATGATGAACTGGGTTGAGGATGAGGAGTTGACTGCCAAATGCTTGCACTCTCCAATCCAGTTTTCATCATAATAAACAGAATAAAGCCATGCAAAAAGAGAGAAAGATTCTTCTCTTGTTTTGGTTCTTTTTAATAGGCAATATAATTTTACCTATTCCCCACTCTACCTTTCGAGGAAGATTTAGATGGACAATGCTACTGAGCTATTAAATTTCTTGTCGTGTGCCTGGCTCTAATGATCCCCTGTTTCATTTTTAGGATTAAAAGCCTCTCTCCAGAGACTGCAGCTTGAATATGTGGATGTGGTCTTTGCAAACCGACCAGATGGTAATACTCCAATGGAAGGTTAGCAATAAATTTAATAAAAACGTTTTGCTTGAATGATCCTGGCTCATAGGTCTGTGCTGTTTATGACAGGATAAAAAAATGGTTATCCTCAAGTATGCAGGGAAATCATATAAGAAACTCTTAAGACTTGATTCTTTGGAGTCTTCAATATTTTTATTAGGAGACCCGTACTTAGAGTAATGGAAGTGTATTTATGTGGCCCGCTTAATACTTAACAGTACTTAGCTGTAAGTATTGCTAGAGCAGTTTTCAACATCTTTTGTTTGCACTGCATAAAGGCTTCCATTTCTTAGTTATTTGTATTTTAATTGACTTAGGATTTCAAGTTGATAGTGTAATTTCTGTGCAGGCAAAACCATCCATCCTTAAATCATACAAATTTATATAGTTGACATGTTCCATTTTATTTACAGTATTTATTTAAAAAATAGATGACCATCTTAACTAATATGCTTTGAGTGGTAAACAAGAACATAAAAATACAATAAACAGACAAAAACTAATTAAAACCAATTAAGGCAGATGACCTGGAACATATTTTATACTGTACATATAAAGTGCATTAAATTAGTTTTAGGAATCACTGCCCAAAAATGCATACTGATTTCATACTAATGAAATTGACCAAAAAAAAAAATGCAGTAAGAAATGAACATTATATGTGAAAAATTAAAAAATTGAGCATGGTCTAAATCAGGGCTGTCAAACTTGCAGGCCACAGACTGGATGTGTCACGTGCTAGCCATGCCCATGCCCGGTTTAGCGAAGGGGGAAAAAAGTCCCAATACATCACATGACACCACTGTGCGAGTTTGACATCCCTAGTCTAAATCAATATTTTTCAAACTTGTCCCCTTTGAGATGTATGCACTTTAACTTCCAGAATTCCCCATCCATCACACAGGAATTGAAGTCTGAATATCTTAAAGAGGCCAAGTTTGAAAAAAAACACCTCTCCAAATGGACAGATATAGATGTTTCCATATATACACGAAATCACCATACAACAACTGAAAGAACTGTTTGATTTTCTTTAAACTCGAGGCCAGTGCACCACCAATGAAACAAATTGGGTTATTAGTTGGTGCTGGAGGCAGAAGCAAGTTTAAATAGGGGAGGTTAGCCAACTCTCTTTATAGAGTTAATTTGATTGTGATTCATTGATCAGGTTATCAAGTTAATGTGCATGGCTTTAAAGTGAAATAGCAAATGGATGCAGTGCCATTCTTAAATTAGGACAAAGAGTGATAGAAGGCATATCAAAAAGTAGCTTAATTCCTCTAGTTGATCTCTAAAAGCCGTGGGTTCCCAGTGCTAATTGTTAGTTCTTCCTTATCCTAGTTAGCATTCTTGCAGTTAGCACTTTTACATCTCATTACTGCTTGCAACGTTCTTCACACCTGAGTGTTCCTAGTGCCTAATTGATTATGGCCGAGCCAATGCTTAATTTTCCCAAGGAAGATGTACGTGTATAAAGGGCTTTTTAGCTTAAGTCCAAGAATTGCTTCTCTGGATATTACAGTGCTTGTCATACCACTGATTCATTCCTCCCCCACTAACTGCATAGCTGCTGGTAAATATAAAATATATGATATATTATACAGTTTCTGCACTTCTTATTTCCAGATATCAAATTAATGACCTCCAATTAAAAAGACTAATTCTGTGGGAGGTTCTCCTCATGATAGCTACTTCTAAATGTTGTGCCAAAGCAGGTATTATTCAGAACAGACTTTGAAATGTGGTAGACAAAGGCAACCTCCCCTGACACACACACACACACAATTTATACCCTCTGGGATGGTTTCATCACATAGTTGACTTTGCCTCCTGAAGTCCTTGAACATTGGAAAAAAGATTTTAAAGAGGTTACCCGTTGCTACTCCATGACATGGATTGACACTGGGCAACCTTTAAAAAAATGTAATTGTCCTTGGTCTCAAATATATACTTGAAACATAGTTCTTTCAGGCACGAGCTAGTAGCTTGGAAATCAATTAAACATTCAGTTCCATGTCTAAGGATAGTTTGCTGTTGTTCATCAATAATGACATGTGTATTTGCTGAGTGCTATTGGAAGAGAGATGATGGCTTGGGTTTACCCAGCATCATTTTTCTTGGTCTTTGTACCATAATGAAAAAGAACAGAGGCTCCCAGTGTAATATGTAATGCTGTATTTTTTTGTTGTCTTACCTTGATGCACATAGAACTCAGGTGCTGATTGATTATGTTTATTTTCAGTAAATATTCCTTTGGCTAAAATATAAAACTGCAATAAAGAATGCAGTCACCAGACCTTAGCAAAAGCAAATGCTAATTGCACTGCTTTTTGCTTTCATCTTTTGCAAAGCCTTCGTTATCCCTGCAATAGTGCTTTGCCAATAATGCTGTGATTTCATGTATGGCTTCCAAAAACAATGGGAATTATTCATTTCCCTGGACTGCTTTGTGTATCATTTGTTTCTTAGAGATTAATCTTTTTTTAAATACTGCTTTGACTACAGTATTCAATTAATGGTGTTATTTTTTTTCTGCACAAAATACCCAAATTAGGCATATTAGTTTCTTAACAAGTAAATTTATCTGTGGTGTTTTATAACTTTTTAATATAAAAATGTAAAGTACAACTCATCCCTTTTGTACAAATTAAATCAGACACCAGTAGCATTTCTTAAATGTTTGGTTTGATGTGATGTTTCCTGACGTTGCCCTCTGGTGATGAGGTTGAGAGCCTTTACTGAAGATGGGAAGAGGATTGCAAATTTGTTAGCAGATAATGAGCTTAACAAGTTTTGTGACTTGGAGCAAAATAAAACCTTTTTGTTCAACCAGTTATACTGAAGGGGGAGAGGATACAATAGGGCTGCAATCCTGAACATACTTCAGGCTGTTTGAAATCCCATACCAAAGATAAGAGTAATTATATTCAGTGGCATTTGAACTACCTGTTTTTGCCCAGAAATGTATTTATGACAATCGTAACTGCATGTGCACAGTTCATTCTAAAGGTGTTTATATGAACATCACTTACCTCTAGAGACAGTTTTCAGAATTATTGCTTCTCTTTAGTTGTTTGCAGGTGAATAAGAATTACATAGGATGGCCTAGGGACCACCAGACTCAAGTCTTGCTCACTAGTGACAATGCAAATAATTGCTGGAATGGCTGGCCTCCCTGCTGTTGTGTGTTTGGCTAAATTTCAGGCCCATCTGTTTGCAGCAGTGCTAATCTCTTACAGTTGTTAAACTGTATCTTCTCCCTGCTTATTCTTAGTATCCCTAGATTACTTTTGTGTATTTATGAAGACTTGTATTTTGGGATTATCTGCACTGTACTAATCTCCCTCTACACAGACAACCTCAAGTATTACTTAACTGGGAAGCAGTGGAAAAAGTAGAACAGGCCAGATTGAAAAATGCAAGTCAATTCATGTGTGGCACTCAGTCCAAGCAGTGATTAACAGGGGTACAGAATTTTAGTTGTATTGAAAGACATAAATAAGGGTCAGACATTAGCCCCTTAGCTCAGCACCCAACAACACCCTCCCATCCAGAGGTGGGTTTCAGCAGGTTCTGACCAGTTCTGGAGAACCGGTAGCTGAAATTTTGAGTGGTTCGGAGAACAGGTAGTAAAAATTCTGACTGGCCTCGCCCCCATCTATTCTCTGCCTCCCAAGTCCCAGCTGATCAGGAGGAAATGGGGATTTTGCAGTAACCTTCCCCTGGATTGAGGAGGGAATAGAGACTTTACAGTATCCTTCCCCTGCCATGCCCACCAAGCCACACCCACCAAGCCATGCCACACCCACTAAGCCACACCCACAGAACCGGTAGTAAAAAAATTTGAAACACACTACTGCTCCCATTACACAGCAATCTCCAATTGCTACAGCATATTGTAACATATTGTACTCCATATCAGCCTGGTAACCAAACCACATCTAGATTTCAGCAGTCACAATAAAAACAAACATATGATCCATCAAAAATAACCACCCTGCACGCAAGTCTATGCAAAATAGGTAAGACTGAAGGTAGGAGGGAGAATAGCTAACCAACAGTGCTCATTTCATCCCAACTCCAGCACTGATAGTATTAGCTAGTGGGGAAATAAAATGTCTGCCATCTGGATATAAGCTCAGAGAACTTCAAAATGAAATGTGTTTGGGTTTCTTCCCTTCTATTGCATCAGGAATTCAAGGAAGTCTAACATGAAATATTTGGGAATTACTTTTTATTGTTACTCTTACACTTTTAGAGTAGGAGGGCAAAGTTGGATTTCCTAAGAAATGTTTTGTTCTGTTCTGTTCTGTTCTGTTGTTTTGTTTTGTTTTGTTTTGTTTTGTTTTGTTTTGTTTGGATTTTTTGGCATAGAACAGTGTTCTCTTTATATACATACAAGGTAGGCTATCAAAAGAACATAAAAATGCTACTTAACACATTACCCAAAAAAATGGCATAGGACTTAGATTTGGTTAAAATAATTATATGATAATTTATATGCACAGATGAAAAACAGTTTGTAATTTAATTTGCAATGTAGCACATCTCACCACAGTGAGGGAAATGAAAATGGGTGGATATTCTACTCTCTAGGAGATACGTTTTGATGAACAACTTTAGCCTTTGCAAAGAAAAAAAATTCCTTGGTTTTAACATTGCATCAATTATGCATCATCATAATAAAGTAAGGAATAGGAATTTTCTGTTTCTAGCCTGCGTTTGAAGAAAAGAATTGTCTGCAATTCAGATCTTGGCATGTAAAGCATGATTTAGATAGCTCTGATTTAATTCGTAGTATGAAAATATTCACTGACCAAATATTTGTAATATCTATAGATATGGATCCCACACAAAAAAATCCCAGATCACAGACTAGAGAAACATTGAAAAAACATTCTGAAGATGGCAATGGAAAACCACTGCCATACTATTATTACTATAGAATGGCAAAGCTTCGTCAACATCTTTCTTAAGAGCAACAAACAAGGGAGAGTGGGGAAATCAGGATAAAGCTTTGTGAAGGAGAAGCTTCACTTGAGAAGAAGGACAGAAAAGGGAAAGAACAAACTGTGGAAGTCCTGCTTTTAAGCATCGCCAAAAAGCAGAACTCCCAATAAAGCCTGGTTTTGGCTGTGTGATGTTTGATTAGTTTTCAAAACCATCCATATTCTTTGGTAGCCCTTTGCACTTCTGCATATCAATCAGTACCTTCTTTTTAACAAATGTAAGCGGATTTCCTCAATCCACAGATAATTACTTAGGGGGAAAACCTAATCTTCCTGTCAGTAAATACAATTGGTGACTCTTTAGGGTGCTTCATACTGCCAATAGGCACCTTGAAAGCAAATGAAGCATGAGTAATTGAAAAAGATTTCTTTAATCAAATGCTGGTTCTGAAAGTGTTCTGAAAGCCCCAAACAATGTCATTTGAGCATAAAAATATATGTAATGGCCTTCAAGAAGAATATTTTCAAGTACTTAGACATCGGGATAGGATCTATAACAGGACTGTCAAACTCGCGGCCCACAGGTCAGATGCATCATGCACTGTCCACGCCCAGTTTAGCAAAGGGGGGGAAGTCACGATACATCACATGACAACACCATGACGACGCAAGTTTGACACCCCTGATCTGTACCATCTTCATGCACACATTCTCTGCATCTATTTGCAGCTTGCTGTAACTGTTTGACTAATTGCACGGCCTTGTTTTATGCTAATGCTGAAGCCCACCATGCTGTTAAACCTCAGAAGGGAAGATAAAATACACATCATAAAACGGAGGATGGAATGGGAATGTTTGTCAGCATAGCTTACGCATTTTTGCAGCTCTTGCCTTCGGTTATAGTGACAAGTATTTATATGTCTAAGCACTGAAGGCTAAGTACTTCTATTTGAGTCACTGAATATACATTGAAATATTATCTGTCACTGACAGCCTTCCAAGTTACCCATTAAGTGAAAATAATTCAAAGAGAGACTCTCTGGACAATGCCATACTTGTCTACTCCTAAGTAAGCACTACTTTAATTAGACTTTTTTTTTTTTTTTGCTGGGGAGTGGGCTGTCCTTTGTGTTAGTCTTAATTCCTGGAGATAGCTGGACTAGTCCCTGCAGTTTTCTTGACAACACTTTTTGCCATTGTCTTCTTCCTAGGACTAGCCCAAAGTCAGCCAGCTGCTTTTCATGTTTAAGGGAGGGACTAGAACTAATAGCTTCCTTGTTTCTACCTCAGTACCTTTAACCACTACACCAAACTGGCTCTTTTAATGAAACATACACCCCGATATATGTCCCTCCAAATATTGTTCTCCTGATGTGTTTGAGAATACAGTTCCAAAATTTCAAGCTACTGTGACTAATGCAGCTTCCCCTTATCTGAATGTCTATGGACATTCTCAGTCATCCAGGTCATGGTTGTCCAAAGGTGCTTTTTCAAAAGGCAACTGGACTTTCTTTTTTTGGCTTGAAGACATTTTGCTTCTTATCCAAGACGCTTCTTCAATTCTGAATGAATGGTTGAGGATGGAAGGATTTATATTCCTTGAGGGTACCTTGAGGGCACAGATAAACCTCCGAGTGTCCTCAACAGCTCTCAGAAAGAATGGTAACGACCATATGACTGAAAGGAATATACATCTTTCCATCCTCCACCAGTCAGTCAGAACTGAAGAAGCTTCTTGGATGTGAAGCGAAATGTTTTCAAGCAAAACAAAGTTCAGTTGCTTTTTGAAAACAAAGCACAGCATCCACAGTTGCTGGAAACATATAATCCTAAGGACATTATAGGTATTCCTCAACTTAAAACAATAATGGAACCTAGAATTTATGTCATAAGTCATGGCAGTCATTAGTCAAGGCATCCACACAACCGACCTGCTTCTACAATCTTTTTTGAGGCAGTTGTAAAGTGAATCTGGTAGTCATAAAGCAAACATGGCAGTCACAAAATGAGTCAATTCATTCCTATGGGTGGTTTTTGTCAGAAACCCTCTGAAAAGGGAAGAAATTGGCAAAGATATCATAAATTGCAGTCCTGTGACTGCAGAATACTATAACCCGGCTATAAAAGTGAGCTGGTTGCCAAGCACCTGTCATGTGGCCATAGGGACTGGGTGACACCATCAGAACTCTGAAACTAGGTCATAAGTAACTTTGGGAGCAGTCCGTCATAACTTTGACTGTTTTAACCAAACAACTAGTTGTTAAGCAAGGACAACCTGTTAGGTTGATGAAGATAATTTGGAACAGTTCCTTCTACCAGGTTTTCTTTACCTGGTAGAAGGAACTGTTCACTGAATAAACTCTTCCCCCATTAAACTGAAATATGCAGTATCGATAGTAAAGGATGCATATAATTTGCCATTTGTGGTCACCATCTCCACTTTTCTTCATTGTTCATTCCTCAATAATGTTATTGTCTATTCCACAAGGAAACCATGAACTTCTTTAGATGAAATATAAAAAAGCTTTCTCGGAAAAAAAATAGCAGATCCCACAGAGAGGTCTTTTGTAAAGTATTACATTTTCATCCTACCCCCACTAGGAATTCTTCCACTGCCTTCCTATTACCTGGCAAGCTGACTTGGAAAATGTGTTGGTCTCAGTTGCTCAACCCTCTCATGTTACGAATGAGGCTATGCTACTCCTTTTCTATTAAGAAAATTGGTGCAGGACAAAAGGCATCTTCTTCTCAACTGTGCTCATTATTTCAATTGCCTCTCAAATCTAGAAGGCCTTCAATGGACATGTGGCAACAAGTCTCAAATCAAACAAGATAAAATAAATCCCTTTATTTTTTTAAAAAATACAAAATTAGCCAAAACCTTTCATCTTTTACCAACATAAAAATTATAGTTTGTCTAGGATGCATTCAAAGAACTGAATAATTCAAAGAACTGAATAATTGCAAGCTATAAACATCTAAATTGCAAGTATTAGAGAAGAAAGACCTCAGCCTCCAAATAAGCGAATAAATACCCTGTTAATAATTATCTAGTCCTATTTGTTTTCCACATTGTAGGAAGAGAGTAGGAGCGGCAAGTGGCCTAGCAGTGAAGACGCTTGCCTCCCATTCAGAAGGTTGAGAGTTTAATTCTAGGTAGCAGCAGATGTTTCTCTCTCAGGGTACAAAGAGAAAATATCCGCTGCGAACTCCACATAGGTGTCAGGAAGAGCATCCGAGCAGTAAATGCTCAGCTCCATCCAATCACCCCCAACTTTACCCCAAATGAAGATTACAGGGTCGCAAAAAGGGAGTTATTATAGGAAGAGAATAATTTTAATTTAGGATGTCAAGAAACCAAGTGTCTAATAGAACTTTTTATGACCAACAAATTTTAAAGGCATACACTTTGGTGAACTGCATGATTTGATTCTTCATATTTTACTAATTTAGGCTAACAAGATATGTCAGTCTACTCTGTTTTGAAGCCACAATCTAATTTCAACAACAATAAATTCCATGGACCACTTCATTCCCCCTTCATTTTGTGTACTACTGCAGGTGGTCCTCATTTAACAATTGCCTTGGAGTGTGACCATTCAGTTATGATGATGATGGAAAATTAATTTTGCAGTCAATGACCTTTGTAGCATCTCTGTCTCTTGGTCTAGAATGGGACAACTCGCTTCAACCAATTTGCCACGGTCAACTCGCTACAGCCAATTCAGTGTGACCAATTCACCAGGGCCAACTCACCATGGCCAACTCACCATGGGACAACTCGTTGCGGGACAATTCAACAATTCAATTTATTTTATTTTTATTTTTTTTAATTAAATTATTTTAATTTTTGTCATTCACATTTCATTTTGTTCCTCCTTTGGCATCCTTTCCTTAATGATTATATTCAACTATTTCTTCAACATTAGTGTAACTCTTGTCCTGCAGTGAGTTGTCCCATGGCCGAGTTGGCCATGGTAGGTTGTTCTGTGATGAGCTGGCCACAGCGAGTTGACCGCAACAAGTTGGTTGGGGTGAGTTGGCCGCGGTGAGTTGTTGTAGACCCTCTTCACCTGTTCACCATTACAGTCAGTTAGTACACGTTGTCCTGTGTTTGACCCATTTTCTTTTTGCCCTCCTTGCAAAGCAGAGTCATTGCCTAAAGAAGCTGTCGCCTCCTGAACTGCTTTCCTCCTTAGCACAGCTCTTCCCTAAAATGTGCTAACTGCAAGTTAACAAGCTCAGTTCTGTGACCTTAATTAGCCTTCACAGCTGTTGCCTGAAATTGACAAGACCTAATCAGTTTCACATTAAAGACTTTTGTTTGCCTCCTAAGGCAAACATTCAGCGCTAGCACATTCCTTTCAGTGCGTATTCGGTATTTGGTGACTGCTTACTGTTTTGTAATCCCTTCCTCTCCAAAGAATATAAATACAAATATCAATTCTCTTCTTGCTAATTATTCCAATGGTGGGCTGAGCATTTCAAAAGGTGGGAGGGTGGGGGTGGAGAAAAAGGGCTACAAGGTTTATCCCTTTTGAGTTTATTTATCTCTTGTGAGTTCCAGGAAATCTTTCTGTCATTTGGGCTCACCCAGCAGTTTGGAGTCATATCTCCAATTAGCCGTGGTGGTGCAGTGGTTAGAGTGCAGTACTGCACTTCTGCTTATCACCGGCTGCCAACAGTTTGGCAGATCAAATCTCACCAGACTCAAGGCTGACTCAGCCTTCCATCCTTCCGAGGTGGGTAAAATGAGGATCCAGATTGTTGGAGGCAATAGGCTGACACTGTAAACCGCTTAGAGAGGGCTGTAAAGCACTGTGAAGCAGTATATAAGTAAGTCCTATTGCTATATTTTCTGATAAAGGAAAGTTGAAATAAAATCATAAGCTCAGTTGCAGTCATGTGATTTTTTTCCACTTAGTGACCTCTTCACTTAACAACTGAGTTGCCATTCCCAATTGCAGTCACTAAACCAAGACTACTTACATATCACACAGGCTGTGTAGCTTGCAGAAGAATTAAAAGATTGCATGTTCAAGTCAGTCTCTCAAAATATATATTGTTTTATAATGAGCCGAAATATTACAAATGCGAGCAAACCTTAATGATTTAAAAAAAAAACAGATAAAAGTGGGATTGGGAGATACCTCTTAGTATCTATATTATAAATTTCAGTTGCTTTGCGGGGGGGGGCTTGGGGCCAATCAATGTCTCTTAATTCAGTCCATCTTACAGTACTGTTGGCTAGGGGAAAAAATGGACGAGGAAATCTAGAAAAATATTGAAAACTCAAGATAACATTCTCTTGATGTTTTGGGAATGCAACTTTAATGCTTGATGGGGAAGTAAAGAACTCCTCAAAACACTTGAGGTATCAGGCTAGAAGGAATTCTATTGAATTTATATTTGAAAGTTCAGGTTTGGTTCCTATATCATACTGACAATGGCTTATTGAATAAATCACAATCGTTCTGTTTCACAGATGTTTTACAAACTGTAGTTGTGGAGTTCACACAAAGCCTAAGCTAAAACAATTCAATTTGCTGGGATTCCCCACTTCCCTGGCAAATTCACACACACACACACACACACACACACACACACACACACACACACACACTTCACTTTTATATCCATCATTGCATTTTGTTCATTTTACTACTTACTTCTGTAATGTTAAAAGGATATAAGTTGGTCAGGAACTTGCATCCTCTTAACATTAACTACTGGTCAGCGGTGTGTGTGACTTTGATCATTCTCAGATTTCCTCCTCCCCCTTTCTTTAAAGTTGTATTGTTTCCAAGCACCAACTCTTGATTTCCTCCTTCTTAATGATAGGATCCATGGACCAAAAAAGGGACTAGCTCAGGGATGTTGTGATAACTGTGTATCAGTGGAGAGGCTGTAAGATGATCTTGGATGCAGAAAGAAGAACTAATGGAGGACAAAGCCATTGTTCACATCCTAAATTGACAGGAGAATAACTAGTTGTGGGAAGCTAACCTTGCACAGACTCATATTAGGAAAACGAAGAAGAAAATGCAAAGAACTCCACATGGTGTTTGTGATAATTACACCTCTCGCATCATTGTCTTTTGGAAATCTTCCTACTCCATGACTGCTGATGTGAGCAATGTTGCTATGATTCCCTTGCAGTGGAGAGGAGCATCTGCGTAAGGTCTTATTTTCTATTGTGTGAAGGAAATATTAATGGCATCATAATTGGTACTCTTTTAGAGGTACATGTAGGTTTTTAATGAAGCTCGGGAGAATAGTTTTTGTCTATGTTCAGATTGCTCTTTTTTTCAGACGGAATAGTTCTTACTCCCATTATCCTGTCCTTGAAGAGACAGCTTTACAGTTTTATATCCTGGTAAAGAATGCTGGGTGAATTGTTTAGCCCGATTCAATACTTCAGGGTTCAGAGGTCTAGATATTCTCAGATGATGGGGAGAGTTGGAAACATTGTGTTTCATGTTAAAATATATACATGGAAAATTAAGCTGCAGGCATTTCAGGTGGTCCTCATTGAACAACTAACTTGTTCAGCGATGGTTTGAAGTTACAGCAGCATTGAACAAGGAGGACGATGACACATCCTTGCGGCTGTCACAATAATTCTGCAGTCAACCGATAGTGATTCAAGGCTTGGCAACTGGCTTGCAGTTGCGATGTTGCAACATCCTGCAGTCACAAGATCACTATTTGCAACCTTCACTCCCAGTTTCTGGCAAGCAAGGTTAATGTGGAAGCTGGTAGGAGGTCTCAAATGTCAATCACATGTCTGCAGAATGCTGCAACTAAGTTGGATTTGCTTAGCGATGACAACTGGGACAACCACAACTGCATGTCTGTGCTACCAGAAGGTAACATCTTGACTTTTTGGCCTATATCTTGGTATTTCCTATCAAAACTTATTCAGCCCAACTTTTTGATATCAGTGACGCTCTCTTAAGCAAAGTTTAGTGTTGGCCAATTTACTTCTACTTTATCATATTTGGGCTGCCCTAATCCAAGGAACCACTTGATGGGAGCAGAGTGTTAAGAGTGTTCTTTACCTTTTTGCTGCCCTCTATTGGCTATCTGGATTTTTGCAGCCCAGATATGGTAGCTGTACAGTATTTGATCCATTCCTTTCATACTGGATCTAGAATGTATTACAGTATGTTATACT